>NC_092632.1:45468097-45792956 GCF_039555335.1 Amphiura filiformis | reverse complement strand
TCTGTAATTTTATTACATCATCCCTGGACACCAAAACTATTTGGCACCAGTACCTCTTGTCTAAAACAATGGCCTTTTGAAATGTGCAATTATTATTTAAAAGTTCCAACTAAATCAAATTGAAGGGTGTTACTTAAGTTAAAATGTGATAAGTAGCATCAATCTACATGTACAAGTGATAAGATGTGTCGTCACTGTTACTTCAAAAAAATTGTTTTTATTTATATATGTTCTTTAGGACCTCACTAAAGTGTGAGGATAAGTAAGACCCAGTGGTGTTCACGGAATATTGGTCACTCATTTTGTGAGTTCACAAGGACATGACTGCATCATTGGGTTATTCCAGTGTGGATTACAAATGGTTACCTGAATGAGTGACTCCATTTGAGATCTGCAACCCCTGTGTGAGAGATTAAGTTCATGGTTTTAAATAGGAAAATATTGCAACGGAAAAGTCTAGAAGTTTTTTTTTTTTTGATGTGGGCATATTGGTTCACAAAAACTTCTGATGAAGTACATATAGTGGTTATTTTCTTATTTTATGCAGCCAATTATTTCATTTTGCCATCTCAAACAGATCAAGACTGTATAACTCCTGTGAGACCAAGACACGGCAGGAGCCATCATCTACAACTGAACTCTCCACACAGCGAATCTGAACCAGAGATTATCTGGGATGATAAGTCTCCTAATGCTGTACAACTCAGAAGATTAGGTGAATATAGTGTTGCTCATATAATGTGATGTGACCAAACATTAAAGTCGGTAATTGTATTATTAAAATAATAGGAGCAAATGTGCCAAATAGTTATCCGGCTCTGAAAGCTTCACAGGAAAACATGTTTTTGATGATTTAACACCTTAATTCCATGCTCTGAATGTTTAGAATGCCATATCTATGTTGCATAAAGCACTCTAAAGCCCTCTTTTAGTGTTATTACCCCATGTGCCTTGGACTGGTTGCCTGTTGAAAAATTTATTGATTGTAAGATTCTCACCTTTGTTTTCAAATCAATTAATGGACTTGCACCGTCATATATCTCTGAGCACACCTCTGAACACTTACATACCTGGTCGCACTGGACTTTGTCCAGCCAATCTTCTTCTTCAGGAACCAAGATCTAGCAACTCTTTTGGCGACTGTTCTTTTGTCATTTGTGCTCCTAAACTTTGGAACCATCTTCCTAATAATATTAAAAACTGTACTACTTTGGACTCTTTTAAATCTTTGTTAAAATTTGTCTGTTTAATATCGCTTTTATAGTGTAGAATGTTTTTCATAACATGGTATTTTGTATTTTTTTCTGTATTTTGCTCTGTTGTTCATCATGTTCTCCTTTGTGTTCATATTCCTGTTGTTGCGCAGTGAGCGGCTCTGACGAATACTTGCACGTTATAAATTTCCATATTATTATTTGTTGTCACAATTTCAGTACTTGGGACAGTCAATGCAGTCAATTACATGTAATTCACTTATCCGGATGTTTCACTCATCCGGACAATGCTTGGTCCCATCATGGCCGGATAAAAGAGGTTGGACTGCAATTAATAATTGGTAATCTAATAATTATCTAATCTAATAATTTAGCAGCTGGATATATTGTTTTGTATCATATTCTGTCGGTCTGACATCTGGGCATGAACCGGCTGACAATAGCACTGGAGTGAAAACAACATTCGCATTCACTGAACTCTGGAGTGTATCACAAGCTATCACACTATTGTGCCAGGTTTGACTCTCTTTGCAAATAAAAATATGCGATAAGTTGTTTTCACTCCAATGCATGAATGGATGTGACGTGGCCCCGACCGAGAGAATAGGCTTATAGAAAATATCATTTTAAAAAAGCCCAGAAAATTAAATGTGTGCATTATGTGTGTCCTATCAACAGGTAAAGGAGGCAAAAGAAATGCAATAGAAGACATCTCAGATATCATCAATTGTGTGCCAGAAGTAACTGTTGTAAGTAATTGTTCATCTTCAAAATCCACCAAAGACTCTCATACACTGGGTACTTGTTCTGCTTATAATTGGCAAAAAAATGAGACTCATGATGTCATGTATTGATATAAAATTACATGCATGCAGTTTGGTGCAGCACTTACGTAAGATAGTTGCATGTTGTGTAATGTGTAATTGGCATGCGCTTATGTGCATTTATGTGAACGGTAAGTTGGGACTTTATTGATGCGTGCAGTAACAAAAACCAAATCATTTTGGCCAATTATATGCCAAACAAAGTTGTTAGGTCCTGATGCCACGTGTAAGCCTCTTAAAGACACTATAGATACAAAGCAATGGACATGTATCTCTGTAATACTGCTTAAAATTGCAATTTTTAACATAATTCCTGTCTGGTAATTTGCATCAATGTATTATTTATTGGTTCTAAAATTGGTTGCATTCAGTTTTCTAAACTGCTGATTGTATTTACCAGAATACACAAGACAGACACCCACAGTTATTCTTAAGATGGGGAAAATGATCTACTGTTGTGCTTTTCACTAGTCAGCAGTCCTGTTTCTTTAACAGTAAAAAATTCAAGCAGTACATCAGGATGAATGAGTATTTTAGTAGCACTCACTCTGTGTTCCATTAACTTTCTGTAGGATGTCAACACAAAACCATCATTGCTTAGTCTGTGGATGACTAGAGACAGCCCAAGTCCAAAGCCTGCAGGCAAATCAACACAAGGATCCAATAGGTATGTAAACATGTATGGGTATTAATGGGGCAATTTCTAAATGCTTATCTCCATCATAATTAATTTTTGTTATTAAGGTGGTACTACACCCCCTGATAAATTTTGTGACTAATTTTCTCAAAAAATAACTACAACTGGTAACAAAAGTTATGTATATTATAGGGGCAAGGAATCCAATTACTTACCTGAAATTTCAGTGTTTCAAGACAAGTGGTTCATTATATATGTTAAGAAATGAGGTATATTCTAGCGGTACCTCTTTTCTTATTATAAATAACGTACCACTTGTCTTGAGTCACTGAAATGCCAGTGTAGTAACTGGATTCCTTGCCCCTATAATATACATAACTTTTGTTACCAGTGTGTTATTATTTTTTGAGAAAAATGCAGAAATAGTCTCAAATTTATCAAGGGGTGTAGTATCACCTTAAGCCGTAATGCTTACATTGTATAAATGTAACATGATCTGGTCCAAGGGGGCCAAAAGCGGCAAATTTGAAATTGAGATAAAGGCAAAAATATGGAGTAAAGAAAACAATAAAATATTGTATACATCGTATATGTAACATGCTCTGGTCCATGTAAATCTGTAAATTGTTACGTTAAGGTCTGGACCTATATAATGGTCTGTGATAAGTAGTTGTGATGAAAATGAAATTCTTACCATCATACACCAGTCTGTAAGTCCATCCACCATGTAACATGATACATATTTGGCCTTTCAGGGTTTCCAAGAAAAGCGGCGGCAAAAAGAAAGCCAGGAAAAGTCGTCTTTCAGCATTGACTCATGAACTGGAGAAGGTCTTGAATGCTATAGAACCCGATGAGGATGTGGTAGAGGAGGATGAAGAGTCTGAGGAAGTAGTGTCATCCCCTGAGAAGCTTCCACTGTAAGTATAGAAGTAATAAAGATAGAGAGCTCCCTACTATCTGTTTGATCCAAAGAGAGTAGGCCCAAAGACTACTAACTCAGCATTGCACCAGGCATAATGTGATGGGAAATCTGCTGGTTTGTAATGTATGGAGAGACCAAACTAGTGCTCCTCGGCATATATCTGTAAAAAACCTGGTACACTGTTATCGAATAATAATTTGGTGTCTTCAAGTTTGTGCATTACCAAACCAATCTAATACATTTTCCCATTGATTGTAACATAGTCAGCAAAGTAGCTTCTTGTATGTCATGCCCTAGTTTACATAAGTATAATCCACTATAACAGTATTCACATGAATATGCTGTCTATAATGATTACTTTAATATGTTCCTAATTATTTCCAACACATGAAGGTAACATTTCATTTTTTCTTACTTTTACAGCTCCAAAACTGCAGTAACAGTAAGCACTAAAACAGATACAGTGACAGCAAGAAGTACATCACCAACCCTCTACACCCAAACCAAACCAACACAGAAAATCATATCACCAAGACGAACACCACTTCCATCTGTTGGTCACAGTCCAAACACCAATGCCGACCAACAACCTAAACCTAACAGTGTAGAGAAATCTGAAGAGAAACAGCCATGTAAAGAAAGTAAAAGCACTGGGTCTGAAGAAAGTCCTCCAGGAAGCCAAACCAAATGGGAGGCTATTGGCAATGAATCTGCTGAAGACCTGTGGGGTGATGATGACCTGTTTGAAGACGACGGTCTCCTGATGGAGGCAATTGAAGTTGAAATTGCTAGTTCTCAGATGGTACAGTCAACTCCAGTACGCAAAAGTCAAGAAAAGACAAAGTCTAAAAGGTGCTAATAGTGTCAAGAAATCTGCTTCGGAGCAAGCGAAAGCAACATCTTGTAGTAAAGAGTCAAAACCTTTTGCTAAACCAACAATATCAAGTACCACTAAAGTTCATCAGACTAACTCTGAAGGTACAAAACAGAAGACATTTGTGAGAGCTTCCACCAGCACGGGTGTTGTACAGAGAGCTTCCTCCAGTACAGGTGTAATACAGAGTCAGACAAGAAGTGCATTAAACAGTGGGACATCTATTACTTCAAGCTGTCCGGTGAAAGCCCAAACAAAAATGACAACAAAAGAACCAATATCCCAAAGCCAAAGAGTGTTTGTTCCTCACAAATCCAATGCTAAACCTAGTTTTCAAACCTTTAGCAAGCAAAGTACAGCTACTACTACAGCAAGTGGAACTTCACAGTATTTACCACAGAGCTCTTCGTCACAAACGACCCTGGCAAAATCATCGGATTATTCTTTGAGATCTGGACATAAAACACCAGCTGTTATATCTAAGCCTCAAAACACACACCCACCTGTGAAAATTTCATCATCAACAACTAGCAGTGCAATTTCAGCAGGTGTTTCTACCATGAGTGCTTTGTCAAAGAGCACCTCTTCTGCTAGCATTAACAGAACTAGCCCACCTAGTGTCACCAGGGTTGTGTACAGTACAAATCCCGCTATCAATCCATCTGCTTCTAATAAGCCTATTCCATCCAGTAACAAATTTGTACCGTTCAAGTCGGAAACAAAACCATCTGTTGCCAATAGCAGTACTGTGAATGTTGCACCAATAAACTCATTACACACTTCATCGCATAGCACTACTGGAGCCAAAAGCAGTACCGTTAACGTTACACCGATAAACTCAATAAATACTTCATCGCAAATTGCTACGAATCCTGCTATCAATCCATCTGCGTCTAATACGTCTATTCCATCCAGTAACAAATTTGTACCATTCAAGTCAGAAACAAAACCATCTGGTGCAAATAACAGTACTGCGAACGTTGTACCAAGAAACTCATTAAACACTTCATCACAAAGAACTACTGGAGCCAATTGCAGTACTGCTAATGTTGCTCCGATTAGCTCACTAAATGCTTCGTCGCAAATCGCTACAAATCCTGCTATCGATCAATCTGCTTCTAATAAGTCTACTTCATCCAGTAACAAATTTGTACCTTTCAGGTCAGCAATAAAACCATCTGGTGCCAATAGTACTAAGAATGTTGCACCAATAAGCTCAATACTTACTTCATCGCAAAGTACTACTGGAGCCAATAGCAGTACTGTGAACATTGCACCAATGAACTCATCGCAAAGCACTATAAATCATTCAAAAAGCGAGAACTCAAATAGACCCAGTGCAAGTAAAGCTTATGTGCCATATCAGAAGTGTGATGCTCCAAAAACGCAGTGCAACAGTACTCAACAGGGTGCATCGGGGCACCAAGGAATTACCAGTCAAAAGTCAAAATCTTTTGTACCATTTGGGAAGCAGAATACATCTCTTGCTTCTGTTCATGGTGGTAGATCACAGACATCAGGACAACTGAATTCAAGTAAAGTTTATGTGCCATTCAAGAAGGTACCTCACACTCTGCCTAGCACAACTCAAGCTTCATGCTATAAACCACCTCCAGCATTGCATTCTGCAAGCAAAAGTTCACAAAACATTAAAAAATGTAGCAAACCTGGACAAGGGATAACTCAAATTGCACCCATCTCTTCTGGTCAAGTTTCAACCAGCACTGCTGCTTCAGTATCTTTTACTACTCAGTCCAAGACTTGTCCTTCAAAACCTGCATTTACCAGCAGTACTTCAAGCAAGCCTAGTGAAAATGGGAAAGGAAAAAGTTTTGTACCATTTAAAAAGCCACAGAATGTATCTGGACTTGGAAGTAAACCTAACACAAGTTCCAGCTTGTATAAACCAGCAATTCCGAGTTCACAGAAACCGCAGTCATTCACTAAGCACTCAAACCAATTCAAACCGTCCATGCCTAGGTCACATGCAATATCAAACACATCAATGAGTACAACTCCATCAACTGCAGCATCAACAGGAACAAATTCATCCACATCACATTCTGTTTCAAATGTGAATCCTGTGACATCAAAGTGCTCAAACAATAATGTCAACTTAGTCAACAAAGGACCAGCTGGGAGAGTTGCTCCAGCAACATCTGGAGCTAATCTGAATCAGAACAGGACCTTGACTGTTTCATCAAATGCTACTTCTGTTGGAACTGGACCTGTTGCATCTTCCACATCAGTTGAAGGAGGTCAATTTGATGATAGTCTTCCTGATGAGATGCTTCTGAGTCTGGTTGATATGGACGACTCTTGGGATCAATTCTAAATGACACTCAAAATTGTTTATGTTACAATGTACCCTTCCCTCACCCTTAGTCTCTATTCCAGGCAGCTTGTGTGCAACTTCATCACTGAGACAGAGTTTAGAAGCTTTTTAACTTTAAAACGTTGTGGGAAACTAGGAATTTACAAAATCACCAGGGCTTTTATTTTTGCAAGTATAATTTCCACTTTAAAGCTTTCAACCATGGCAAGCCATGGCGGAATTGAAATTTGACTCAGAGATGTCTCTACTTGCTAGACCATTTGTGTTGCGACGGAAGCAGCACAAGCTGTTTGAAACTAAGACTACTCCCTACCAAAAAGCAAAACATCGTTATGTGAGTGCAAGAAAAGCTTGTGTGCATATACATGCAAAAGCTGCCATATGCACTTCATTTAATATCATCAATAACATACAAGATGGTAAAATAACACCATGGATTGGACTCAACAAGAATGTATTTTGTATTGGGCAGCTATTCAACTTGATTAGACAAGATCGCCATGACTGATGACTATTGGACTTGTTTGGCAAAATGTACCTATAATTTCCTGAGAATGTGTAAAAGATAATGTCATAAGATGTGTAAATGATAAAAACAAGTAGTGTGTGTCACAAGGGTGAACATAAGAGCTTTTCTATCAGGACTCATGTGGGAAAAAGTGAGTCATGGTTCACCTGAATTTATTTGGGACCAGGACTCACTTGAGTCTAAACAAGACTCACTTTTGTTATAGTCAGCTGTCGGTACTTGCTGTATCAAAATGATTGGTACTCATCAGTTTTGATGGTTATTGGAAAGTCTGCTTCTTGCAACATTGGATCCTCTTGAAATAACCATAATTTACTGTTATATGACTGTTTATGACAATAATCAACAAATTACTGTAAAAGTCAATATTTTCGCGAGAAGATATTTTCGCGATTTTGAAGATTTTGTCAATAGCGCGAGAATTAAATTTCGCGGTTTTGATATTGATACAATAGAAACCTAACGCAAAAGATTATTTTCGCGAGTTTTTATTTTCGCGATTTTATGTCCACTCGCGAAATTCGCGAAAATAAAAACCTCGCGAAAATTTCTACTTTTACAGTATATGAATCCCATGTTACATTTTAATGTGGCAGTCATATCCATAATCACTGAAACTGATGGGTGCTAATGTTTTTGATACAACCAGTATTTAACCCAAAATGGTCTAGTATCCAATGGCACAGTTCTAGACTCCATTCTGACCTCACATTGCAGAGAACCCCCATTTCGGTTCACCATTTCCTATTTCTTGGGTATCTTAATATGTGACGTGTCATGTCAAAAGGAGACACTTTTGGGCAGGATCGTAAATGGAGAAATAGCCAAAAATCTGCCTGGGGTGCTTTTTTCACAATTTGGGTTTGTTGCGAATTTGTGATCTAATTAATGTTAAAAATATTGTCTGATAGTTTCAGACCAGAATATAACTGGTATCTTGTATTTTTTGAGACATTTTTCAAGGTAATTCCTATTTTCAACATTGTCAATGATATTTTTGAAGGCCGATATCTCAATTTCCAATTTTATAATACCATAACTTACGAACTTAATATCTTCGCCTAGGAATGTCCGATTGCATCGGGAAAATGGCGTTAGGAGCAAAATATCTCTATATTTAAGATATGTAAAAACCTCAAAATTGATAACCTGCCCAAAAGTGTCTCCTTTTGACATGACACATCACATATATGTATTATAGACGGTACAGTGATGGGCTATGATTCAGAACAAAAAGTGTAGTCTGGTGTTGTGATTTTTAATCGCAATGGCCCACATTAATCAAGTAACAGGCCTGAAACAAGACATGTATCCCGTTTATTTTCACCCTTGGTGCTTCAGCCCTTTGTCTATTTCAAAGGGGTACAACCATTTCCAACAAAATTTATCTGTTGAAAAATAAACATGCAACAGAGGTGTTTATTGTAATCTTTATTTCATACTAATAATGTTTAAAGAATGTGTAATTATTTCTTCTCTGTAATATTTTATTTTGTACTACTTTTGTAGGGTCAGTTAATTTGACATGATAGGCCAATAACTTATCTGGCAATTTCCTATCTGTATAAAGTGACATAATCTGAGCACATTGTGTAAATGTTTTGTAGCAAATGGTCACAATGCTTACGAAGTTACGGTAACCTAAAAAGTAGACCATTCATTTTCTTAAGAGTATCAAGGTAACCAGAAATACCTTGTATTATAGTATACACATGTTGTGAAGTTGTAATTTCTCTTCAGTTCTGATTTAAACTATTGTGTAATTGCAATACATTATTCAATATTGCACATTATTGTGAACACACATGTATATCTACCATGATGTGTAAATGATATACGAATATACTTGAGCATCCAGCTAGCAGCATGGTTGGTACTGCTAGATACATGTACTATAAGGTTCTCACAAATGAGTTTTATTTTGCAACCCACAAAGTGGGACAAGACTGAGTCGAGTGACAGGCAGCTAGCAACAGCAATCTTCTAGCAACAGTAACAATAAAAACAAAGATATTTGTGGGGATTTTAAGAGGCATTATCTGTTATTTTGGAGAATTTTTTTTAAATGTTTGCCACGGTCAAAAAATGGATTTCCTTTAAACTTTCATATTTGATGCACCTTGACCTGAAACAAACACACATGAAATAAATTTGGGAAAAATATCCCGTTGCCATGGTAACAGCCAAATTTTCATTTTAGGCCTATTCTCACAATTTTCGCATTTTTCAGCAGTCAATTTGTCAAGTTTTGAAGCCAGTGTTACTAATATACACAATATATAAATACTGTTTGCTTTATAAGGTCTGAATAGGTCAAACCTTAGATGCCGCATTGAAAGTATAAAAATAATCACCAGATGTCAGGGTGGGTTATACCATTTATTTGAAATAGGGTGTTTTTCAATTTTTTCAAAGTATGAAAATATACCAACTTTGTATAGCTCATAAACCATATGGTAGTGTTCCGATTTCAACATCGACCACAGCATGTTGAGATGATACATTGGTCTTATGAAAAAGTTATATTTGAGCTTGGGGAAAACACATCTGTATATACAGTGTTGCCAGACATTTTCCTATTTTTCGAAATTCAACACAAATCTCACCTTAAGTAAAAATGATGTGAAAATGAAACATCATCCTTTCAAGGAACATTTATTAGAAAAAGAGTTTTTATTCATATCAAATTTGATCAGTTATAATGGTCAGTGTTGTTCTAAACCACATGGGTGTTGCCATAATTGGGGTTTTATTGTGATTTGTGGATATTTTCAACTTTTTAAAAGTTATAAAAATACCAAAATGCATTTCTATAATAAAGAAAGAAACATCGACCTCGTCATGTTGAGATGATACATTGGCCTTATGAAAAAGTTATTTTGATCGGGGGGGGGTATAACATCAGTTTATACAGTGTTGCCAGATATTTTCCTATTTTTTCAAAATTCAACACAAGTCTCGCCAGTAAGTTAAAAGATATGAAAATGAAACTTCACCTTCATATGGAACATATCTTTTTAGAAAGAAAGTTAATTTCATATTCAATTTGATCATCTGGGATGGTCAGAGTTATTCTAAGCCATGGGTGTTGCCATAGCTGGTGTTTAATATGACAATATTTAGATATTTCCAGCTTTTTACAAGTCTTAAAAATAGTACACACCTTTAAAATTATTGTGGAATGAACGCAAATATTAAGGTTAAAAATTAACCTAAGAACACCTAGTATGTGAATTTAAATTAAAAATTTGAGTTCGGAAAATATTTCCTTCTATACAGTATTGCCAGATATTATCACATAATTCAAAATTCAACGTATGTTGAGCTTTTTTCAGCTTTTTTCAGCTTTTTCAGCTATTTTTCAGTCCTAAAAATGCCAAAATACAATGGCATGCATTCCTAAAATAAAGATGTGAAAATGAAACATCAACCTCATCATGTTGAGATGATACATCGGTCTTATGAAAAATTTACATTTGAGCTTGGGGAAAAACATCTGTTTATACAGTGTTGCCAGATATTTTCCTATTTTTTCAAAATTCAGCACTAGTTTCACCTTAGGTTGAAAATGAAAGTTTATTAGAAAGAAATTTACTTTCATATTAAATTTTATCAGTTGTATAAATGGTCAGTGTTGTTCCAAACCACATGGGTGTTGCCATAATTAGGGTTAAATAGCGAGATGTGGTTATTTTGAACTTTTTACAAGTTTTAAAAATACCAAAATACCATGGTATGCATTCCTTAAAAAATACGTGGAAGTGAAACATCAACTTCACCATGTTGAAATTATACATATTTGGTCTTATGAAAAATTTACACTTAAGCTTGGGGAAAACATATGTTTATACAGTGTTGCCAGATATTTTCCTATTTTTTTTTTTTTTTTCACAAGTCTCACCTTAAGTTAAATGATGCGAAAATGAAACTTCACCTTCACAAGGAAAGTTTATTAAAATGAAATTTACTTTCATATTAAATTTGATCAGTTGTATAAATGGTCAGTGTTGTTCCAAACCTCATGGGTGTTGCCATAATTAGGGTTTAATACATGTAGTGAGATGTCGATATTTTTATAAGTCATAAGGGTTCAAATAGCGGCGCTTTCACATATTTTTGTGGACCTGAGAGCACATCAGAATACAAATTTATGGCAAATGATTAAAAATTGATATTTTTGAAATTTAACAGATCTCAAAAGTAAATTGTATAAATCTAGTGATATGTACTTAAAGTGTATGTAGCTGGAATGAAAAGCCGTCCATATGAAAATTTGACCTTTCAGAAGATATATAGATTTTTTACCAAAACACCTTAGGTCTTTTGAGAAAAAATCTATATCTTCACTATGAAAGGTCAAATTTTTCAATTAACATTAATTAATTGATTAGTGGTCGGCTGTTCATCCCAGCTACATACACTTTAAGTACACATCATTAGATTTATTAAATTAACTGTAATATGTCAAAAAATAAAAAATAAAAAAAAATTATTGTATCGCGAATTAAAAAAAAATCAAAATTATTTTATATCAGAAGGACATTCCTCATATTCAAAATGCAATTTGGTATGTCTGATGTGCTCTCAGTCTGACAAAAATACTGTGCAAAGGTGGGTGACCAACCCCTTAAAATACAACACAGAAAACATCAAACATGTATACTTTAAAATATAGGCCTACATAAAAGCCATAATGTTTTTACCAATATACACATACTAGCTAGGCTAAAATAAATTAAAATAACATAAGATTGTTACATTGCAAAAAGATGCATATAAGAGCAAGATAATGTTTAAATTACGCCTACCCCATATTATTAAAGGGGTTCTCCTGGTTAAAGGTATACGGGATGTGCCACGGTTTTGGGGGTACCTTAGCAATTTTGGTATGTCGATTGGTGGGTTTGCAGTGGAGACAATACACCAAATTGGGTGCATTAAGGCAAAAGTGCCCATAAAAGCGCCAAATTAGGACAAATTTGTGTGCTTTTTGGGTGTTTTATGTGAAAAATTGGAATACTATAGCTGTAACTTTAATAAGGTGTCATTTTAAAATTGAAAATATATCCACATTTCACTATTAACTCCATTTATAGTGGCATCATCCATGTGGTTTATTCATGGCAGCGATTTAAACAATATAAATCCTAAAGTGAGACATACGTTGAATTTTGAATATATGTGATAATAACTGGCAATACTGTATAGAAGGAAATATTTTCCGAACTCAAATTTAAAATTTAAATTCACATACTAAGTGTTCTTAGGGTAATTTTCATTCCACACAAATTTTAAGGATGTGTACTATTTTTTAAGACTTGTAAAAAGCTGGAAATATCTAAATTGTCATATTAAACGCCAGCTATGGCAACACCCATATGGCTTAGAAATAACACTGACCATCCCAGATGATCAAATTGAATATGAAATTAACTTTCTTTCTAAAAGATATGTTCCGTATGAAGGTGAAGTTTCATTTTCATATCTTTTAACTTTAAGGCGAGACTTGTGTTGAATTTTGAAAAAATAGGAAAATATCTGGCAACACTGTATAAACTGATGTTTTACCCCGATCAAAATAACTTTTTCATAAGGCCAATGTATCATCTCAACATGACGAGGTCGATGTTTCTTTCTTTATTATAGAAATGCAATTTGTATTTTTATGACTTGTAAAAAGTTGAAAATATCCACACCCATGTGGTTTATCTGGCAACACTGTACAAACTGATGTCTTACCCCGCCCCCTCAGATCAAAATAACTTTTTCATAAGGCCAATATATCATCTCAACATGGCGAGGTCGATGTTTCTTTCTTTATTATAGAAATGCATTTTGGTATTTTTATGACAAGTTTGTAAAAAGTTGAAAATATCCACAAATCACAATTAAACCCCAATTATGGCAACACCCATGTGGTTTAGAACAACACTGACCATTATAACTGATCAAATTTGATATGAATAAAAACTCTCTTTCTAATAAATGTTCCTTGAAAGGATGATGTTTCATTTTCACATCATATAACTTAAGGTGAGATTTGTGTTGAATTTCAAAAAATAGGAAAATGTCTGGCAACACTGTATATACAGATGTGTTTTCCCCAAGCTCAAATGTAACTTTTTCATAAGACCAATGTATCATCTCAACATGCTGTGGTCGATGTTGAAATCGAAACACTACCATATGGTTTATGAGCTATACAAAGTTGGTATATTTTCATACTTTGAAAAAATTGAAAAACACCCCTATTTCAAATAAATGGTATAACCCACCCTGACATTTGGTGATTATTTTTATACTTTCATTGCGGCATCTAAGGTTTGACCTATTCATACCTTATAAAGAAAAAATCATATTTATATTGTGTATATTAGTAACACTGGCTTCAAAACTTGACAATTTGACTGCTGAAAATGCAAAATTGTGAAAATAGGCCTAAAATTGAAATTTGCCTGTTACCATGGCAACGGGGATATTTTTCCTAAATTTATCCCATGTGTGTTAGTTTGAGGTCAAGGTCCATCAAATATGAAAGTATAAAGAAAATCTATTTTTGACCGTGGCAATTATATTCTCAAAAATAACAGATAGTTCCTCTTAAGCTGCCAGATTTATATTTCCTTTCTTGAAAATGAGGAGAGATGTCCTTCAAAAATGTAGTCACAGTAAATGCCACCATTTCTTGTTGGTTTTTTTTGAAAATTTTGATTAATAGATTATTAACTTAAAGGAGTATTTCGTGATCCTAGCATCCTCATTTTATGACATTTTTCAGTACATATCCACGAAAAAAGCATATTCCCAAAATTTCAGTTGATTCCGATATTGCGTTTGTGAGTTATGCATGATTATGTGTATTACACTGCTCCATAGACAATACGTTGTAATTCCGTTCTGGTGCACCAGAACGAAATTCAAATTTCACGATATCTTTGCTAAACGAATTAATCTGCAAGAAATATTTTGTACATAAACATTATGTAGCCAGAGGTTTCCAGTGAAATAAAAATCTCAACTTTTTTTGAGAAAAGTGGGGGGATGAGGCTGTGGATCACGAAGTGCCCCTTTAAGGGGGTACTACACCCCTGCCCAATTTTGTGTCTATTTTTGCATTTTTTCTCAAAAATTATAGCGCATTGGAGACAAGTAAGATATGGATATTATAGGGGCAAAGACTACAACTACTGCACTGAAAATTTTATTTCGGCACAGACAACAGTTGTGGAGTTACAGTCAAAAATGAGGGAAAACCATTATTTGATCAATAAATCAATAACTACTTGCCTTGAGTTGCTGAATTTTCAGTGGAGTAGTTGTAGTCCTTGCCCCTATAATATACATATTTTACTTGTCACCAATGCGCTATAATTTTTGAGAAAAATGTAAAAATAGGCACAAAATTGGCCGGGGGTGTAGTACCCCCTTAAGTCACAAGTATAATATTAACATCCATCACTCTCTGTACAAGTACCACATGTATTACAATGCCAAGATGCAGCCCTCGAATTAACCCACGGCACCCATGGCATTTTGCCGTGGGTGCCCATCCCCACTGCCGTAATGCCCTCAAAATATGTCCTTTACCCAAGGCAGTCACTGCCGTGCCCTCTAATGACGTTGCCGTCGTGCCCCAGCCCTGCCCCTTCATTATAAAATCATCTATCAATGTTTGTGTGTGTTTTCATCACTTTTGAGAAATTGCCTTGGTGCCCTTCTCAAGTTTTTAACAGTTGCCATGATGCCCTCTTGAAATATTACAAACTGCCGTGCTGCCTTGCCTTTTCTGTGAAAATCCGAGGCAATTTTCAACTTGCCCTAAAAAAGTTGCCGTGCCCCTTCAGATCCTTAATTCGAGGGCTGCCAAGATGAGAGACTTAGGGGACATATAAATCTTGTTTCAAGGAATGTTTTTGTAACACAATGATGGAGAATCCAGTTGTTTATTTACATCTATGTCTTGTCAAAATTGAGACCAGACACTGATATATTTCTTAACACTCAAGAAGTAGAGATTACTTACAAGAAGTTGAAATTTTTCCTCATTATTGTAAAGAAAACTTAAGGGGGTACTACACCCCTTGATAAATTTGTGTCTATTTTTGCATTTTTCTCAAAAACTAATAACACAGTGGTAACAAAAGTTATGTATATTATAGGGACACGGAATCCAATTACTACAGTGGAATTTTAGTGACCCAAGACAAGCGGTTCGTTATTTATGATAAGAAATAAGACCGTACCGTTAGGATGTACCTCATTTACTATCATATACACTGAACCGCTTGTCTTGGGTCACTGAAATTTCAGTGTAGCAACTGGATTCCTTGCCCCAATAATATACATAAATTTTGTTACCAGTGTGTTATTATTTTTTGAGAAAAATGCAAAAATAGTCACAAATTTACCACAGGGGTGTAGACCGTGTAGTACCCCCTTAAGAATAGCCTGAAAACATTGTTCTGCAAAAGTTGGTATGTTATTTTGAAGTTGCTGTCATGTGATTCTTTGAATAAAGAGCCATTGAAACTGAACTTGCACTTAAAGAGATAGGTTATACAGGGTAAAATTGGGATTCTGAAACATTCCTATTTTATCGCTCATTCTACAAAATCCGGTGCCAATCCACTGTAAAAATTGAAAAAAATAAAGTTGTTCAAAAAGACCTGCTTTTTGTATTTTTTAAGAGCAAATGTATCACTACTTTCAGATGTAAAAGATTGTCAACACCACTTGTATATTTTTCTTTCATGAAGTCATGATGTATTTTAACACTAAAACTCAATGTAATGTGAGCTACGTTACGGCTACAAAATGGGCTGGTTTTACTTAATCCAAGGTCATAAAAAGCAAACAAAAGATCACTTGAGTGAAATGTAACACCGATTTCACCATTTCATAGAAGTTTTAAAGGTGCATAAATGAGTGCGTAACGTAGCTCACAGTAACGTAGTTCACGGGTTTTTAATGTTTTTGATGTGATTTGCGAACGTTAGAATGTTATGTCGGTTAATTCTTATATAAATGGGGTTCGATCACTAGTACCTATCACATATTATTAGGAAGTACTTGTTATACAAGTGCATACTATGGAATTCTGGTAACGTAGCTCACCAGTCTTAACATGGTCGGTCAAAATTTCAATGTTCACAAAATTTCTATGCCCAAAATGCTACAGCGTCACGATTTTTACTGTTATTTTTAAAAACCTATGAGTGTTTCCTTTCAAAAACCGTAAACTACGTTGATACCTCTGTTTTACGTCTTTCCAATAACGTGTGTTAAAAAGGGGTAACGTAGCTCACAGCGTTTTCGTGGAAAGTGCAATTTATTTTAGAATTACACAAAGGCGTTTTAATCACTAACAAATAATGTTGATATACAATATGATGGCGCCTTATCTAATTAAAAAACAACAAATATGTAAAGATATCGCATTTATTCAAAGAAAATATTAAGGGTCAGATTTGACACTTGAGCAGTGGAAACGCAATTTTAACGATTTTCGAGCCTTTGCAAGGGTTAATCAGGCTGAAGAAAGCATTTAAAGTATGGAAAACTATATATGTCCGTGTAGATCTCGTTTAGTTCTACCAGAAAAACAACATATTTGATGCCCTAAATGCTCGACAAAGTATTTGTGGACCAAAGAATGGAAAAAGGGCTATTGGCACGGATTTTGTAGAATGAGCGTTATATTCCACAACTACTAGTTTTTGTTAAAATGTTGATTTTCTTGTTTAAAATACCCTGTCATCCATAGTCATTCTCATGCAGAGAATGTGGTGTTGAATTGAGTAAAAATTGTATTATCTGCATCTATCATTTCACAAGGGATACCATAAGAACAATATTTTGACTTCTCAAATAAAGGAGGTACTGTATCACAATATATAGAATTTGTAATGGGGCTTTTGCTATTTCACAGAGAAGAAAGAGAGACTAAAAGTATGTTCGTAATTTTATTACTTTCTTTGATTGATTGATTTTTCTTATTATGCAAGAAAAATTACTGTTGACTTGGGCATGGTACGATACAGAGGTACACTTACACTGTGGGTTAATTTCATGCTCTATGAAATAGACATGGGATATTATGATCAAATTAGCCTACAGAATTATTGATTGTTTAACAATTATTTAGCCTAATTTGATCATAATGACATTAGACAAAATGTTTTGTACAGAAAATCTTAGAAGATCCCTTTAAATTTATTTCCTATGATTAACAAAATAATCTGTGTCCTCACTTGCCTGCTCCCCCCAAGTTTTTCTCCAAAAGCATACATTATGCCTCAGACAGCAAAACTTTGTAATAAATCACAACATGGTTAGAGGAAACATGTGAGGTAAACACTAAGTATTTTATGCCATTTTTTTAAAATCTTATTTAATTTCACTGCAGTCAAAGTTTAGCCACAAATCGATCCGTTTCACTACATCTCTGTACACGATTCCATAAATGCACGCAACCATTCATAGCAACAAAGACATTGTATAAAGAGGTACATTGTAATGCTCCTATAGCAATACCAATATTAAAATCTGCATCTGTTTTCTTAAATGTAGCTGGTAGAAAAGAACCAGTGAAGAAGATTGTCTTTAGTAATTGTTTCTTTGCTAGATAAGTAGCAGTTTCTATCATAGTATCTGTGCCATGCGTTATGAGAATCTTGGTGTGTGGAGATGACTTGCAAACTTCATACAGATGGTGTCTGTAGTAAAGAAAGTATAATAAAATATATGACAAACAATATACATTTGTGTTACTTTGGTTTTTAATTGAATGTATTTTAGTAAAACTAATTCTCATTATCTTGATGTGATAGAGTTAAAAACAATACTGTTTGCTGTATTAGATGAGGGTCGACCAGTCCCTTAAAAAAATTCAGCATGGTTCCCAGAGTTAAAGTTGGAGACACATTTTGTGTCATAGATATTTGTTAGAAAATAGCCAACTTGCTAGAGTTCTGAAAGCTCAGCCCTCTGAAAAGACTTCTCTAGTGAAAGATTTAATCTTACTCAGTTTTCTTTTGTGTTTGAAAAAATGGGTGGAAACTTGGGTTGGCAGCTTTTTTCTTTTGCACTATATTCAGGTGGAGGTAAAATATGTGTGTAGCTTTTTAGGGGTGGTCTGATTATAACAAACTGATTTTTTTAGTGTTACTGTTATTATTAGGTCTTCAGGATTTGGGTACAGAAGTGTAAAATCACTTAATCTTTGAAGACTTATTTCAACATTTCTACAAGTATAATTAATAAGTATACATGACATTTACCTATCTTGCTCTGTAATATCTTGGCTATCTTTCTGGCATACAGTTAAGAAGTCAACATGAATTGATGGCTGAACATTTTCCAAGATAGTCCTGGCCGCAGGAGGACCAATTTCAAAAGCATAACCACCTATACGCTTTGGATAATCCTTGTCAATCGTTCCTAAAAGAAATTGGGGGGAAATAAGTGTAAGTGTTTGATATTCTGTTTGTTAGTCATCATACAGGCTTTTTTGTTCAAGTCCTGCCAATTTGAGGAGTGCAATTATTGCAGGGCATCACACGCTAAAATGAACACGATACAAGTAGCATAATGTACAATGACCCCTTTTATATGAATTTTATTTATATACCGGTAATACCCATTGGTCAATGACCAGTGGCCCTCCCTGTCAATATTACTTGTTGATACTAAATTTGACAGAGTCAAAAATCAAATTGCCAATTTTTCCTACTTCGTACATGGGATAGTAAGGTCAGTTTTGGAAGGAAACATGTAAGAGCCCTGGTACTTTCTCTGTAATGAATGTAAAATATTAGACAGCATGCATCGTGACGAAGGTTTTTAACAATTATTTAACAATGTTTTACATTTAAAAAAGGCTAGGATTAGAGTCAAGGTTAAAACTAAATAGTAAATACATGTAGGCCTATTTAAAAAAGCTAAAATAGAGGATTGCCAAAAAACTGCTACAAGTACAACCAGGGATTGCTTTTATACAAAGACTAGTGTGATAAATGACTTGCACAGCACAATCAAACAACACAACACCTACCACCCATTTGAATAATTTGAATTGAAGATTCCTCCGTGACTTTTTTTTTTATTTTTTTTAAAATCGCCGGGGAAAGCGGTCATTCAACTTGAAAACTTGCCAAACATAAAACCTCCGAAACCGGAACTTGCATGCATGGAGCTAGACAGTACGTGCGTGCACTTGGCATCCAGGGCTTGGTAAATGTTATGTTTACATAACACAGCAGCTGTTTGAGGTCAGAAGCGCACACTGGGTTGCCAGTTATATCCTGCAATCATAGATCCTCTTCCTATTTTGAAATGCATGTCCGCACCAAAAACTTTGAAACCCACTTCAATGAGGGCTCGTGAGGTGCTGGGACTAGTACAACAAGTCATACCTAGAATATTTTCTCAATTTGAATTTTATCCTTTCCCATAAATCATCGTATAGATCCCTTTACTAGGCTGGGGACAGTGCAATATTATGTATTGAGCAAACGCCCCAATGTTGCTCAAAAAATGTGTTGATTTTCCCGACTGCCAGGCCTGCCCTGAAAATTCCTTGCCATGCCCAATTAGTGCCCAACTGCCCCAACCCCCTTCTTTGCACAAATTCACCCCCTAAACTTCTGGTGTCACCAGGCTAGCCCAGGCCTGCTAAAAATCTGCCCAAAGTCCCCAACTGCCCCAAATCCTGCTTTAAACCTGAGACGAATACTTTTCTTCCGAATTGAACCTGCATTAACTGCAACGGCCCGGAGCTTTTGCAATTTCCGGGGCAATTTCGCACTGCAGTATGTTTTCCTTTTCTTTTAAGGGACCGCTCATTATTAATGTGGGAGGGGGGCCGGAGGAAATGTAGGGGGGTTATGTGATTTTCACTTTGACAAACGGGGGTTATGTAATTTTATTTTTCCTGATAGGGGGGTCATGTGAAATTTAATAGTCAATCATACCATACATAATTGTCTAATGACTTATTCAGTTATTCACACAAAATTGTTCCAATTTTGCACCATATTTCACCATTTTAGCTTCAATAGGGCAAAAAAATTGTGCGCTTCGCGCGCATTTGTTCCATATACATAGTCAACGGTCAAAATGTGCTGGATTCACTATACTTCAAGAATTTTTTTCTTTTTCCTACCCCATCCCCCCAATGTCAAAAAAGAAATCTACGCCACTGCCAGATGCTACACACACAAACAACTCACTCCTCACCACATGACCACCCCACCTGCAAGCACACACCTATAAATTTTCTCACCAAAAGTAGGCCTAGCCCTAGATCTATAGGCGTAGATCCCAGGGATGGGATGGTAAATCCCCCCAATATTTTGCCAGGGGGATGGTCCATACAATTATTCCCTCCAATCAGTGGCGTAACTATAGGGGGCAGGGGGCAACGTGCCCCAGGCGCCAGCCTTAGGGGGTGCCAAATTGACCAATTCAGCATCGATTCTGTGCCCTTCAAGCGATAAGAGTCAAAATTTATGCGCGCTTCACGCGCATTTTAGCACAAAATCAATTGAAAGAACATTTCAAGACCGATATTCAACTTCTAGTAACCATAATTAATTAGTGGTAGGCCTTTGTCCAAAATTTCGGGCGCTCCGCGCGCAATTGTTTCAAGATTTGGGGATTATCCTTGGGTTAGGCGCCACAACCCTAGCTACGCCACTGCCCGCGTCTAAGATATTCTCGGGGGGGTAGGGGCACCAATTTCTTGCAGTTTCTTGCCCCGGGCGCTACCAACCCCTAGTTACGCCACTGCCCCCAATGTTGAGGCCTGTATGCCTATGTAGGTTTCTGACCAAATTAACCTTACATATGGCCATTTTAGTCTAAAAATTGCAAATTTTTTTGCGCTTTGCATGAATTTATTCCACTTTTGCACCATATTTCATCAGTTTAGCTTCAAAATTGCGCGCATTTGTACAATAGACTTGTCGCCAAAAAGACCTGGATTACTATGATTTTAAGAATTTTTTCAAACCCCATCCCCAATGTCAAAATCCCAATCTCTGTGACTGAATTAATAAAGTTTGCTTGAAAGGGGGAGGGAGGGGGGGGGGGTTATGTGATTTTGTTTGATTCAATAGGGGGGGGTACGTGAAATTGATTCATCGCAATAGGGGGGGGGGGGTATTTTTCACCCATAAAGCTCAACATTCCTCCGACCCCCCCTCCCGCGTTAATAATGAACGGTCCCTAAGAAGGTACCCCATATGTGTGCCAAAAATCACTTGCCCCTTTTTCCCCCTTCTTTTATTTACTCCTTTGAGAGCTTGAATCATTGCACAGTTCCTTCAGGAAACAAATATTTAACCAAACATCTGCATCAAATTAGCAATTATGCCTATATTTAACATTTAGTTTATTGTAGTTTTATTTGGCATCATTTGCCTTGTAAAAAATAAGGGCGGCAAAAACATGTGTTTTAGGGTGTTTTCGTATGCTGTGACAATCAAGCCCAAAGACTTGTACTAAGACTAATTTCAGTTTATGCATTCCAATTTTTGGAAAAGACATGTTTCATTCTTATAACCAACCATTTAATTAAAGTAACACACAAAAAAGTGAAAATTAGAGCAACATTTTGGCATATACTCAAGATTTTGAATGCTTAGACTTGTTCCGAGTTTGTGATTTTTGTGACTCGATTGACGGTCAGAAAACATGCTGAAAGTGCATGTTTTTGGCTCTTTTTTCAAGAAATTAGTAAAATAGTAAACTTTTTCTTTTATCCCCAGTTAGGACTAAATGAATGATTTAGGATTGAGCTATGTTTCATTTGGCAGAACTTGATAATAATTTCTTAATCCCAAAAAATTAGTGCTGTATTTTTCTGGAATGGTGAGTAGTTCTTGTTTAGCCCGGTTGTTTCGATTAAACATGTTAAATAGGCCCAGGATTTGCATGTCTGTTTCACTCGGGTCTGTCCATCAAATAATGAGACATTGTACGGGTTGCGCACGCTGCTCACATCAACTATTTTACAAGTAGGCCTACTTTAAAAGTAGGCCTAAGTGGCAAGTTTAATTATCTTTGAAATCATAGTAATTTATTATAGCAAGGCTAATTTAAAGTAAATCAAGGAGTCGTATTTGAACATTGGAACGCACGGCGGGTTTTAACATTCACACCAGAAAGACAAACAGTATTAGGATGATGTGAAAATAAAGTAATTATAAATAATTATTGTTTTCTATCGGTTTCCTATTCTATTTATCGCGCTGCTTTTTGTTTCAACACAGAAAAACAAGCAAAAAAAATGGGGGAAACACATTTTTCATGAAAATATCCCGTCCGTGACTTTTAATTTTTTTAATACAAAGAAATCCAATGTGGCAACACTATTTAAATGCCCACTCACTTCCGGGGAATCCCATGACCTCATCGCCAAAATAGCGTCGCTATGTTTTGATCGTAACGACGTGTTGTGTTGTGTTGTGTTTTGTGTCTCAATATTCTTCTACTTATTCTGACTGAATTTCGGCATATTCAACTTATTTGCCTTTCTCACAATACATATTCCATTACTTTTCGGTAAGTTGAAATAATTTTGTATTTTAACCCGACTGTTTTAACGAGATTTTGGCTCATTTTATGAGGGCTCTTGTGCAGGGGCGTGGACGCTGCAGTGAAGTTGTTTGTTTACAAATTTCCCCATTGTGTTCATGCAATTATAATATAACGGGAAACAACTGTGTACCGTTATATTGTATTGTTGAGGTGCAGTGTGCAGTATTCATCGCTGCAATCCATTTTTCCATTACTTGTACCCTACAATCAGGGTTCATTATCTGCAATAAGCTTAAGCTTTAATTTAGTAAGCTTACTTCTCAATTCTTCATTTTACATGCTTCGAATGTGTGATGCGTACGCATGTAGTGTATGTGCTCTGAATGTAGGTATGCCAGGTGAATTCATATTATTTGCCATCAAACTGCATCATTTTATATATCAAATTAAAGCCCTTGAGTAAAGAAAGCCTGAAAACCTTTTTGTCATAGCACTTTCCGTAGCAAAGACAGTTAAAAATCTTGTCAAAGATTGACTTTGATCAAAAAGATTCAGCTATAAACAAAACAGCATTTCGGTGGTCTTTCTAGGTCTTAGTCTCATGATGATAGTAGCTTTTCTATGTGGAACTGCTATCAAAATCCCTCTAAAATTCCATGTGCGAGTGTCTCATCACCATAAAAAAATCATATATTTGGGTCAAGTGAAGTATAGACAACATATTTATGTCTACAGGTTTCCTTGACCTACCTGTTCTTTTAAATTTCTATGTACATGTAAATATGTATTGTGTTCTAGGCGAATGTCATACCGATAAATGACATGTCTGTTTTGCCCATTTTTGTAAACTTTGCATTGCGAACTAGTTTGCCATTAGCACTAATGTACAGTAATTTTCAATTTATTGCTCAATCCGACATTCTCTGTTTCTTCGTGTACACATTACCACACACACACACCACCAGTAGTTTCTTATATTTCAGTTGTTTGCAATAATTGTCTTACATGAATCAAATCCATGGGTTCTGAGGGCCGATGACACACAAGCGATGGGTGTACAGGGTCTTAGCTAGCCACCCGTCTGGCCGTCATTTTAGACAGCCAGTTTGCTCCTGGGATGGGCAAAATTATGCCTTTGACAGATGCTATATTATAAATTGTATGTTTTGAGAAGCTAATTGCCCTTTTTAGTAGACCCAATTTGTAGAACAAGGTCATATCAGCACATATTTGAACTCTTTGAACCCCCAGTGGGCTATAGATGTCTGGTAAATGTTTTAAAGGTCAAATTAGGACAGGCAATTTTATTCAAATGACGGGCAACCCTCAATTTCTAGCTAAGACCCTGTGGGTGTATATTGCACAAAACTGGATAATTGTGACATTACATTACAATAAAATTATTTATTATGAGTGCATTTTCAACATTTTTCTTCATTTCATTAGGCTGCAGCTCATGCAAGATACCAATTCCTAATCCTTTGCCATCTCGTAAGGAGCTGGACAACACTGGATACTAGATACTGATGGATTCAAACCTGCTGATGGACTAATTGTGTTTGATAGAAATTGATATAAATGATACCAAGCCAATAAAGTTCATAAACTGATAGAGTCGTTATTCTATGCTTTGAGCATCACTGCTGTGCAACAAAACCTTCAGCATCAATCATGTCATCTCGGTCTTCTAAGCCATCCTCGGACTTCATACAGCTTCTACCACCAGAGCTGGCCATGATGGTGTTATTAAATCTTGATATACCTAGTCTATGTTATGCATCTCAAGCTTGTCAAGATTGGCATAATGTGATACAAGACACTGAATATCTATGGAAACTACTATGTGATCATCATTGTGTAGATGCTGCTGATATTGCTGAAGATAGAGCAAATGGATACTCATGGAAGGTAATAATTAGTTGAGAAATGAAGAATTATTAACTTGATTACTGCTGGATCCTGGAGTCCACAGGGGGAGCTGGGGCAAATATAATCCCTTGAGCCCCTTCTTGAATCAGCTCGATTTCAGGTTTTTATAACTTTTTTATATAATAGGCTGGACTTGAGCAATTTGCTTGAGCCTTGTCCCATCACTCCAGGATCCGAGTGTGTATCCATCTGGACCAACTGTTTAAACAGAACAATAAACAAAAGTCTATCAAAGCAAAACAAAACTTTTACTCTGAAACTAACCTTGATAATGTCTATTTTTTTCTTTGTCACATCTGTAGGAAACTGTAATGCGAAACTTTGGTCATCATGCAATAAAGAGGAAATGGCTTAAGGGTGAATTTAGCAACTTCTCATCATTTGAAGACATCCCTGGCAAACATATGTGCTGCATGGATGTGGAAACATGGGGTAGAATACTAGACTTGGAACTAAGTCGGTAACCTAAATCATATAGAAGCCTCATCCATGGACTATTCTTTTGTTTTACATGTATTTTTGTTTCAAATTATAAAGTAATATATTTCTTCAAAATTAAATGTAATTTATTTTTGTTCTTTTATTCGGTTTTAAATTGTTCTTTTGTGTAACATTGGTATGTATAGTTGTAATTGTTTTTAAAAATATGAATGTCTAAAAAAAATTTAAATTTATATGGTTTTGGCCACATTTGGTCAAATTTTAAATGTTCACTTCTAAACTATGACAGTAATGATAAACTTCTTTGAAGGCTGATTACCCTGGTGTATCCTTAGTGTAAGATATTCATGAGTTAAGTCGGACAGAAGTCACTTATTATTGGTAATAAGTCACTATTACCGGTAATAAGTCACTTATTATTACCAGTAATAAGTCACTTATGTCCGACTGTGTGAACACGACTTTAGTCTAGTGTAAAGACTCCATTGAGGAATTAAACAGCTTACAGAATAAAGCTTTATAATCCTTCAATAGAAGATTTTAGGCCTATGCGCTAGGCTAATTCCATGCAGTTTTACAGAGGATTAACTGACTATCCTGTATAATATATATTTTTTACACCGTTTACTAATAGTAAAGATATCAAAAACAAAGAAAAAATAACTCACAAAATGTTGTGAGGTAACTCATAAAATATTGTGACGGAATCAGACAGATTTTGGACATGTTTTATGGACATGACACTGAAACTGTGTCAGAAATAATGTGGTCTTACAGCCAGAGGACAACTAAACCCTTGATCTACGTTGATGACTATGCTGCTTTACAAAGAACAACTGCATTATATCACGTTCTCTTTGTTCAACTATAATTTGGTTCACCTCAAGTTTGGTAGTGACGTATGTGCGTATTTCACTCATCGCAGTAGTGAATTGCGCCCGTAAATTTAATAGCACAGAGCGTACACTCACACATGTACAAGAGCGGTTTGTTGGCACGCATGCAGCATAACCGTGATAAAGCATTGATGTCAATACTGAACTTGAAGCAAATCAATGTATAGGTCAAAATTGCAGTTTATTCATATTCCAGAATAAATGTGTGATCTGTTTTAACTGTTATGTGTTGAGTTTTCAGCTTTTTATTACATTTATTTCAAAGTAGATTTGTTTTCTGTACTATGTTTGACCTTAATTTTATTTGTTATAATCTGTTTATACTGGTATCTGTTTTAAAAGTGATGTTAAATATCCTATGATAAATGGTGACTAAGTTTTATTAAAATTCTTATAGTAGTTTTAACTTTTTTGAGGTTTTTTTATTAGCTTTACTCCTTAACATATAATATAATTATATTATTTATATTATATAATATTTATTTGATTATATAAGTTTTAAGAAGATTGGGCGGCAAAAAAAACCTGTTCTACGGGCCCAACGGATTTCATTTTGATAAAATCATGTAAAATCAACCACTTTAGAACATTTTTAGAAAATATGTTTTGGTGAAATTTTTGGGTAATTTTAGCCTCCAGCAAAATAACAAAATGCCAGAACCACCGACCCTACTACCCGAAAGGTCAGTCCACATGTAGAACAGGGTTTTTCTTTGTCACCTTAAATATATATATTAAACTTAAACGCAATATATATTTTTTGTATATAGCAAAGATTTATGTAACATACCATAAAAAATGTGATGGTAATATATTCATAATATTATATTCATACATAATTATACATTTTGTAAATTATATTTACATGAGCATAGATAAATAACAAACCCAGCAATCACACATTGTTTGTGTTTTGGTCAAACAGTTTAATAACATTAAATGTCCAGTTACATAAAAGGTCACCAAAATATTTTAATAATTATGTTTTGTATGGAAAAAACTCCTGAAAAACATAATAGTGACATTGTTAAAACATCATTGTAATAGGTTTTTTTTTATAAAATACAAGTTTTAAAAAAATTGTCAATGTTTACACAAAGTAGAATACTTTGGTTTACAGCAACTTTTAAAAATGTTTTTGAAACATTTTATACCCTTTATATAATATATTTAAAGATTATCTGGCAACCTTTTGTGAATGTTTTTGAAATTTTTGAAAACGTTGTGCATTTGCTGGGAAACTCCTTCACAAGAAGTTTAATAAAGGAAAATTCTTGAGCTATCATAGTTGGGCACATTCCTGCACACACACAAAATTCAAATAAAGGTTAAGGGAGTGTTTTATGATTCTAGCATTCTTTTTAATGGCATGTTTGAATAGATATCCATGAAAACAGTTTTATTCCCAAAACTTCAGTTGGTTCTGATTTTGCTTTTGCGAGTTATGTATGTTATATTGCTCCACAGAACACTTTATACAAGTTTGACAATATTTTTGCCAAGCCATTGGAGCTGCAAAAATCTTTTGCACACAAACATGAGCCAGAGATTTCCAGTGGAATAAAAACTCAACTTTTTTGGGAGAAAAGTGGAAAATAAAGCTATGGATCCCAAAATGTCCCTTTAAAAGATAAAGTGTTATTGTAAATCATCATGATATCTATTTGTTAATTCTATATTTCAATATTCATATCACAACTCAGATAAAAGTTGACAAAAACAATATTATTTTTATTGTTCGTTTTAAATAATGACAGGTTTTGCCATATCTAGTGTCTCAACTTTTGGCTAGGTTGTATCAGCAAGTAGGCCATTCACAAGCTGTGCTTTATTCAGAGAGGAGTGTCGAACCACAGGTCATACATGTAATATAAACATTTCACAATATAGTGCTGTCAACATGCATTGGCATCACATGGTTCTAACAGGCTTGCTGTGTAGGAGACTACACATGAGCATGACAGTGCATTACTTGGTTCTATTAACAGAGAAAGCATCCCATTGGCACCACCACTTTGAATGTTAATTTCAACATTGTCAATAAAAGACTGATTGGACCACACCATATCAAAAGTGCTAGTGTTATAGTCATGTAAAAGCTTGTAAACATTATGCAAATAAAATACCCAAGTCAAAAAAAAGAAGTTCAATTTGTGTGTAATTTTTTATGTTGTATACTTGTACGTTTTATCCCTGGTTTTGTCCAAACAGTTGTTCACTTAAAGGCCCATTCAGTCATCCCAGCGCCCAGTCCCAGCGCAAGTGTGAAAAAAATCTAAATTGTTTATAAATGAAGGATAAGTCATTCAAATTGTCATTTGGTATTTTTGAAATGAAAAATTTGGCAAAAAACAAAGAAAACAGCAGTATTGACGAAGTTGAAGCCCTATTCAAATACATGTACCGGTAGCTAATTTATATACTGTCAGTATGTAAATTACAGATTCATGTAGAAAGTCTTATTTTGTCTTAAATACACAGCTTTCGGCTGAACCACTAAGCAGCTATGTTAGCATATGTATGACAATGACAAAGGTACCAAAATCTGAATTTTGATGATTTATACGATCGTCGGATGAGCAAATCACTGAATGGGCCTTTAAATAGGGGTCTCTCAGTTTCAGTGTGAGTGCGAGAATCTTTGAATATCTTTTTTCCTCCCCTCAGTCAAAAGTAGGGGTAATTTTGATTGGTAAAAGATGATCTTATGTTATGTTCATAGGGTAAGCAGGTGGAAGTCATGACTAGCAACATCATTTTTGGGGTCATTCATTAAGGGAAAATAAGGGGTCATTGGGTATTACAGAACAGCAAAAAGTTAATGGGGTCATTTGCCCATTTTCAATGAATGCCCTCCCCACTGCTGGTATTCCATTTCAAAACTACTGATTTTTTGGCAGGCCGGGGGAGCTCGGGTGGGGGGGAGGGGGCATTTTTGGCAGGTTGAAAGGGGGGCGAGACAAGTAATTTTGCCAGGTCGAAGGGGGGTGGATTTTTGGCACAGATGTTTTTTGGCAGAACATTTCGGGGTACTTTAGTATTGCACCACTCTTGTTAGGGCCACTGATCTAGGGCCCACTTCCATGGTTAGAACATGGTAGGTACCGGTATTATAAATAGGCCTACCAACCATGGTTTAATAGAACTATCAAAATGGCCTATGACAAAACAAGATAATATTTCCAACAAATTAGTGCTGTATTTTACTGGAATTATTAAAGGTTTGCAATTTGAGATCCCGAAAATTTGTCATATGTGCGGAGGGGGTTATTGTATGCACCATAGCACCCCCACCCCCCACCCCAAAATCTTGCCAGGGGCACAGGGTCCTCTGATGATAAAAACCTGATAAAAACAGGACCAACCACAAAACTTCCAACATTATAGCGGGCGCTCATTCACTCAATCAATTAGCCCGGTGTTTAAAAATTAAAAAAACCTCAATGACTTGGAGGCACTGTTTTTCGATATATTTTGAGTGTATTTGTAATACTTGCTTATGCTACAAACAGTGATCTTAAAAACGTTCTTACATTTGCAGTTAGAAAGTATTTAAGCAGGATTTTGTAATAATTGAATAGATGTAGATAAATGCATTAATGCATACTAGAAACTCTTACCACCGGCAGTCGATTATTTTTCTCGATCTCTGCACTGCTGAAGTCCAATTAGGCAGCGCAGTGATTGACATTTTTGTGTACAAAATGACTTGATTTTCCCTTAAAATAGCATCGACCGCCACAAATATGGCCGATAATAGTGATACTGACAGCCAGAGTACCCAGGCAGTAGCCGAGGTACCTTCTCTGGTGCAGTATCTGCGGAAAATCGTACCTTTACTGTTAGAAGATGGAGAACCATCAGCTGCATTGGACAACGCCCTTGGCGAAAAAGTGCACATAGAATGTATGAAAAAGTTCCTTATTGATCAGCAAACGATAGCATTGATGGTGGAAAGAAATGTCACAAAAGGTAAATTAATATGTAATTATGAATTTAGTGTCACCCTGTGGCTATTTGGACGAAATATCTTGCCGTACTCTCATGATTATTGCTTCGCCAACGCTGGGACCGGCATTGGGACACCTTTCAATTTTTCCCAAGCAGATACCGGGTAGGCCTACTGTAAGTGTAACATGTAAGTTTTAAGTAGTACTCATGTTGCATGTACTGGCCTGAGTAGTACCGTGGCCGTGCGTGGTGGCAAGTCTCAAGAGAGTAATGTTTTGCCTATAAATCAATTGCAGTAAACCTTTGACATGTTGACAAGCGCGTATTTTAAGCATACATAGCGTATTTACTGCGTTGGACGCATTTGTATCTGATTGGCTGCTGAGGCGATCTGCTGTTGCTGAGTGCAAATTTATGAATGAACTGTGCGCCGTACGTGTTGTTTAGCTTCGAATTTGCAACATCACGTTAATCGCGCTTGTCAAAGGTTTACTGCAAAATAGTATATACATGTAGTTAACACTTTTTCGCAAAGACCTTTCGCACTGCCCGATTTGGCACAGTTTATGGCGTAAACACATGATCATGAAGTCATCACGTCACATTCTCCAATCATCTGCGTAGTACAGTACTAAAGAAAAATTATTTAATTTGTGTACATCGTGGAACATTCAACAACAATTGTTACTCTGTGACTAATCATGCTCGTACACAAGTGTACAACGCTACTCTAAGCGTCCATATATATGCGAGGTTATCTGCGTACAACAGCTTACTACGTACAGCCACGCAAAGAGTAAGTTCCACGATGTACACAAATTACATAAATTTTCTATAGTAGCATCGCGTGACATTCGGTCAAATGCTGTGACAGACCTTTGCAATTACAATTTTTACAAGAGGATTTTATTTACAGTTTATGTAGGCCACCGGCCCCAAAATACATTGATAATAAAAGGAAATAATTTATTACATTTGGCTTGCAGAATTTTATACAAATGCTCTTGTCGCAGTCTTACAGTCTACACACTATAACAATGCATACAATTGTTACAACATGCAGTCATTGACTCAACAACAGTACGACTATGATCAGTATCATGTCAGCAGCCAATCGGAGACAAGTCAAGTGCATTTTAACACAATGGCTACACAATGTATGTGCTTAGTAAAGTACCGGTACACTCTCTTGAAAAGGAATGTGCAGCAATTTACTATAAAAATTTGGAGCTATACTCATAATTGGGCAATTTATTTATACCCCTGGCTAATTGACATTGATCAGTTTTAAAGAAAATGGACTAATTTGAAATTTGGATCCCAGTTGACCTCATATGACAACCTGCATGATTGTATTTGTAGGAGTTAAATCTGCCAAAATTTTGAGAAAAAAAGACTGACTAATATGAATTCTAAAAATGTCAAAACTGTAAATAACTCAATATTTTATCACCAAAATGGCAACCTTTTGGGCAAAGGTACCTGATCATCATTCTTATTTATTTATTTATCGGCCAAAGCCAGGCAAAGCTTCATAGTAACTTCAGAGACTACTAAATTAAAGGGATGCCAACGAATATGACGGGACAGAGATATGGGAAGAGATCCAATTTTATAGGCAGGGGGAAAACCAGAGCACCAAGAGCAACCAAACTCGCACATGGCAACGCAGGGAATTGAACCCGGGTCACAGTGGTGAGAAGACCACTACACCAACTTGTCCTCCTAAATCTTCTTTAAAATTAGGGCCAAATAATTGGATATGGTTTTTGAAAAGCTGGTTTCAAAATTTCAATTTGGCAACTTATACTTTGGATATGGAAAGATAATGTAATTTGTATTTGTTTACCTACCTTCTTTAGACCTTAATTAACATGCTAATCAAGGGCTTAGGTAGCCAGCCGTGGATAGACTGGCCCCCAGTCTCGGTTCGGTTCCATCTCTGGATAATGTAACAATAAATAATTACGTAATGCCCTATGAAAAAAAATGCCAACTCCCCCCCTTATTTTCTTCAATGCCAAAACCCATTCCTCTTCATCCACAAATCGGCGCCACTAATTACACCCACCACAGTCAACCCGAGGAGTCAACCATGCAGCAATATAGAAATATACTCGTATTATAAGTGAACGCGAAAGTCCATTGGCGCTGATTCCGAGACTGGTCCAATCTGTGAGAGATCTCACTTCCAAATATTCGTTCATCGAAGCACGGTGATTCCGATGTCAATTCTGAAAGCCCGCCCCAGTTTCAATTCAAATATGGTAGCACAAAGCTATGCCGCGGGATGTGACGCAAGATTGGATGGGACACTTGTCAACAACTGAGAGGTATTGAGCTCAACTGGCACGCGTCTGATAGACCCATGGTACAGCGCAATAATAAAAGGTAACCACTCGACTCGGACTTAGGCCTATTGTCCATATTATGTACATTATCGCGTGCGGTTTGCAAATGTTTGCACATTATTTAGCTAGGAAGCCTTTTCAAATATCCCCGCTGCCAAGCTGCGTTGATTGGTCGGATACAATATCGTTGTTTAGTAAACTTACACAAGCGTTAATGTAGTGAAAACATGGGCGTGGTATATAGAAAGATTGCGTGACTCCAAATCCGTAAAAGTGAACTTCCAGCAGTTTGTGGGAGCTGGAAGTCAAATTGCCTACAGACTGGGAGGGTCCGTGTATTGGGTTGATTTTTAATGCTATGTAATCTACATTTACAGTCGTTCTCCACGGACCCGAGGGAGGGTCTAGCCGTGGAGGGAGTGTTTTACACACCCAAATGTGTAAATACACACCCAGTTTTTGCCCACATGGCCTATACTTTGTACACAAATCTTTAATTTACACACCCAGTTTTTTTAATTTACACACCCAAACCTTCAAATCCTGCCTAAGACCCTGATGCTAATTGTGTTAATTATTTACATCTCACCAGTTGATCGTAAATTTTATGTTCAATTCATCCAGCTGACTAGATGTAGCATAGGCCACACCCAGTAAAAACAAGTGCATGCCAATTTCACACAATAGTAACAGCTGTTGCAGTAGAGATTTACCAGGGTATAGTTCTACCCTGGATATCAATAATTTCACACTAAATGCATTTATGCATATTGTATTGTGAAATTTGCTTTGCATTGCTTAATTCTTGTATGTCAGGTGATCTGTTTATTTACAGTAATTTTCTGCAATCATTTAGTATATATTTTAGACAAAAGAATTACCTTACTTAAAACATGACAGTTGATGAAAATGTTATTCTTTGATCTTCTAGATTACATCCCATTACTTTACATTATTTGTTAAGACAGAATTGTACACTACATTGTTTTAATTTTGTTCTACACATACAGAATTACAGATCTATGTTAATTAGACAAATATTTTATATCATGTAAGACTCTTGCTTGTATTTTCCAGTTTTCCACAGTACCAACGAATTTCTGAATGTAATGTGATTTCTATTCAATTTCACGGTTCGCCAAATTTTACAAGCTGCAAAAATTTTAATTTTGTTATTCTTTACCCAATTTGTTGAAATAACATTACTAAATAGTAATATCGTAACTGTCAGGAAGGAGTTCTGTCCATCCGAAGCAGAAATAAGAAGTGAAAGAATTTCAAAGAAACCCCACTGACCCATTCCATGTCAACTCCAGGGATGTGCACCGCAGCACCTCTTCAATTTTTTTCTTTTTCTGTGTGGTGGTAGATATTGATGAGAAAGTAAAATCCCGAAAATTTGAGCTTCATACTCCGTTTCGTTTTCCCGTGGCATCAATTTGAAATTTAGGGGGGTCAGCATAAAAAATGTGTCGTAACGCGAAAGACGACGTTTGGAGGTCCATAAATGTATAAAGGGAACCCTTTACAATTTTGAAAAGTATGTATCCTGGGATACTTATTTGTGTAGAATTCAAATCTGGCATCAGAAAACTTGTAACTCCTTTACTTTAAAAGATATAGGGCCCTCAAAATGCAACTTCGTCCATCCAGGACCAACTTTGGGGGGTCAGAACTCCAGAAGTAAAAATAATTTTATTGTCCATTTTTTTGCCAGTCAGAGCCCTTTGGTAGGATCAAATTGTCTGACATTGATTTTCAGGGGGGTCAAAATGTACAAAAAAAATGTACAATTGGGGTTTTGCATGGGTAATATCTCAGCTAAAAGTATTCTAATGGGCTCAATATTGGATAATTGACCACTACACCAACTTGTCCTCCTAAATCTTCTTTAAAATTAGGGCCAAATAATTGGATATGGTTTTTGAAAAGCTGGTTTCAAAATTTCAATTTGGCAACTTATACTTTGGATATGGAAAGATAATGTAATTTGTATTTGTTTACCTACCTTCTTTAGACCTTAATTAACATGCTAATCAAGGGCTTAGGTAGCCAGCCGTGGAGGGAGTGTTTTACACACCCAAATGTGTAAATACACACCCAGTTTTTGCCCACATGGCCTATACTTTGTACACAAATCTTTAATTTACACACCCAGTTTTTTTAATTTACACACCCAAACCTTCAAATCCTGCCTAAGACCCTGATGCTAATTGTGTTAATTATTTACATCTCACCAGTTGATCGTAAATTTTATGTTCAATTCATCCAGCTGACTAGATGTAGCATAGGCCACACCCAGTAAAAACAAGTGCATGCCAATTTCACACAATAGTAACAGCTGTTGCAGTAGAGATTTACCAGGGTATAGTTCTACCCTGGATATCAATAATTTCACACTAAATGCATTTATGCATATGGTCATTTTCACAGTAAAGGGTGTAACTTTTGATTTTTAGGGTCAAAATTTCAAACCACTTAAATATCTTTCTGTTTACTGAAATCATGCATAGAAGCAACTTAAATTCCAGTAAAATAATGTTTCAAGGCTTAAACCTTTTGATTTCTAATAAAAATTTGACATTTCCATAACATTTTGGTTAAAATCTAAGAAAAAATGTATTTTACATAACCTCAGAAAATTATGACATGAAAGCTGGAATACATGTGAAATCCCATTCCAAAGTAAGTCAACAGATATAAGTTAAATTTTATACCATGTTTTGCTATGTTTGTAATTGCAGTTTTGAAAATTTTTAACATCAAGTGTCATTTACAATGGAAGTTTCCAAACCTTAAACATATTTTTTAAGTTTTATTTGGGTTCCTAAAATAATTTGAATGTCTAACTTCATGTACAAATACTACTTGATGAAAGGAACCTCCCAGCCAAGTTTCACAGAAATTGGAGTTATTTTTTAGAATTGGCAATTCAAGCGATTTGTGTTTCGGAGGCTTCAGTTAACAACACAGGTGATCATAAAAGTAAATATTTGGCTAACTACTACAAGTTGACATAAAAAAATAGGTAAAAAATATCACAATTACCAATGTTCATGCTTTGCTTCTAAGTATTGAATTTCAGTTGTGACAAAAATTAAATTATCACAGCAAGTCATTTTTTTGTTTCGGAGGCTTCATGCTAACAATTGTTAAACATTGCAGAAGTAGTTTTTTTGAAAACAACAGTGTTGGGATCATCTAAGCTGTTATTTTCTTGTGTGTATTGAATCAATGATTCTATGCGGCAGATATTGTAGATTTATCACATGTTAATTTTTTCACCCATTTGTTAAGTATGGTGTTTTTTGCATGTGAAGCCTCCGAAACAGGCTTTTTGGGTATCAGTATATTTTTCAAACATTAACCATAATGTCAAAAATTTTTTTAATTTATGACATTCTGCACATATCAAGTAATAATTACAATGCAGATATCGGTATGAAACACACCAATTTAGATATGCATAGATGATAATTAATCTTATTGTTGTTTCGGAGGCTTCATTTGTTTCGGAGGCTTCAATTGTTAACGGAAAGTTTGTATTGGGTCCCATTTTCAAACGGTGATATATATCTCCACGATTTAAAAACATGTGACTTGAGGATCTACTTTGCTACATTTTGATAAATAGATTGGATGAGCTCTTTTATTTATATTTGCACAAGCTTGCTGAACAGTTTGTTTCGAGGCTTCAAAAAGTTAACGGAAAAACGGCTCTTTGAAGTCAAGATTTTATAAAAATTTTAAAAGCTTGCAAATCGACTAATTTTTGTTACCCATTTCAAGTTAAGATAACAACTGTTATGAATCAAGAAGAAGTGAAGAAATAACCAAGAATTATGAACCAAAGCTACACCCACAAAGTTTGTTAACATTTGTTAACGGAAAATGAAGCCTCCGAAGCGACAAATATCAAGTCCGGTTCTCAAAAATACAGGGCTGTTCACAATTAAATCTAATGTGGCAGTGTTTACTGAACATATGACTGTACTTTCAGGATAAGAAAAATTATCCATGAACTAACTGAAGAAAACACAGGGTTTTACAAAATGTTACTGTTTTTATAGTTTTTCAAAATGGCAATATTAAGTACATTTAAGCCTGCTAAAACTGAACGCAGTAACTCCCAAAGCTGATTATGCTACCCAAGGTAGCTGCTAACTAGATGACTTATGTGGCCAAAAATCATGGAATTCTGTGGCTTTATTAGAACACTACTGATTAAAATGTTAAAAATCCAAAGTTACACCCTTTACCGTGAAAATGACCATATTGTATTGTGAAATTTGCTTTGCATTGCTTAATTCTTGTATGTCAGGTGATCTGTTTATTTACAGTAATTTTCTGCAATCATTTAGTATATATTTTAGACAAAAGAATTACCTTACTTAAAACATGACAGTTGATGAAAATGTTATTCTTTGATCTTCTAGATTACATCCCATTACTTTACATTATTTGTTAAGACAGAATTTTACACTACATTGTTTTAATTTTGTTCTACACATACAGAATTACAGATCTATGTTAATTAGACAAATATTTTATATCATGTATTAAAGACTCTTGCTTGTATTTTCCAGTTTTCCACAGTACCAACAAATTTCTGAATGTAATGTGATTTCTATTCAATTTCACGGTTCGCCAAATTTTACAAGCTGCAAAAATTTTAATTTTGTTATTCTTTACCCAATTTGTTGAAATAACATTACTAAATAGTAATATCGTAACTGTCAGGAAGGAGTTCTGTCCATCCGAAGCAGAAATAAGAAGTGAAAGAATTTCAAAGAAACCCCACTGACCCATTCCATGTCAACTCCAGGGATGTGCACCGCAGCACCTCTTCAATTTTTTTTTTTTTTTGTGTGGTGGTAGATATTGATGAGAAAGTAAAATCCCGAAAATTTGAGCTTCATACTCCATTTCGTTTTCCCGTGGCATCAATTTGAAATTTAGGGGGGTCAGCATAAAAAATGTGTCGTAACGCGAAAGACGGCGTTTGGAGGTCCATAAATGTATAAAGGAACCCTTTACAATTTTGAAAAGTATGTATCCTGGGATACTTATTTGTGTAGAATTCAACTCTGGCATCAGAAAACTTGTAACTCCTTTACTTTAAAAGATATAGGGCCCTCAAAATGCAACTTCGTCCATCCAGGACCAACTTTGGGAGGTCAGAACTCCAAAAGTAAAAATAATTTTATTGTCCATTTTTTTTGCCAGTCAGAGCCCTTTGGTAGGATCAAATTGTCTGACATTGATTTTCAGGGGGGTCAAAATGTACAAAAAATGTACAATTGGGGTTTTGCATGGGTAATATCTCAGCTAAAAGTATTCTAATGTGCTCAAAATTGGATAAGAGTAATGTCCTACCAAAGGGCTCTGACTGGCAAAAAAATGGACAATAAAATTATTTTTACTTTTGGAGTTCTGACCCCCAAAGTTGGTCCTGGATGGACGAAGTTGCATTTTGAGGGCCCTATATCTTTTAAAGTAAAGGAGTTACAAGTTTTCTGATGCCAGATTTGAATTCTACACAAATAAGTATCCCAGGATACATACTTTTCAAAATTGTAAAGGGTTCCCTTTATACATTTATGGACCTCCAAACGTCGTCTTTCGCGTTGCGACACATTTTTTATGCTGACCCCCCTAAATTTCAAATTGATGCCACGGGAAAACGAAATGGAGTATAAAGCTCAAATTTTCGGATTTTACTTTCGCATCAATATCTACCACCACACAGAAAAAGAAAAAAATTGAAGAGGTGCTGCGGTGCACATCCCTGGAGTTGACATGGAATGGGTCCACTGGCTATTTTGGCCATTTAAGATTTGTAAGATTTTGGTAAAAAATTTGTCCAATTAATTTAATCCTACCTTTTGTGATGACAGTTGGTTAGACCTAAAAGAAGTGTTTAGTTTATATCAATATTTCACATCATTTGAAGGTCATTACATTGGGTTTTCATGAAGCTTGGTGAAAATGACTGAGTTCAATGTTACTAAGCTGTGTCCTCAACTCCCCTTGGTTACAACGCCACCTGGGAGAGGGTGCAAGTTTCATTTTAAAAAATAGCTACATTTTATATAAATTCATTTGTTTTGTAATAGTTCCAAGAAGAATAAATCAGTGTTACCCGGTACCAGGCTTCCCGTTAGTGTGCGTCATTGCGTCCAGACGCGTATTTTACAAATTTGGACGCAAATTCACATGGCTAATCAAGTATTTTGCGTCCATGTCACATGGATTTGGACGCTTGACAAAACTTCAAATTTTATCATTAATTGATGATAAAAATAAGAAATTTTTATTCTTTTATATTTTTAAGATACTAAAAGCCCCGAAATTTTGACCCACCTGCTGAGAATTGAAGTAAATTCTGAGTTATGTACGTCATCCACCAGTGGAGCTCCTGCGCCCCTCCGCAGAACTTCCGGTAGTGGATGTTCTGCGCTCGGGGGCGCAGAGAATCCACTGTCGGAGTTGCTGCGCCGGAAGTAAAATAATAGATTTTCGTATTATAATAACGGTGGATCATTGCTGCGCTCGGGCGCAGAACATCCACTGTCGGAGTTGCTGCGCCCGGCGCAGTCCCTTATATGTAACGGTGGATCATTGCTGCGCTCGGGCGCAGAGAATCCACTGTCGGAGTTGCTGCGCTCGGAAGTAAAATAATACATTTTCGTATTATAATAACGGTGGATCATTTCTGCGCCAGGCGCAGAACATTCACTGTCGGAGTTGCTGCGCCCGGCGCAGTCCCTTATATGTAACGGTGGATCATTGCTGCGCTCGGGCGCAGAACATCCACTGTTGGAGTTAAGCTAACCGGAAGTAAAATAATACATTTTAGTATTATAATAACGGTGGATCATTTCTGCGCTTCGGGGCGCAGAACATCCACTGTCGGAGTTGATCGCCGGAAGCAAAATAATACATTTTCTTATTAGGCCTATATTAATAAATAAATACATGCGTATAATAACTAGTATTGGGCCTATTATAACTCCAAATTGAAAGCAAAATAATACATTTTCTTATTGAAATTACGGCGGATCACTTTTGGAGCTTCTTCGCCGGAAGTCAAATAAATTATTTTCTTATTTTATTAATAAAATATAATTATGCATGCGTATAATAACTAAACTCCGAGAAGTTTATTGCTATAGTATAACCGAATTGACAGCAAAATAATAGATTTTCTTAGTATAATAACGGTGGATCATTGCTGCGCTAGGGCGCAGAACATCCACTGTTGGAGTAACTGCGCTCGGAAGCAAAATATTAAAATAACGGTGGATCATTTCTGCGCTCGGGGGCGCAGAACATCCACTGTCGGAGTTGATGCGCTCGGAAGCAAAATAATACATTTTCTTATTAGGCCTATATTAAATAATAAAAATAAAACTATACTACTATTTTAAATTCAAAAGATAAAAGTGGTATATTTCGGAAAACACGTATACTTTCCTTAGACATGTTTAAGAAAGTAGTGTTTTTGATACATATAATATATATATCATATATGATTCGTTTTTTATATATAAGTTTCACAAGGTGAAACATATTTTGGATATTTTCTTTGATAATGTTACCCCTTTGTGGTTCTGATTTTGGAATTGGAAGCAGGTTCCGTCCAGGGTCCGTTATCTTATTAATTAATTAAATATTTATTTATTTATTTATTTTATTATTTATTTATTTAACCAGCGATGCGTTCAAAACAACAACATACATAATTATATACAAAAAAGGAATAAAACACAATTAAATGTAGAATGCACAATTATGTCACAAAAACAATTAAAGGAGGATTTCGTGATCCTAGCATCCTCTTTTTATGAAATTTTTCAATAGATATCCACAAAGTAGGTTATTCCCAAAATTTAAGTTGATTCCGAGTTTGCGTTTGTGATTTCCTTATTCGTGTAGGCCTATATATCGTAGGCCTTGGTGTAGCCTAGATACCGGCGACATGAAACCACGTTTATCGGTTCCTTTAATCTATAACCACAAAATGACGGTAGCATAATTATCCTCATTGATATTGTTCTGTATTGTTCTGAATGTTTTGTGTGCCGTGGATTTAAATTTGGCATTGATCTTCGGTTATGCTAATTTTTGGACCCCTCCGCTTGTTTGGGAATCCACCTACTTATCTGTTGACTAACAAAGGCCGAATTGCAAGTGGTCACGTGTCAATCAGAATTATATTTGAATAGGAATTATCTGAGAGAGCAACTGCGGTTACATGAAAAGTACCGACAAGGAAACGTGAACGGAAAAAAAGGGAAAGAAAAAAAAAGACAAAAGAAGAAAAGAATGAAGATGAAAGAAAACAGAAAATAAATGTAAAATGAGAAAAAAAAACATATTATATTATATTAGACTCTAGACTCTTTTTTTTTTTTTTTTACTTCCGAAGCAGAGTTACTCCAACAGTGGATCTTCTGCGCCCGAACAGCAATGATCCACCGTTATTATAATAAGAAAATCTATTATTTTGCTTCCGAGCGCATCAACTCATATTTTGTATATTGATAAGTATTGTAATTTTATAAATATTGTAATTTTTATAAATGCTGTATTAGGCCGCTTTATGTGTGTATTAGTGCGCTTTTAATAAATGTCTTATTATTATTATTATTATTATTATTATTATTATTATTATTATTATCAACTCCGACAGTGGATGTTCTGCGCCTTGAGCGCAGCAATGATCCACCGTTATTATAATAAGAAAATCTATTATTTTGCTGTCAATTCGGTTATACTAATAGCAATAAACTTCTCGGAGTTTAGTTATTATACGCATGCATATTATATTTTATTAACATAATAAGAAAATAGCGTTTATGATTTCCTTATTCGTCTATATATCGTAGGCCTTGGTGTAGCCTAGATGCCGCGACATGAAACCACGCTTATCGGTTCCTTTAATCTCTAACCACAAAAGGACGGTAGCATAATTATCCTCTGCCGTGGATTTAAAATTGACATTGATCTTCGCTATGCTAATTTTTGGACCCCCTCCGCTTGTTTGGGAATCCACCTACTTATCTGTTGACTAACAAAGGCCGAATTGCAAGTGGTCATGTGTCAATCAGAATTATATTTGAATAGGAATTATCTGAGAAAGCATTTGCGGTTACATGAAAAGTACCGACAAGGAAACGTGAACGGAAAAAAAAGGAAAGAAAAAAAAAAGACAAAAGAAGAAAAGAATGAAGATGAAAGAAAACAGAAAATAAATGTAAAATGAGAAAAAAATCCCAAAACAAAACAAAAAAACATATTATATTATATTAGACTCTAGACTTTTTTTTTTTTTCTTAGCGCACTTACTCAAAAAAAAAACAACAACAGTGGATGTTCTGCGCCCGAGCGCAGCAATGATCCGCCGTAATTTCATTAAGAAAATGCATTATTTTGCTGTCAACAGTGGATGTTCTGCGCCCGAGCGCAGAAATGATCCACCGTTATTATAATAAGAAAATATACTTCTCGGAGTTTAGTTATTATAAGCATGCATATTATTTTTATATAATAAGAAAATATTAGTTATTATACGCATGCATATTGCATTTTATTAATAAAATAAGAAAATAATTCACTTCGAGCGCATCAACTCCGACAGTGGATGAGCGCAGAAATGATCCACCGTTATTATAATAAGAAAATGTATTATATTGCTTCCGGCGCAGTTACTCCAACAGTGGATGTTCTGCGCCCCCCCCCACCCCCCAGCGCAGAAATGATCCACCAGTATTATAATAAGAAAATGTATTATATTGCTTCCGAGCGCAAATAATTTATTTGACTTCCGAGCGCAGAAGCTCCGGTAGTGGATTTTCTGCGCCCGAGCGCAGCAATGATCCGCCGTAATTTCATTAAGAAAATGCATTATTTTGCTGTCAATTTGGAGTTATAGTTATTATAATAGGCCTAATACTAGTTATTATACGCATGTATATTTATTAATAAGAAATTTTACTTCGGCGCAGTTACTCCAACAGTGGATGTTCTGCGCCGAAGCGCAGAAATGATCCACCGTTATTATAATAAGAAAATGTATTATATTGCTTCCGGCGCCTTAACTCCAACAGTGGATGTTCTGCGCCCGGCGCAACAATGATCCACCGTTACATATAAGGGACTGCGCCCGGCGCAGCAACTCCGACAGTGGATGTTCTGCGCCCGAGCGCAGAAATGATCCACCGTTATTATAATACGAAAATCTATTATTTTACTTCCGAGCGCAGTTACTCCAACAGTGGATGTTCTGCGCCCCCCCCCCCCGAGCGCAGAAATGATCCACCAGTATTATAATAAGAAAATGTATTATATTGCTACCGGCGCAGTTACTCCAACAGTGGATGTTCTGCGCCCGAGCGCAACAATGATCCACCGTTATTATAATACGAAAATCTATTATTTTGATTATTTTTTATTAATATAATAAGAAAATATTACTTATTATACGCATGCATATTGTATTTCATTAATAAAATAATAAAATAATTTATTTGACTTCCGAGCGCAGAAGCTCCGGTAGTGGATTTTCTGCGCCCGAGCGCAGCAATGATCCGCCGTAATTTCAATAAGAAAATGCATTATTTTGCTGTCAACAGTGGATGTTCTGCGCCCGAGCGCAGAAATGATCCACCGTTATTATAATAAGAAAATATACTTCTCGGAGTTTAGTTATTATAAGCATGCATATTATTTTTATATAATAAGAAAATATTAGTTATTATACGCATGCATATTGCATTTTATTAATAAAATAAGAAAATAATTCACTGCCGAGCGCATCAACTCCGACAGTGGATGAGCGCAGAAATGATCCACCGTTATTATAATAAGAAAATGTATTATATTGCTTCCGGCGCAGTTACTCCAACAGTGGATGTTCTGCGCTTCCCCACCCCCGAGCACAGAAATGATCCACCAGTATTATAATAAGAAAATGTATTATATTGCTTCCGGCGCCAAATAATTTATTTGACTTCCGGCGCAGAAGCTCCGGTAGTGGATTTTCTGCGCTTGAGCGCAGCAATGATCCGCCGTAATTTCATTAAGAAAATGCATTATTTTGCTGTCAATTTGGAGTTATAGTTATTATAATAGGCCTAATACTAGTTATTATACGCATGTATATTTATTAATAAGAAATTTTACTTCCGAGCGCAGTTACTCCAACAGTGGATGTTCTGCGCCCGAGCGCAGAAATGATCCACCGTTATTATAATAAGAAAATGTATTATATTGCTTCCGGCGCAGCTTAACTCAACAGTGGATGTTCTGCGCCCGGCGCAGCAATGATCCACCGTTACATATAAGGGACTGCGCCCGGCGCATGAACTCCGACAGTGGATGTTCTGTGGCCGAGCGCAGAAATGATCCACCGTTATTATAATAAGAAAATATATTATTTTACTTCCGGCGCAGTTACTCCGACAGTGGATGTTCTGCGCCCGAGCGCAGCAATGATCCACCGTTACATATAAGGGACTGCGCCCGGCGCAGTTACTCCGACAGTGGATGTTCTGCGCCGAGCGCAGCAATGATCCACCGTTATTATAATACGAAAATCTATTATTTTACTTCGGAGCGCAGCAACGCCGACAGTGGATTCTCTGCGCCCTCGAGCGCAGAACATCCACTACCGGATGTTCTGCGGAGGGGCGCAGGAGCTCCACTGGTGGATGACGTACATACATGAAATTCTGCAATATTTGTAAATGCAACGTCAGGAAATCGTGCACTTTTGCATGCTTTCCGAGCGATCGCTGTACAGCTGTTTGCTTTGTTTACAAGCTAGCACGTGCCGCTAACGTGCGGTGTTTATTTAATTATTTATCACAACCTGACAATATTCAATTTTTAATATTTTAAGTTTATTTTCTCATAAATAATCTAGGTTTCCTTTATTAGTATTATTGTTACGATGAATAAAAGCAATTTTAAAGACAAAATCCAAATGATAATCCTTTTTCGTATTATTTGTGGCAGCGCGTGTTTTAGTTTTTGTAGCATCTACAGCACGTTAATTTAAAAATAGAAATGCGGAAGTGAAAGTACGAACGAAAATTGCTCAAGATTGACAGACTTTACTCATGTTTTTGCACCTGTTTTTGACCACGTAAAAAAAAAAAAATGACACTGAAATGAGAAAAATTATCATAGCGAATGGAGATGGAATATCACGGCTAAAATGCACTTTTATTTTTTTTAACAATCAGCATTTGATGAGGTGTAGACCGAGTGCGTGTGTATCGTCATAATCGTGAATTTCAGATGGACGCACACAAATCTGTCTGGACGCAAGTTTTTGCAACCTCGTCAGCAAACTTGCGTCATTACGGACGCACATTTTTAAAACCTTAACGGGAACCCTGCCCGGTACATGCAAAGATAAAGGCCACAGTGGCTAAAGGCAAATCTTACATGGAACAAATATCAACCTTAAGATGCACTAATACTTGTTTGCATTAACTTTGGCCCTGACACATTGCATATATCCTGTGCCCTCCTGGTTGTGTTATTTTGTTTAAATTCTAACTTCCTGCATTGTGAGTCACAACATTGCTAAAACTACAGATATTGTATGCCTTACACAAATGTAGTAGAGTAATAGGCCAGTAGTAACATTAGTAAGACTTCTGGGATAATTTTTTAACAGCATTATCATTTTTTTTACCATTTACAAATGCAACATTTAAAAAAAAATTGGAAATAAAATATTACTAAATGCTTGATGATAGATACAATGTAAATGCAGTAAACCATCAAAGGTTGATGGTTCCAGATTATTGCAGAAATATTCTGTTCTTTCCCTTTTCAAAATATAATAATATTGTGTGACATTATTATGATTTCCAGAGAATTTCCAGATTTCACTGCACTTATCATTTTATGAATATTGTACATGCATGGCATATATATATGTGTTGAACTACTTGTGGTTCTAATGTATATCATTATGTGTTTGATTTTGATTTGTAGAAGAGGAAGATGACGAAACTAGTGAAGCAAGTGATGTCCCAGACAGTGAGAGCCAAGTCACCTATGATATCACTATTGAGGTGCACTTCACCAATAGTAAAATGACAAGGTATGATAAAATTAAAACTTACCCCCCCCCCTCCTCCCACACACACACATGTACATGTATCACCATCTTTTTAAGTAAGGACACCAACTTGATTTGTGTCATGTGTTTTCAGAAAGTAATATATTGTCAAAAATGGTGGAGGAATGATGGTGTGTGTTTATAATAAAATAATGTGAGAATAAAACAGTATATTATGCACACTTCCAAGAAGTAATACAATATTACACAATATGTAATGGTTTTGATTCAGCTCTCTTGAAGTTTATCTGAAATACTAGCAGTTGCATACATGTGCAAAGACACATGCACTGGCACACCCAACATTGTGACATTTAGGCCTAAGTACTACCAAATAGGGATAGTCAAATTAGAATCTGTATTGTGCCATGCAATTGTGGACACATTTTCTGGAAGTTGGTCGCTATACTGTTGGCATACACATCACAAATTTAATACAGATGCAAACACACTTAATTTCCTATTTCTGAGTACCGTACCATAAAGGGTTTAAAAATATGTTTTGCATGTGTGTGTTTTTAAAAATTCAATTTAATTTAGAATATAAACCTTGATGTTTGTATTTGCAGTGTGATATTTCTGAAGCGTGGTACCCTCATGGATGCTGACAAGTCCATTTCCAGTCAGCTGAGAGTTATCAACATGAGTGATGGGTCACCATTTGAGACACTCCATTCCTTCATCAGCAATGCTGTGTCACCATACTTCAAATCCTATGTCAGAGCATCTGGCAAAGTAGATAGGTAAGTGGCAATTGTATGCCTTTGCATTGTCAAAATGTGGAATTTTGAAACGAATTATTAGACAATGAGGGATATTGAACTAGTCATCAAATCAGCCATATTTTCAATATAAATATCTTCACTAGCATTCAAGTAATTAGTAATAACAAGAAATCAAATTTGGATCACAATGTCGTAAATGAGTCAGATTGGCAAAATTGAGTAAAACTTGAAATCAAGCTTGAATAGCCATCTTGTATTGCACACAAAATATGTTGTTGGTTGAAAAAATTATTAGACAATGAGGGATATTGAACTAGTCATCAAATCAGCCATATTTTCAATATAAATATCTTCACTAGCATTCAAGTAATTGGTAATAACAAGAAATCAAATTTGGATCACAATGTCGTAAATGAGTCAGATTGGCAAAATGGAGTAAAACTTGAAATCAAGCTTGAATAGCCATCTTGTATTGCACACAAAATATGTTGTTGGTATGCCCGGAATAAAAAACAGTCAGTATTTATTTTATATACCAAATCTTAAGATTCTTGTCATCCGTTTGGTTAAAAGCATCGATTTTGGGAAGGGAAATTAACAGTTTCAATGCGAACGGCACAGATTACAATCCACGATTTCCGCGTAATTATAGCGCGCAAAAATATTAACACATGCGTAATATCATTTGACGCTGGGAACAAAGCACATGCAGAACTATGCCCGGGGAATAGCTACTTTTGCAGGCATAGTCAAAACTATGCTTGTGCTTTTAACCAATCAGATGGCAGGAATCTTTAGATGAGGTATATAAAACTAGCTAGTGCCTTCACAGAAAACGCAAGTTACGCTGGCTTGAAATACAGGACTCGATGTAATACATGCCGTTGAGCCAAATGCAAGTGAAAATTCAAATCACTTGATTGAGTACTTCAGGTTCATATCTTTCCTCACTGGATGTGTAAATGACATTTTGTTGCAGAGATGGAGACAAGATGGCACCCTCTGTAGAAAAGAAAATTGCAGAGCTTGAGATGGGTTTGCTGCACCTGCAACAGAACATTGACATCCCAGACATCACATTACAAATCCATCAGGTGGTGTCCACTATGATCCGTAAGTGTGGTGAGGAGGGACGCAAACCCAAGGTGATTGACTTTGCTGACAAGGCGGAGGATTCAACCTTCCTGAACACACTACAACATGGCGTGAACAGGTGGATTAGGGAAATACAAAAGGTACGTGTCGAAATTGTGATCATATGAAACCAAGATGGAGACACTCTCATTTGATTTGACTGTGGGTACGATTTTATCAATTTGACAAAATAGATTAAAAAGTTCATGCAAACCACTCTCTTGGAGATAATTGGAGGGGAATTAAAGATTCTAAATGAAAGTTCTGTGAAGTATGTCAGTGATCATTCAGACTTCTCAACCCCAGCATCAAACTCCTGTGTTCTTCCAAATTCTCAATCAGACACAGCGTGAAACTCACATTTTTGATAGATAATTGTATTGAAGTTTGAATGGTTCCAAATGGTACATATTTTCTGTATAGGCGGATGTGGACATCCGGGTGCTTAGCAACAAATAGAGCTAAATTCCTTAGCAACAAGCGAGTCAAAATAAAAACATTCCATGAACGCACTCAACGTAGGCATCACACACGCGATGCTCAGTAGGCGCAATGTGCAGTGGCCTTTATAATTGATTTGCGCATGTTGTTTTCACCTGGATTTGATTATTTTCACCCGCATGATGTAGCTCCGCCCTTGGCTATATAACCAAATTATGCATTTTTCTTTTCCAGTTAAAGTTGTGAGTTGAAAGAAACCTTAGGAAACTTGCAGACTGGATGAGTTAACTTAGAATCTATGAAATATGGAAAGATTTGTTTGACAGAAAGTTTTGATTTACCCCGATCTGCAGGTGACCAAACTTGATCGTGACCCAGCATCTGGCACTGCCCTGCAAGAAATAAGCTTCTGGCTTAACCTGGAACGAGCATTGATGAAGATTCAGGAGAAGAGGGAGAGTCCGGAGGTTGCATTGACGCTTGACATCCTGAAACACGGCAAAAGATTCCATGCCACAGTCAGCTTTGACACAGATACAGGTATTGTTAACACCAAAACTTATCAGACAAGCAACGTAACATTTTATATCTTCAAGAATTACTTGATCCATGTAAGAAACAAAGAGGCATATTTGACTTAAAATGACCTGCAGGACAGATTTGTAAGAATCAATTTTGATTCTCCTGAAAAATTTTTAGGGGGTGGGGGAATGGGAAGAATAACTTTCAATATAATGATTAAATTTGTGGAACTAAAAAGCTTTCCTGGATAATCAAATCTGCAATTGCAATTTCACAATTTGCGAAAATGATCAAGCAATTTCATTTCATGACCAGCCCTCGAATTAAGGATCTGAAGGGGCACAGCAACTTTTTTAGGGCAAGTTGATAATTGCCGTGGATTTTCACTGAAAAGGCAAGGCAGCACGGCAATTTGTAATATTTCAAAAGGGCATCAAGGCAACTGTTGAAAATTTGAGAAGGGCACCAAGGCAATTTTTCAAAAGCGAATAGATGCATTACCGTCAGCTGAATTCGACACCAAAGTAAAATTCGACTCTCAACTTGACACTAAAACTAACCTGATTGCTTAAAAAACCTGCTTTATAATAAAAAGCAATCAAAAATCAACAGTTTAATTTTGCGATCCCTAGTTCTGAGCTGCAAAACTGACTCGAAACAGCGATGAAACAGCTGTAACTTTGGTAATAATATTGATCAAATTCGCCGGGATAAAAACTATTTCGCAAAACATATCTAGAGATGGGCTCACATGTACATGATAAGACGATACCGGAAGGGTATCGCCATCGGTTTGCAATGGGAAGTCAATGTTTGATAATCGAGAGAACAATTGATTTGCCCAGCGCTCAGATTTTGTTCACGACACGTGGTCGAGGAAGCTTTAGTTACTAACAGCGTTTCTGATTGGTCGATAGTATGTTGAAGGTATTTCTCTGACCAATCGAGTAAATGAATAGCAACCAGATAATGTATAAAAGCCGATGTGATTGGCTGAATATGTAAGCTTACGTAGGGGTAATGAATATTAATTCACAACAAAATATTGTGTATACTGTGATTGATAGCTGGGTTACGATGCTCAAAATAGCGATCGTGTTCAAGATTTTCGATTTAATTTTCTACAATTTTGCGGGGATTTAACCAGTACTTGTTAATGATTTTATAATGAAGGGGCAGTGCTGACCGGCTAGGGCACCCACGGCAACTTCATTTAGGGGCACGGCAAGTGACTGCCGTCGGTAAAGGACATATTTTGAGGGCATTACGGCAATGGGGGTGGGCACCCACGGCAATATGCCGTCGGTGCCGTGGGTTAATTCGAGGGCTGTTCATGACTTGTTGTATATTATTATTCTCTGTTACCAGGATTAAAGCAAGCCCTAGCAACAGTAGCAGACTACAGTCCGCTGATGAAGGATTTCCCTCTCAACGACCTGCTGTCCGCTACCGAGCTGGACCGCATCCGTCAGGCTCTTGTCAGTATCTTCATCCATCTGCGTAAGATACGCAACACCAAATACCCTATCCAGAGGGCGCTTCGCCTGGTTGAGGCTATTTCCAGAGATTTGAGCACACAGCTTCTCAAGGTAAACATTGTGGTATGAAGACATACAAATAGGATGCACGCTTGTTTAGGAAGCTTAATAATAATAAGAATCCTCATTTAAAAAATATGATCATTAATTTTATACTCCTATGAAATCTTTATTTGTGAATGATGCAAATTGTTTACACAGCTCAACATATTTTAGTAGTTGAGTTGAAATACTCGATAACTTCAAATATAAACATTTATGCCAATGTATTCTACTTGACGTTAATGACAAATGTTAACTAAAATCTGTTGTAAAGTTCCTTTTATTAGTTAACCATAGTGTACACGTGCACGACATCAAGCATGTGCATATGCGCTGGCCGGTTAGCAGTACACTTAATTTGTAAAAGGAATCCTAGCAGTACGTTTAATTGGAATAGGAATTTTGCCAAACATACAACATTTTAGTAAGCTCCACACAATTTTTCTACAAACAATGACTTTGATAATGAAGATGTGTGTTTTTTTGCATGTGGGATAAGGCAATGACAAAGATTAAATTGTGGATCACAGAATGGTCGTTCTATACACACAAACAATTACAAATGTATGGAAATGTGCAATGCTCACACCAAAATCTTACACTTCTTAACTTGTTACTTTTATAAAGGTCCTTGGCACCAGACGTCTGATGCACATCAGTCATGACGAGTTTGAGAAGGTGATGGCAGCTTGTTTTGAAGTGTTCAGTACATGGGATGATGAGTATGAAAAACTGCAAGGATTGCTGCGAGACATCGTCAAGAAGAAGAGAGAAGAGACATTGAAGATGGTATGGAGAGTCAATCCTGCACACAAGAGGCTCCAACTCAGATTGGAACACATGAGAAAGTAAGTCATATAATGAAAAAATAGTAGTGAAATCAGGGTTCGCAGGTTTTTGCCGCAGGTGGAAAAAACCGCGGTTTTAACCACTTGGCAAAAACAGTTTTTGCCGGCAAAAATGGCAAAAACTAAAAAAGTGATTTATAGTTCAGTTTTTCATCTTAAGTTTCAAAAATAAGCTCCCGAGTGTAACAAGGCCAGATTTTGTAATTATAAGCAATATATTAAGATATTAAAGGCATGCATTTTCTTTGCTCAAGTGCATTTAATTGAAATGTGGCATGTATCAAATTCAAAACTTTTTCATTTTAAGGATTTGATGAGACAAAAAATATGTTGAATGATTCATTAAAAGTTGTGTGTTACTGTTTATGAGCTTTTTGTGTCACTTTTTAATATTTGAGTGACTATATGTGTGTTTTTGCCAGTTTTTTGCCATTTTTGCCGGTTTAAACCAGGCAAAAACTGGCAAAAACAGTTTTTGCCAGGTTTTTGCCACTTTGCTGGCAAAAACCGAACCCTGCGAATATAGGAACATATCAAGAAAAGCAATTTGTCATCATGTGACAAGCCCGTCGCATTCATGCAGTGTACACAGTGTTAGACGCAGTCTATTCAATGTTATCCTAAATTTCTACGAAGGTTCTAGCCACGCCAAATGTATGTGTTGCTGTCTGCAATGATGCATGTGTACTAAGTGTTGCACAATGGACACAAATTGACCAGTAGTTTAAAGCACTTTAACAACACACCCTCATATTTGAAGGTACTCTTGACTATTTTTTCCAGAATAATTGGTGATTTCAAGTCCAAATATTCTCTACATGCAACTGAAACCTTTTGACTATTCAGTTCTTACTGTTTCAATTTTCTCATTTTTACACACCAGATTCCGTAGACAACATGAACAGCTTCGTGCTGTGATAGTGCGTGTGCTTACGCCCTGCTGTCACATCTCAGGCTACCGGCACACCAGGCACTACACCAGATGAAGCACCGCAGAATGTCAATGAGCTAATGATGGATGCTGCAGATGCCAATGCTATTGAGGTAAGTATTATAAGTCATTTGTGAAAGTGTTTGTCATAAATCTTGCAGGATAGAAATGTTTGTAAACCAGGGAATTTGTGATATACTTCAAATATGTGACACAATCTGATCCATGGGGGCCAAAGGAGGCATTTGAAAATTGAATCACTGTAATTATTACATTATACATAAAATAGGCTTTCATTTACTGAATACACCAAAGGTCTAGCATACTTGGTTCCAAAGTTATGAAGTTTTTTGATGTGTATTTGCTTATGTATTTTATTGTTTTTTTACTCCATATTTTTACCTTTATATCAGTTTCAACTTTGCCGCCTTTGGCCCCCATGGACCAGATCGTGTCACATATGTTTTGCAGTATGATTTTAGTGATATTTCCTTACTTAACATTTGTAACTGTTGTTCACCAGTATTGCATTGTATGGACAAACTTTTGTGTTGCATACTCTTTTCACAGATTAGGAAGCAACTATGGTTTGATTTTCAGCTCATTCTGAAACATCAAAGATTTATCACTTGTTTAGGCACTGAACATGACAATCCAGTATAGCGGATTCCTTGCATTTATTACCAAGGATTCTCGAGTACTAATATACTATAGGATAAGCCACTCGTTTGCGCAAATGAAGTCAGTCATTCAGCCTATGCGCCTTTATGCATGTGATGGCCTAGCTGGGCCCAGTACGTGTAGGAGTGTATAACCTGTGGAAGAGATGATGCAATGTTTACGCCATCGTTTCCAAAAAAAATTAAATGGCTAAACACGGCGAACATTTGGTCGAATCTTTCCATTACTATCATATCGTGAAAAACCAAATAGCTGAGGAGTTAGCTCAATATGCTAGGAAAATATTATAACCGAGGACCCCATGACGAGACTGGCTAAATAAGCTGTATTTTTGCCGGAAAGGGTCTGAATAATTGGCAGCGATGGGCGCCATCTTGGAAAAATTTGGTGTACTGAAAATGCCCAGCAACTGTCAATCAAATACGAACTTGTCAATTGAATATGGGATAAGTCTGTTCCACTCTAGCATAAAATACGCACAACGTTGTTGTGCGAACGTCATGTAAATTTTAAACTAATGTGCCTGAGCGTTACCAGGGCGTTACTAGGTGTACTGAAAAGCCTAGCAACTGTCACTCAAACTGCCGATATGTCAATTAAACTGCCGTAAAGTGACTTCACTTTTTATACAGGGTTTGAATACGAGTGTCACGGCCCTGTTATTACCCTGTCCTGAATTCTTTGTTTTGGACATGAAACTAGTTATATTACTCATACTGCTGACCATTACACTCAGTGATGTCTAAGGATCGTGAAGATTTCCGATTTGCACCAGTCCACATCTACACAATGTAGAGAAGCCATATTATCAAGTAATATGGTAGAATGCTTTTGTGACTCATATACTGTCCATCGCAGTACTTCCCAAGCATACGCTGACTATAAGAGAGCCATGTCACACAATTAATTGTTATAGCTCAGTCAATAAGATTCCAGTATTCAAGGACCAAATTAAATCAGCCAACCAATACCCCACTTGAGTTATTTGCACTCTTACATGCTACATTAGTTAAAGTTTGTTTCAGGTTAGATTACAATGTATTCTGTTCCATTTTCTTAATAGGAGGTAAACTTGGCCTATGAAAATGTGAAAGAAGTAGACGGATTGGATGTGAGCAAAGAAGGCAATGAAGCCTGGGAGGCTGCCATGAAAAGGTATGATAATAACAGTGTTATTTCTATCTGTTTGGGGACCATGTCAAGCATAAGTGCAAGGCTACCATGATACAGTGGGCATGCTAATTTTGCCCATGCATTTTAGGTGAAATTTCTAAATGAGACAAGTAATTGAAAATTTAAAAAGGAAGGTTTTTATTTCAAACTCTAATGGTGACCCAGGTCAAATTGCTAGAATTGTACATTAAACACACCTAAACAGACACAATGCAATTTGCATGCAGCAGCTAAATCAGCGCCAATATTGCAACATTGAAACAATAACTATACAAACATCCAATCCAACCCAACCACATCCCCCAGCAGGCAATGAGGATAAAGTGCCTTGCCCAAGGACACAACACGTTGGCACGAGCGGGGCTCAAACTCACAACCTATGGATTATGAGTCGGGCGCCTTATCCACTCGGCCACTCGGGATATGTAAGTTGGAAGGTGCCTCAAGTGAGTTGAAATTTAAGCTGTGTAAATCAGAAAACTAATCATGAAACCAGTTATATTAGATGCCTGTACAGTCTATAGTCTTTGTCAAGTTATACCAATGCAGGTTTTGTTGTGAGTACTTTCACAATTACGATGAACAAAATCTTTGAAATGTTCATTACAATGTTACTAAGAGATAAGGTTTTAATCATAAAGAAAATGTTTTGTAAAGTTAATTCAAATGTCTTGTGTTTGTAGGTACGATGAGCGTATTGATCGTGTGGAGACCCGTATCACGGCCCGTCTTCGTGATCAACTTGGCACAGCCAAGAATGCCAATGAGATGTTCCGCATCTTCTCCCGATTCAATGCGCTGTTTGTGCGCCCTCACATCCGTGGTGCGATTCGCGAGTACCAGACACAGTTGATTCAGAGGGTCAAGGATGACATAGAATCATTGCATGACAAGTTCAAGGTGAGATGATACTGAGTGAAGATGATCCTCGAGTTATTATTAAACCAAGATACTAAAATAGTGAAATGTAAAGTCTTAAAACCATGTCAGAAGTAATGTAAACAAATGTGCTAACATAAAGTTGATGTTGGTACCCGTGGCCATGGCATGGCTGTATTTTTTCCTTTAGTATGTCCTGGTGTTTGCCATCCATCCAGGAAATCGGCATAGTGCCAACTCTGCTATGATCATAATATGTACTAAGTAGTAAGTTGAGTGTGTCAATCCAATTTTTACTTGTTTATATTTTTGTACAGGTGCAATACCCACAGAGCAAGGCTTGTCGCATGAGCAAAGTAAGAGATCTACCACCTGTGTCTGGGTCCATCATCTGGGCTAGACAAGTAAGTAGAAACATTCCTAAAGGTGACTGACAAAATAAAGAAAGTGTACCATATAAAATGAGATGTGAGCAAACAAAATGAGTTTTTTTTTGGAGAAAATCAAATGTCATTTTGAACCATTGTTCAAAGAGGCTACAAATACTGAAAATCTATAAAAAAAAATTAAATCAAAACTTGGATTCGGATTTTGATTTTTTGATGTTGCTAAAAACATTGAAAAAGAAAATTGAATATGTATCACCTTAGATTTCTCAATATGAGTTTGCCAAAAAATAACTCTTTCTGTATTTTTACATATTGAGTATTTCAAAAAATGTAAATGCTTTCTGTAATATTGTCACTATAGAGTATAGAGTGCAAGATCACCTCTCACAGAAATGAAACTTTTGAAACAACATAATAGAACTATTCCAATTCTTCTTTGTGACTATGATTTGATGTCACTTGATTCATCTTTTGCAGTTCTGTTTTGTAAACATTAAGTCTTTTTTTTTTCTTCATTTAGATTGACCGTCAACTTAGTGCATACATGCATCGTGTGGAGGACGTCTTGGGCAAAGGATGGGAAAACCACGTAGAAGGCCAGAAGCTCAAAGCCGACGGAGACAGTTTCCGTTCCAAACTCAACACTCAAGAGTTGTTTGACGAATGGGCCCGCAAGGTCCAACTCCGCCAGCTGGGTGTATCAGGCCGCATCTTTACAATTGAGAGCACCCGTGCACGCATGGGTGGTAAGAGCTCGGTACTCAAGCTCAAAGTCAACTTCCTCCCTGACATCATCACATTATCCAAGGAAGTACGCAACCTCAAGTGGCTTGGATTCCGTGTACCATTGGCTATTGTGAACAAAGCTCATCAAGCCAACCAGTTGTACCCATTTGCCATCTCCTTGATTGAGAGCGTCAGGACCTATGAACGCACATGTGAGAAGGTGGAAGAGAGACCAACTATTATGCTACTGGTGGCTGGACTCAAGAAAGATGTACAGGGACTTATTGCTGAGGTATGTTGAAATATCTCCCTGGGCCTCAAGGAAGAACAGATGGTTAATTGTGTATAAAACAAACAAACAATCTTTTATATTAAGTTTAAAATTGTTAACAACTGACATATTCAACTTTAAATGCTGCAGAATATTCTTCAGATAGCATTCTTTCCATAACTCTTTCATAAATACTTGTCTCCTGATTGTTTGAAAGCAAGTAATTTCTTAAATTATTAATATTACTAGCTTTGTAAATAACAAAGTGGTGTAGGTAAAAGATTGGTTTGGCAATAGTAATGTGCAACATTGCATAGATATAGTTGGTTTGTCATGTGTGACTGATTAAAAGATTTGTAACATGTTTCATGAATATTTCTATTCTTATGTAGGGAGTTGCCCTGGTATGGGAATCATACAAGTTGGACCCATATGTACAACGACTGGCGGAATCTGTCTTCAGCTTCCAAGAAAAGGTAAGTTATTTTAATTCTTATTGTGTAAACGTGCATAATTTACTTAAGCCCAGTTGTTTGACAATTTTAGTAAGCAAATCCTGTTGGCTGGTGCACCAAATTGGTCATGTATGTCCATTGTCCAAGTTTGAATTGATGTCCAGGTAATTTTCTTTCATTCTTGGAAGTGTCACAAAGATAAGATAAACCTCTATTCACATTCTTAACACCCATCAAAATCACAAGAGAATGTAGGAGATGCAAAAGAGGCCTGATGACCTTAGAGGGAGGTACCCAAGAGGCCTGTCGACCTGAGAGAGGCATCACCTTAATACAAAGCATCAGTTTTATTAAAGTGATATGACATAGTAGTAATCTGATGACATAATAGTTTGATTTGTTTCTGCTTCGGTACAGGTGGATGACTTGTTGCTGATTGAGGAGAAGATCGATGAACAGGTGCGATCCCTGGATACTTGTGACTACAACACCAACATGTTCTCTGAGGTATTGGGTCGTATACAGAAGGATGTGGATGACCTCAATTTGCACGCATATTCCAACCTGCCCCAGTGGGTGGCTAAGCTGGATGAAGAGGTAAGTGATGTGACTTGGAAATGATGTGAAAATTTTGTTATGTTTATCAAATCATCATTTAAATTGACCTGTGAGAATATTTGCTTAATAACAATTGTAATAGTTTGTACCTTGTTTTAGTATATAATTCCCTGCATGATGCTAATCATAATTTTGAAGGTGGTACATACTTTCAAATCCCACTCTTAAACTGTTTGATATAAGGTGTGCTTTAAATCACATTTATAAAAGGGAGAACCATTGAGTGCTGTTTTGTTTTAGGGCTTCAATATGTCAGTATTTTATCGTAGAATGTTTTGATGAGATTAATTATATCCTAATCCATAGGATAACAAGAATCAGTGAAGTTATTGAATGGTAGATCACCAGCCCAGTTACTGTCAGGATCTTATTTCACACTTTCTTAAGATTAGCAATCCATTTTAAGTATAGGTTGCTTGGGACATGTTCCTTATTGTAAATGAATTACCCATTGACACCCTTAGGTTGAGAAACGTCTAGCTAGGCGTCTGCAAGCTGGCATCATTGCATGGACCACATGTCTGCAAGGAGAAGATAAGCGTGATCCAGATGACACCATGGACACAGACACACCATCAAGACACAAGCCTGGAGGTGAACCACAGATTAAGGTAGGTATTGGTCACATGTGTAAACAAATCTGGTTGTAAACTGACCTTTGCAGCAGGAGATATGGTTATACATAAATCACAGGCAGCTGTCTATGCTATAAGTGATCAAGGTAAATGCATTCATTACCTCTTAGTCTAAGAATATGACGGATCATTTCTTCACCCAAGGTTTAGTTAGTGATACAAGATGATAGGGCTCAGCTGGTAGCTTGCCATATCTGAAGTGTACAGTGTTGAGCATACAGCATTATGTTGCAAGGGTGATGTTGGGAAGTGTAAAAGTGAAGCGCATACCATTTAGTGTGGATTTGGTTGATACTGTGCCATGAAGTTACAACATGGGAGCTGTAGAGTAGAACTAAGGGAGCTGATGTTAGCGTACTCAGTTGTGTGTATTAATAACATGTTGTCTTGGACTAATTCTTCACACAGGGTTTGATCCATGAGATTCGCATCACCAATCAAGTCATGTACTTGAGTCCTCCCATTGAGGAAGCACGCTACCAGATCACACAACAACTGTTTGCATGGCAGAGAATCGTCATCGGACTCAGAAGATTGGAAAGCTCACGATACCAGGTAAATTTGGATTGTATTACCATAAAGTCCATTTCCAAATAAAGAAGTACCATCTCCATCACCAAATATTTTGACTTCAGTTATCAGTTGTGCAAGAATTACCTTATGGTGTCAGACAGAATTCATCAGAACCCCGTTATAAATATGTTTACCAAATTACATGTATAGATTTCTATCACAAAATACACTAGAGAAAAGTGTATGATATTGCATGACTGTCTCAGACTTGGGTTATGATAGCTCTTAAATGAAGGAAATTTTTTATTATTAAATTAATCTGAATGTGTTGAAAGTATATTCAAACTTCTTTTTTTTCTGTGTTGCAAAATTAGCATGTTAAAGGTTGTAATCCTTTTTGAATGCATTGTTGGAAAATGATGATGTACTTTATCTGAGGGTTAGAATACTACAGGAGCCGATTCATTTTGGTGGAGACGAGAACCAGATAATTTATTTTATACAACCTTCTTCTTCTTCTTCTTCTTCTTCCTTCTTCTTCCTCAAATTGAATATTGTCGCTTAACGTGCACAGTTTTTTTACCTATGCACGATCCTGGAACCTAGGATTGATTGCAGATATCAGACCCGGGGATGGTCCCCCTTCTCTTTTCGAATAGCTCTGACACTTAACGTGCACAGGGTTTGACTCTTCCTGTACACGGGACCAACGGCTTTATGTGACTTCCGAATCACGGACGAAGCACATACATTACCTATATCTGCACGTGTTAAGCAGTGTATGGGAGCGAGAAGAAATTCTTCAATTAAATTCTGAAATTAATTGGGAGGGAAGAGAATTTTCACCTAAAGCAAGCCCAAGGCTCGAACCCTCGTCGATCGTACCTTTTAGGGAACTGTAAGCTTGGCTCTTATTATCTTCATGTATGATTAAGAAAATGCTTTGCAACAACTGTAAGTCATGTTGTCGGATAGGTGTACTATATAATTTTCAAATTATTTGCATCATAGGTTGGTGTAGAACATCATGAATCGACCAAGACAGCCGTCTATCGCAACCTGCTATCCAAGCTGCCTGAGGGTAACAAGGTGTTAGAGGATGCCTACTCTGCCATTGAGAGTGTATTGAAGCAAGTACAGGAATATGTTAAAGTGTGGTTGCAGTATCAGTCACTGTGGGATATGCAGTCCCATAATGTCTATGATAAGTTGGGAGATGATCTCAACAAATGGATGCAGTTACTTACAGAGATCAGGTAAATATTCTTGGTCAGTGTGTCTGTATGTATTCTTTAACTCTCTCCACACGAGTGTGAACTGTAGACAACAAGTTTCAAATTTTGTTTTAAAAATTCAAATATTTCAGAAATGTAAATTGTCATGACCATATTTGGAATCAGCATGAAAAATGCATTAAATCAAGTACAAACAAGCCTAGTATTGGTTCAGTGGTTCTTTAGGTGGATCTATATATTTTAAGAAAATATCTCAAAATGTTTGATGTTGAATGAAAACTATGGCGAGCACGCAGAGTAATAAACAGTGGTTTAAATTAATTTCTTCTTTATAATATACTTACCATTTGATATGATGACTTGTAGTGCTGTTGTAAGTTGTTTATTGACCAATGTATATACTTAACCTATTCCAGGCAATCTCGTACGACCTTTGACACAGCTGAGAACCGCAAGGAGTTTGGCCCTATTGTGGTGGATTATGCCAAGGTAAGAGGAATGAAACTGAGGGCAAAGTACTACATGTAGTAGTTTGTAGAGACTAGTTGAAAGACCCTATCAAGGTTCCATAAAATTATATATCATTCAATATGCCATGAGAGAAAGTTACACCCTATATCAGGGGTTCTCAATTTTGCTTCCTGCGGACCAGATCCGGCTCTCCGACCAGTGTGGTTGGCCCTTGAGCAGCTCTGAAATGTACAGTAAACATAGCAAAACAAGGTGTATCTTTAACAGTGATTTTTGCCCTCCTTGGCCTGTGAGCAAATATTAATGAGATGCCACGCCTCTATATGAATGTAGAAGTTCATACTTATGCACATCAGAGTATGCAATGAGGCTTAAAGTTAGATGGTTCTGTTTAACATATCCCAATCAAACTAAGTCATGTGAAATATGGGGAGTGAAATTTGTCGTCTAACAATTGCCTTATGGCGTGAAACTCTGAGTAATGACTCCTATTCCAGTAGGTATACACTTTGAATTTGTATACGCTCTCCCTTTTGGGATTGCGCACTCTATTTATGAATGTTGGGGAGTGAAATATATTTAGTCTTGTGACTTTCTGGTAGTGGGTTTTTCTTCTGATTCAAATCAATCCAGTGAAAATTTACTCCAGAACTTCAAAATAAAATGTTGGGGAGTGAAATATATTTAGTCTTGTGACTTTCTGGTAGTGGGTTTTACTTCTGATTCAAATCAACCCAGTGTAAATTTACTCCAGAACTTCAAAATAAAATATACAAGTTAAAGTCGTTCAAACAGTTTGACACGTCTGTTAAATCGGATCATTCTCTTTAAATAATGCGTCACATTGGCCCTCACTTAACTCAAATACACAATCATTGAGTACTAGTCAAATACCATACACTTAACTCTCAATATGCTATGTCAAATGAAACCATCTACAACCTGACCAACACCAATCCACTGGTTGCCAGAGTCAAGATTCATCAACTCAAATTTCTCGGTCATATACTGCGTCTTGAAGATGGCGAGACTGTGAAAGAATATGCGCTTTATATTCCACCACATGGGAAGAGGAAACCGGGACGGCCGCGCACACTGTACTTACAGTATGTCCAGCACCTCCTGGGAGATACTGAAGGGATGCTGCAGCCAAACAAAATTGTTTCGCTTGCCCAAGATCGCATTAGTTGGAGAAAGCTTGTGAGTCGCCTGCTCCGCAGCCGACTGATGATGATGATGCTATGTCTTGTCTCCCAACAGGTACAATCCAAGGTGAACATGAAGTATGACTCTTGGCACAAGGAGATCCTGAGTAAGTTTGGTAACAGCCTAGGAACAGAGATGACAGACTTCCATGGTGCACTATCTAAGGTGAGAATTTACCACATGTCCACTTTTTACAAATCTTGGTTGGTAGAAGAATGTTAGCATCTTTTGTCCATGGGAATGTGATGCTATAATTGGTACTTGAGTTGTTGTTTCTTCATCCTGATAATGCTTTTATTAGAATCTATAATAAATTACTGAGTTTGGCGACTTGGTAAGGCTAAAAACTTCTACGTTTTACATTATTTCGGAAAACGGATATTTGCGTTGCGTAGAGTAAAGTTGTCCGCACCCCAATAAAACGTCCAATTTTGTTTTTGTTTACGTTAAGGGTGTCAAATTATGTTAATTAGTTTCAAAGCCACTACCAGAGCACCTCCATGCTCAAACTTTTCAGGCCAACACAATACACTAATGTTGACCAGAGAAGATCCTGTCATCGGTGTGAGGATAGTATGCCTGTAGTCTCAACTATTACATGACACAGTAGAAGTATGCCTGTAGTCTCAAACACAGTAGAAACTCAATTAACATCTATTGTTTATTCAACTAATTTATCAACATTAGCATGTATTCTGTGTTTTTATGGAGAACCTATAGTCAACAGTAGAGTGTTTGTTTATTGAATTAGTGAAACTTTTGAAGGACAAATTAATCAGGGTTGCCAAAAAAAAATCATAACTTTATATGAAATAGAGTGTAAGGAAATGTGAATAAAATTGTTTCAGCTGCACAGTGGTGTAGCCAGGACTTTTTCAGAGAGAGGAGAGAGAGAGGGGGGGCAAGACAAATTTCATGGGGGATTGTCACAAATGGACTATAAGAGTACGACAAATTTATCCAAAATGGGCTAACAAATAAAAAGTACAACAAATGCATAGAAATCTAAAATATCAGATCAGCCAGCAGGCCACAGGGGCCAAGAGGGATGTGAATAAAATTGTGTTCATCTGCTCAGTGATGTAGCCAGGACTTTTGCAGGAGGCGGGGGCAGCAATGTACATTTCAAGGTGGGGAACAAACTTGGATGAAAATGATAAAAAATGAGCTAAAAGGTACAACAAATTTGTCCAAAATGGGCTAAAAAGTACTGCAGAAACAAATGCATAAAAATCTTAAATAGCAGAGCGGCCAGGGGCAAGACTTCTCACGGAGTCACGGTGGATATGATATGGTGGCAAGAAGACTTGCTTCGATCATGATCTAATTGCAATTTCAAGCCATTGATTTATATGGAAAAGATACTAAATAATTATACTTCTAAGTTCTAAATGATAATCTCCTCTCATACCATTAATCACATTAAATAAAACATTTACATGTACACAAAATATAACAAAATTTATATACCAACCGCGAAAGACCCTGATCGCGAAAGACGGGTGACCGCTAGTAAGTAAAATATTACTCTTGTTTATAAGACTTTATTAAGAGTCTGTGCAGCTTTCTCCCCATGCTAAAATGGCATAGGTTTTTATTTGGTACTGCAAAAATCATCTTGGATTTGTAGGCATACAATGGTTAGAAATTGTGTCAAATCTATTAATTATTTATATAATTACCTTTTTCAATCCCTTGAAAATATCATAATTTGATTTTAATCTTAATTCAGACTTGTATGTGACCGGACTTTTTTACTTCATATAAACATGATAACTCAATTTTGAAAAAATATAACTTTAGCCTGAGTGGACTGGATCGGGTCACATATTAGAACTTGAAACCTCAAATTACTGAAGATTAACACTTTTCATTTTTCTTATTAACAGTCTCGAGTAGATCTTGAGCAGCACTCTGTGGATACAGCCAGTACCAGTGATGCGGTGAGCTTCATCACCTATGTGCAGAATCTGAAGAGAAAACACAAGGCTTGGGAGAAACAAGTCGAGGTAAGCGAAAAATCACAGAATCATTAAATAGATACATTCTTGCAGTTGAATGGAACAGCTGTATCTTGAAGGTTGAAGTTTCCTCTTTATGAAGAAGTCTTTAGTTATTCTGGGAGAGGGGGAAATGATGGCGAACCTGTTAAAACCTTCAATGAGTAGTACCTATGGGGCAGTTTGAAATAGAATAGTATCATTGCTCTGTCCATGACTGCATTTGAATAGCAGGGCAGGTGCAGTGCATATTGAAATTTTCACAGCCAGTTCCAATTCAGGGTTATGTTTTTTGTCAGTATCCCTGTCCTGTGGAATAACAATCTAGTAATAGTTACCCCAGGTTTGATAAAAATTACGAATTTGGAAGTAAATAAGATGCTGCTGAAAATTCCTGGGATTCTGTTTTATTATTTGTCAGATTAACTTTTCAAGTTAGGTTATGAAATAGGTTCATCAAATAAAATGATACACTTACATGCGAATATTTCATACTTTAATTTCTTTGCTCTCTGCTAATAGACCTACCGAGGTGGTCAGAAGCTACTGGAACGTCAACGCTACCAATTCCCAACCAGTTGGCTGTATGTGGATAACATTGAAGGAGAATGGGGTGCATACAATGAGATTATGAAGAGAAAGGATGCGGCTATACAACAACAGGTAATAATATCATGCATTGTTTACTCAAGCACACATGCAAACATACCTACATGGCTAAAAATTCATCTCTATTAAGTTGCATTTTAACGTAAAAGATATAAGGGTGCATGCATCGAGATTGTGGAAAGCATGCTTGCACACTTGACTTACTTACTTGCACACAACATCTACAAATACATGTTCACCCAAGGTATTACTTGTAAGCATAATGTATGTACATATGTACATTGCTGCCAATCTCCAAAGTGTTGGTTGTATGTGGGTAGCATTGAAGGTGTGTACTTGCATATAATGAGGCTATTTTTAAAGAAGTAAAAGATGCAACCATATTACAATTTCAGAGATAATGTAAATATTCATGTACATACACACACATACACATGTTCACAGATATTATGGTTTATTGCTGGAGAGTATTTCTGTATCATATTGACATACTGTTTATTTCTTTGTTTAGGTTGCCAGTCTTCAGATGAAGATTGTGTCAGAGGACCGTGCTGTGGAGGCCCGCACTACAGAGCTGTTAGCTGAATGGGAGAAAGGAAAGCCAGTGGAGGTAAATTATGATTCTTGCAATTATTCAAATCAGTGAAAGTTTGAATGTGTGTGTTCAAACTGCGCAGTGGAAGTAAGCGTGAGTGAGGTGTTATAACGAAAGTACCTTGTGTCAGCCGCAACATACCTTTACTTCAATGAGGACTAGCTAAAACTAATCCTACCATATGATAGAAAGGGGTCAGCCTAGTCCTTCCTTATTTGTTAGCAATGTTGCCCATTTTAGAATGACTTTTTCCTTGCCTACACTTGTCTGGGTGTCAGTTTAAAAAGCGTTGTTATTTCTTGTCTTAATTTCAACACTTTGAACATTCAATGCAGAATTACATAAAATTTGCTTTTGCCAATTTTTCACTTATGCTGATATTTCACTTATCCAGCCTATTTTTGGTCCTATCATAGCAGAATAAAAAAAGTAGACTGTACATGCTATTTAACTTTAACCAGGTTGGTGGTTTCTTACTGATTCAAATTCTTACAAGAGATTAATATTTTGGTCTATTCCTAATTGCAGGGAGACCTGCAGCCAGATGTTGCCACTAACGCCCTGACTATCTTTGAAGGCAAATTCTCTCGTCTCAAGGAGGATAGAGACAATGTAGCCAAAGCTAAGGAGGCATTGGAACTGCAAGAAATGGGTAAGTAAGATGTATCTCTTTCATTCTTTGTTAAACTGTGACATGAGAGCCAGACTTTTTTAAGTTACAGCCCATGCTTGAGTATCTTACAAATTTAATATCAGCATAAAATGCAACTTTTAAAACTACTTCTGATGTCACCAGAGATTTTCCTGTGTATAATAAATGAATAAGACAATATGAAAAAGAGAATGTATTGGTCACTTGTAAGTAATTCAAAACACGAGGACCTCTTTGTAAAGTGTACTTCATTAACAATTGAGCTTCATAGACTAATTAAACCATGTTAGGCTGCACCTTGATCTTTTTCTATAGTTACACAGTTCCAAGTTAATTATTAAGATACATGCACAGTCAGGCCATGATTGAATGTGTGCACAAGTAGATTTGCAAGGTGGCCAAAAGGTAGTTTGCTAAATGTGTAACAGAGGTTTATGGACACTAATCTGAATTTGTAACTGTTTTGATTTTTATATACAGGTCAACTCAGTGCCAGTGAGGAGAGAGTACAAGTAGCTCTTGAAGAACTACAAGATCTGAAAGGAGTCTGGTCAGAGTTGTCTAAGATCTGGGAACAGATTGATGAGATGAAAGACAAACCTTGGCTATCTGTTGCTCCAAGGAAGGTAGGCAACACAATTATTGCAAACCCTGGTCTTTCAGGTGTGACCAGAGCAAATAAACTACAAGAATGTATGATGAATGGATGAGCAAATGCAATTGGACCAACAAGGAAGATTGAATGGCTGAAGAAATGTTTTTCATTGGTATTTGTTGGACTTTTAAATGGCACAAATTATTTGGCTGAAGTTACTGTGCCGTGTCAATAAAATCCCAATTTACGCTCACATAATTTCACATATGCGCACATCATTACGCAAAGCGAAACTAGCATAGGTGGAGCATCCAACTGCATGCACATCATATCAGTACACAATGTCCTGCCATTTATAAGTCGAACAAAGTATAGATCACCAGTGCAGTCACCTTCACCCCAGTTTAATATTAATAAAAGGGTTTTGATAGTAGTCCTTCCATTCATTGTCCATAATTATTGCAGTAGAGTAGAGGGGGAAATGGTTCCTCCCATAGTTAATATAGTGAATTTAATGGAAGAATCAAAGCAGCTCTGGAATGTTTTATCTAACATATTGTCAAACTATTTTGTAGCTCCTTCAGGTTTAATATGTGAAAGAATGTTTTATTAGTCTACCTAACCAGATTCTTTTATGTTCTTACAACATTGCAGCTTCGCCAGAGCATTGACGCCTTGATGAACCAGATGAAGACCCTACCAGCCCGACTCCGGCAGTATTCATCCTATGAGCATGTACAGAGAGTCCTCAAAGGATACGCTAAGGTATGGATTCTTGTCAAATTGTACACCATTGTAAAGATCTAAATGAAGTCCCATGAAATAAGATAACAAAAAACAACAACAGTATGTTCATATCTTCCTGTCTTATTTGCAATTTAAACATCTAGTGACCAATTTTGCAGGTGAATATGCTGATCACTGAGCTGAAGTCAGAAGCCCTGAAGGAACGTCACTGGAAGCAACTGATGAAGCGCCTTCGTGTCAACTGGGTCCTATCGGAGCTGACTCTTGGACATATCTGGGATATAGACTTACAGAAGAATGAGAACATTGTTCGGGATATTATCATGGTAGCACAGGGAGAGATGGCTTTGGAAGAGTTCTTGAAGCAGGTATGGAAATGGTGCTGACACTAGTATAGAATTTGAAATGACTATTCCCATTGCAACTAACTTAAACCTGATCTCAGTCATAAATATTCTAATCAGGGACCTATTCGCCCATTGCACAGTTCCACCATATGCAATGAGAGCCTCTATCTGGCAATAGACAAAAAAGAAAGAATTACGTAACATCATAACACAATGTTATATGACTGGTTAAATTCCCATTTATGTATGCTGCTGGATTGAGGATTTCCTCACATATGATGGAACCATGCAATGGGCGAATACCAATTATTTTCACAACTTTAGCCCTTTATTCTGCTATAACCAAGTAGAAGTAACATTTCATCAAGACCAACCATACTGCATTTCTAAAGCGCCTTACGCTTACACCAAGGATTCCCGAGTACTAATATACTATAGGATAAGCCACTCGTTTGCGCAAATGAAGTCAGTCATTCAGCCTGTGCGGGATAATGCATGTGATGGCATAGTACCCTGTATGCGTGTAGGAGTGTATCACCTGTGGAAGAGATGATGCAATGTTTACGCCATCATTTCAAAAAAAATTAAATGGCTAAAAAGCGGCGAACATTTGGTCGAATCTTTCCATTACTATCATATCGTGAAAAACCAAATAGCTGAGGAGTTAGCTCAATATGCTAGGAAAATATTCTCTTCGATGACCCCATGACGAGACTGGCTAAATAAGCTGTATTTTTGCTGGAAAGGGTCCGAATAATTGGCAGTCGATGGGCGCCATCTTGGAAAATAGCTCGAAATAGACTTCCTCGACAGTCGCTCAAGATTAGAACTGAGATCTGGAACTAAATTAACCAATCAAATCTTGCGCACTCAAATGACCTAGCAACTGTCAATCAAATAGAGGATAAGTCCTTTTGAACAATAAAGCAGTCTTGCGCATCATAGCCGTTCACAAGTACGTGAGATTTAGGCTGCGCACTCAAATGCATAGCAACCGGCATAGCAACCGTCAATCACTGTCACTCAAACTGCCGGCGAAGTGACTTCACTTTTTATACAGGGATTGAATACGAGTGTCACGGCCCTGCTTACACCTCAAGGTGCTGAACAAAGGAACGTTTAACCTAACACATTACTTAACCCCCACCCCATAATATAAATTGTACAGTTTATTTAGATATACATATGAAAGCTACACTGGCAATAATTAAAAAGCGCAAAGTGCACCTAATAAATATTTTCTTTACATGTGGTTTTGATTTATTATTTAAATTCAAATATTAGAATCATGGAATTATAGATATATTCAACAAACTTCAGACATATAAAACAAATTCCCCCTTTGATTTTGTATTGCTTATTGTTTTCCATTGCAGGTGCGTGATGTGTGGCAGACGTATGAGCTAGACCTGATCAACTACCAGAACAAGTGTCGCGTGATTCGTGGCTGGGATGACCTCTTCACCAAGGTCAAGGAACACATCAACAGTGTGGCAGCAATGAAACTATCACCATACTACAAGGTAAGCCTTATATAGAAGCTGTAAAAAAATGAGCCTATAATTTATATTTGTTTAATTTATGCATGAACCGCCTTAGTTCATTGATGGTACATTTGAATTGTGCTGTTGAATTGAAGTCTGATGGTTTAAAAGTTTGACCAAAGCACATTGGAAATATCAAGCTTGATCAAAGCACATGTCTTTTCTAGCAGCAAACTTAAAACAGATTTATGCAGTGACTCTTCAAGTGAATCAAGCAAAGTTTTTTATGAGTCGGTAATTCAGACCCATCATTGCACAATGAAACTTAACATTTGCTCTTCCATTTTATTTAGGTGTTTGAAGAAGAAGCTCTAGCATGGGAAGACAAACTGAACCGCATCAATGCTCTGTTTGATGTGTGGATTGATGTGCAGAGACGATGGGTGTATCTAGAGGGCATCTTCACTGGTAGTGCAGACATCAAGCATCTACTACCGGTAGAGACACAGAGGTTCTCCAGGTAAGACCTGCAAGGTTAAATAGATATCACTGGGCTATTCCAGTTGAAATCTATACACCCCCTGTGGAAGACATGATCTTAATCTACAACACATGGGGTGTAGATTTCAAATGGGGTCACCTGAATGGGTAATAGCCCAATGGTCTGATACTCTCTTTGATCACTATGCATGCCCTGAGTATAGTATACATGTACAACACTGCCATACATGAATCCTACCAAACCCTGCTTTACATGCAAAAGGATCGGAAAGTTGCAGACAATCGTGTACATACTTGTTACACTCAACACACAGCAAAGAGAATTTGAAATTCCAAACAGTTGGTGGAATCAAACAGGTGCATGTTAGTCAAGTAATTGGGTAGTGTTGCAGTCTGCTTGTGTAGTTGTTTCGCTCTGGATCTTACTTTTGGGACATGTTTTGAACTTCAATACATGTACTGCTTCACTCTGTAGATGTAATTGTTCAAATGTTACCTCATATAAAACCGTACGATGTGTTAATCGACCTACTGTTCTACATAGAGGCCATCAGCATGGCGTCATATGCCGCCATCTTGTGGGTACACGTTGATGGTCGTATGATATCCATGCGTGAACAGCAAAATCACAGTGTTTTTGCGTGATAACAGCTGCGTGGCAAGCTGCTCCCTGCGCGTAGTCCCTGCTCCCTGCACGCATATCATTTGTACCCACAAGATGGTGGAAGGCTCACTGCCTTAATTGTGTGCAAATAGATTTTAAATGGCAACATTCAAACATATTGATGTAAATGTGCCTACAGTTCAAATTAATGTCTTACTCTGCTTTGATTTTGTATTACAGCATCAGCACCGAGTTCCTGGCCCTGATGAAGAAAGTTGCTAAGTCACCATTGGTAACCGATGTACTCAACATCCCTGGTGTACAACGCTCCCTGGAGAGATTGGCTGATCTACTGGGCAAGATTCAGAAGGCTCTTGGTGAATACTTGGAGAGAGAAGAGCATCATTCCCAAGGTAGGAGCCTGCTGTTAGGAATGTTCTTGAGTACTGGGAAAATGAAATTTCTTTTTGGCAACTTTGTTACTTGGTTTACTTTTTTTGTAGATAAAATATTTGAACCTCATTACGCAGTTAAAATAACCTAAATTGCATGGAAAGAAGCTACACCTGGGAAGGAGGCGATAAAATGCTTCATTGATATTGATAATAGTGGTGCATCTTGCTTCACACTTAATGTGAAGTGCATATTGTAAAGCAGCTCATCACATAATCTGTTTGAGAGTGCTTGTTTTAGACAATTACATATTTGTATGATATGAAGGGGGGGGGGAACCCTACACGACCACTAAGTGCAGAGATATTCAATAATAATCAAATAAAGGACAAGGAAAATGGAACCCACAACAAACAACTATGGAATTTCTCATTTTTTATGTGTTTTCTTTTTCTATCAGATTCTACTTTGTGGGTGATGAGGATCTGCTTGAGATCATTGGTAACAGCAAGAATGTAGTGCGTCTACAAAAACACATGAAGAAGATGTTTGCTGGTGTACATCAACTCATCCTGGATGAAGAGGAAGGAATTGTGCTTGGTATCTCATCAAGAGAAGGAGAAGAGGTGAGTCTATGAATAAGATGATTTCAAAGTTAGCTTTTGCTAAAAGCAATGATAGTTCATGTGTTGGTATTCTCACAAAATTCATGTCATAACTATTTTATTACTTTATTAACTCACCTTTACCAAAGAACAAGCCGATGTATACTATCCATCAAATTACTCTGTTCTGAAACCAATCAACTTGACACAGTTAAACTGGTTACCGTATCTTCCAACTGAATCTATAGAACCTAATAATCAGTTTGATCTACCTCCTTTATGGCCTAATATTTGTGAGTTATTAATTTTGCGACCTAACTGCTATGCACAAGATTTGTGAAACTAATACCCTCACAAAAATGACTACATCATTAAGGGGGTCACAGACTACTTCAGGAAGAGTACAGGATCATCCCGACTCTTTTATCAGCATAACCCCCGAATCCTAGGTTCCAGGATCATGCATGGCAAACTTTTTGTGCACGTATGAAGCCAAGCACAAAAAAAGATAACATAAAATTTATATTTACTATATGGTGACTGTATTATTTTGTGTACATTTATTCTTCTTAGGTGATGTTCAAGTCTCCAGTGTCCATCATTGAGCACCCAAAAATCAATGAATGGTTAACTCTAGTGGAGCATGAGATGCGTGTCACACTTGCTAAACTTCTTGCCCAGGCTGTGCAGGGTGTGGCACAGTTCCGTGAGGGATCCATCGATTCAACCAAGTATCTAGACTGGGTAGATCAATATCAGGTAGGAGAAATTAAAATTATTGTTAGCTGGTACTGAAAGTTAGGTATTCAACAATTTAATTTTCTAAGCTAGGCTGATGTGTGATTATGTAACTTTCAGAAAAAGTTTCTGTTTAAAAAAAGCACATTGCCAAAATTTAATTCATGATGCAATGTTCAGATTAGTACATATAATGAATATGCATTTAAATAATTATACATTGTTATTGACAGCTGACAATTGAGAGTTGTAAATATGGTGAGCAAGCTACCAACACTGGTCGTTTATTGTAAATTTGAGCCTAGAATCAGGGTACTTGTTAATTGTCTTGAAATTCCTTGAGAAAAGTTGGAATCTGAAAGAACCAGGCCAGTGGAAAAGCAAAAGGATATTTCCAGCTCATGGCACCCGGCAAGTTGATAAAAAAAGTTGCATGTTAAATTGTGGGACTTATAAAATATTGCACAAATGTGTCAATCAGATTCATGTGTGCTACATTTGTCAAAGTATAATATGTTGTTATTTTGTGTGAATCATTGTAGGCTCAGCTAGTGGTACTGTCAGCACAAATCTCATGGTCAGAGCAAACAGACAAAGCTCTACAGGCAGTAGAGAAAGCAGGTGGCAAGGATATGAAACCATTGGAGGTTGTCCTTCAGACGGTCAAGAACACACTGGAGGTGCTGGCAGATTCTGTCTTGCAGGAACAACCACCTGTACGAAGAAGGAAACTGGAACATTTGGTATGTATATCAGCCTCAATCTGGCCATGATACTAACCTAAAAGAACTTTGTATAAACTGACAGCCTTTATGTGTTCATGATAAATTCTTTCTAATGTGCCACTGACTGATCACTGACTTTGTTCCCTGCAGATCACCGAGCTTGTGCATCAACGTGATGTATCCCGTAGTCTTATCACCGACAAAGTAGCTGGACCTAACGCCTTCGCCTGGCTGTGCCAGATGCGATTCTACTTTGACCCCAAACACACCGATGTGTTACAGCAGTTGTCTATACAGATGGCTAATGCTAGATTCAACTATGGATTTGAATACCTGGGAGTACAAGACAAGCTTGTGCAGACACCATTGACTGATAGATGTTATTTGACTATGACACAGGCCTTGGAAGGAAGGCTGGGTGGATCACCTTTTGGTAGGTAGAATTAGGCTTATGTATTTGAAATCCTCCCCCCAACCAAATTCAAGTCTAAATAAGTCCAGTTCCAACCATTTTCATCCATAAGTAATATGGATAAAGTGTTGAAATAAATTGATATGAGGTGTTCCAGGAAAGGTAATGTGTGCTCATTGAATTTATCCTTATTACAAGTAAACTAGGTAAAACGACAATACAGACAAACAACACCAAGAAAGGGATTGAAGTGCTTGGACCATAAGATCTTGATACTAAAGGCATATATGTTTGTGACATTTACTGAGCATTTGATGTGCAAAAAGAGTAGTGTTTACAGTGCATTCAGAATGCACAGAGAGCCCAATTTTCATATACCAACCAAAAAAAGCTAACCGGTACTGAAAACCTTTGATATTTGCCCATGTTTTTTTGCATTGGTCAATCTTATTTAAAGAAAAACCTCTAACTGTGCATAAATGTTGTCATTAGCATTGACAATGTGGCTGTAATTTCCTTACAGGTCCTGCTGGTACTGGAAAGACTGAGTCAGTGAAAGCCCTTGGACATCAACTGGGCCGATTTGTGCTTGTATTCAACTGTGATGAGAAATTTGATTTCCAGGTCAGTTTTGAGACTAAATTCACATAAGATCATTAGAAATAGGCCTAAAAGTTTCATGGAAATGTTGTAGGTAACTCTTCAACTGCCAAGTAGACTTCGGTTGAAGAACATGTTATATGGGGTGATGTTATCATGAAGATGGATGTATGAATAACTGCTGGACATCTGTCATCTGGCTAAAATCAAGATAATTTGCCCTCACTATCACCTACCACCTAATCATAATGGCTGATTAAGGTGAATGATCATAGGAATTTCTGGGTCTGTATAGTTTTACATCAAGTCTATCTGCATTTTATAAGTTAATATTAATGAACTCATTTGAATATTTGTTTAAAATGTGTTTTTTTGCCATCTGAGAATATTTTGCTTTTTTTAAATGTTTATACTGACTGATAATATGTTGCATTTCAGGCCATGGGTCGTATCTTTGTCGGTCTCTGCCAAGTAGGAGCATGGGGATGCTTTGATGAGTTCAATAGATTGGAAGAGAGAATGTTGTCTGCTGTCTCACAGCAGATTCAAACCATTCAGGAGGCCCTCAAGGAACAGGCTGGAGGAGATAAGAAAAAGGGTAAGGCATGCATGTGTAGCTTAGTAATCTGTAAGTGTTTAGGTACTACCATTTTGTATCAAAAGTGAAAGTGTGCTTTCAGCACAAAATTTGGGAATTCTTGAATGTTTGATGTGTACGAACTCATCATCATCAGGAGGAGTCCAGTATTCTGATTGTCTCTCACTTTTTTTTGCGATGGTCTTTCAATTCTGTGGTGAAATTTTATTTAAATCAATTTAGAATTATATGCTACCAGTTTGAGTTTATAAGGGACAAGAAAGCAAACAAATCAGATGCATGGATCACTTTATACAGGCATGAGAATTTTCCTGCTTTTGCAGGATTTCCTGCTTTTTTGTGGTCCAAATTTCTGCACTTTCTTTTAATTTCAGTCTGTTTTTGGCCTTTTTAGCCTCATTTCACACTCTTTTTCGCCTCATTTCACACTCTTTTTCAGGCTTTTTCAAACTTTTCAGGTTTTTCCATGGATGATCATTTTCATGCCTGTTTATAATAGTATAGTAGTTCCTATGAATAATATAAAAAGGGAGAAAGAGTGTGTCTTTGTGAAAATTTAAACAAAAGTAGTGGCTCATGGACTACTGTCAAGAGAAGCATTAACTAACAAGTAATTGTGATTTGAGAACAAGTAAAGCTATTTGTGAAAGCTGACACATCCTTCTGTGAAATCTATTGTCAACTTGTGTACTAATCTCAACCATTCTTACCAGACTGAGCGTTAGTATTAATTGGTGTATAATTTCTGTGTTACAGACATCCAAGTTGAGTTGGTTGGCAAGCAGGTGCGTGTCAATCCAGACATGGCTATCTTCATCACCATGAACCCTGGCTACGCCGGACGTTCCAACCTGCCAGATAACTTGAAGAAGTTATTCCGTAGTCTGGCTATGACTAAACCAGATAGACAGTTGATTGCACAGGTCATGCTGTACTCACAAGGATTCAGGATGGCTGAGAAATTGGCCTCCAAGATTGTACCATTTTTCCAGTAAGTAGAGAATAAAAAAGGAATGTTAATATAAATATAATTGATGTGTTTCTCAAATGACTGTCCACAATATTGCTAACTTGAAGATGTTTCTTCAAGATTACTTTTCTGCTTATTACAGTGACAGTTAGGGTTTCTTTTGCATTGTTATATTTTGACAATCCTTAGTTATCTGTAATATTGCCGTTCTGTTTTAGATATCATTGTTGGGCAGTAAACACCTCCTATGTGTTTGTGGCCCCTGAACATGTTTAAAATAAAACTGCCAACCGGTTACATATGAGGTTTTGCTTTAAACATGTTCAGGAGCCAATGACACAAAGGAGGTTTTTCCTGCCAAACGATATATGAACGCAAACAGGTCCTTTATCTTGCAAAGTAATTCTAGCGTTACAATATAGCCATAATTTACATTACATGCCTTGTAAAAAATGGACTAAATTCTAAGTAAATCACTTTATTATATAATTTTGATTTTTTTCACACATACAGGCTCTGTGATGAGCAGCTTTCATCACAATCTCACTACGACTTTGGTCTGCGAGCTTTGAAGAGCGTACTGGTCAGTGCTGGCAACGTGAAGCGTGATCGCATCCAGGCCATCAAGGAAGATCTGATCAGCAGAGGGGAGAAGACTGATGAAGGCACTATCTCAGAGAAATTACCTGAACAAGAGGTGAGGGTAGAAGGAGGATGATTTGAGGATAGGAATATAAAGATGGAGTATCAGCTGTTTGATATTGCTTCTTGCGTACCTGCCAACTGTTCTTATTTAATAGGGGCTAAATTTCAGTCTTTAGTGGTAACAAATAGGAACATACCTCATGAACATGACCTCATTCTCATGATGGCAAACTCAATCATGAGAACAAGAAGCATCAACAAAAATTCTTGGGAGAAATTCTCTCCAACATTTGCTCATTAAGTTTGCTGATTTCAGACCCACAGCAGTCTCTGAGGTTCAATTCCATGAAGCTCCATAATGGTAGTACCCTTGGGCAGAAGTGTGGCCTAGTGTTCCTATTTCTGACTGTCCTGTGTTGGCACAAATTGCTCTAATGGCTTTTGTACTAGAATACTAGATCAGGGTTATCACAGACTCTTGAAAAGTTATTGACTTTTTTTAATGACAAAAGTCATGAAATTCTCTCATATTGATCATGGAAATTCCAGAGAGATCATGGAAAAGTAATGTAATTTTTTTTTAATTTGTAAAAATAAGTGTAAGAAAGAGCAAAAAGACCTGTAAATCCTGTGTTAGGTCATTAGAGTGGGAAGCAAATGCAGCTTGATGAGGGGTGGTCAGACAGTGATTTCAATTATGTATATTGTATATGTCGGTCTAGTCAAGGAAATGTCATGAAATTTTTAAATTGAAAAGTCTGTGGGAGCTGTGTTAATTTTTTGTAGATTAAATATCAAGTAGAGCCTAACATAAAAGAATAGATCTAAAGTGTAATTGGTATTCATTTGCGTTTATCATTTGAACCAACCTAACTACAGTATCCTAGAAGGAACCGTCCCTATATGATAGGCCACCATATGAACCAGCCAACACCTGTTCATTTGGTGACAGATATATTATTTATTCTTTGAAACTCTAACCTCGGCTATGCTCCACAGACCTAAACTGTACTCAACGTAACAGGCGTTTTAATTTGTGTTATACCTCTATTTCCATCGCTACAGATCTTGATCCAGAGTGTATGTGAGACCATGGTACCCAAGCTTGTGGCTGAGGACATACCGCTCCTGTTCAGTCTTCTGTCTGATGTGTTCCCAGGAGTCCAATACACCCAGGCACAGATGAAGGCACTGAGACAAGAATTGCAGAAGGTGTGCAAGGAGATGTTCTTGACTTATGGTGAAGGAGAAGACTCAGGAGCACCATGGGTGGAGAAGGTGGGTTTAAGACGAATACTGATGGAATCTAAAAGAAAAAGAACCGTGTGCAATATTGATACATATTTCATAGAGAGACTGAAACAATCTGAACCATAAGTTATAATCTAGGCATTTCTAATACCTAAGATTTTACAGGTAATGTAAAATCTTAATATGGTTTTTATAGAAACCAAAGCTATAATATCATGTCACTTATTGAAATGTAGTGTTATTCCATAAGACTTTATTCAAAGTTTAGGTATACCATATACGAGGGGGTATCAAAAAGTTTTAGAAATCGCCCAGAAGTGAAAGAGCTACTATATCAATGAAATTTTGTCAGTGCAATCACTGGTCCTTATGTACACTATGGTGCAAAAATTGTCTCATAGGTATGTTTACTTTTTTTACAGGAGCTAGATGTGACTACCTGCCTATGTAACCGCATAACCAGCAAAATGGAGAAAATTGAAGCATGCAGCATGATGTTCCATTTTAAAGGGTTACAGTGCCCAGAAAATCTGTGATGAAATAAAAATTCCTTTTCCAAAAAGCGACAGTGACATATCACAATCACCACCGAAGATAACTTTCATTTCATCATCAATTTTCTAGGCAGTGCAACCCTTCAAAAGCAGGATCTTAATAATGCTGCTTGCCTCAATTTTCTCAATCTTGCAGTTTATGCGCAGTAACTGGGGCAGCAAGTTATTGGCATCTAGTGCCACCTGTAAAAAAAGTAAACCTACCTATGAGACAATTTTTGGACCATAATGTACATAAGGACCAGTGATTGCACTGACAAAATTTCATTGATATAGCTATTTCACTTCTGGGCGATTTCTAAAACTTTTTGATACCCCCTCGTATACACATAAAAGAAGCGCAAGAAGCGCAGTGGTTTATAGTGCGCTATGCACAGACACAACGCCTAGATGTTGATCCACAAGCCTCGGCACACTTTACAGGTTGTATCCTCTATTCGTTACAAGCTGTGGTATATTCTGCTTCACATCAAAATAGTAATTGTTCTGCATGACCCTGCAGTTGACAAAAATAGGATGAGATACCACCTCTTACAAACATTCTAAATTCAACCAAAATTGAGACATATGAACATCACTTGCATATTCTGTTATTTCTATGTACTTAACAGGTGTTGCAGTTGTACCAGATCTCCCAATTGAGTCATGGTTTGATGATGGTAGGACCCAGTGGTAGTGGCAAGAGTATGGCATGGAAGGCATTGCTCAAATCACTGGAGAGATTGGAAGGTGTAGAAGGTGTAGCACATGTCATTGATCCAAAGGTAGGTTGCAACTAATTACAAATACAAGTGTTTACTTTGGTCACAGAAATCAAATTGATAAGTGAAACATGCATGCTACTATGTACATGAGATATAATCAAGGACAGAATGTAAAAACCCGTTCCTGTCTGACCATTCTGTCAATCAAAACCTGGCACAACCCATGATTGGTTAGCAGAGAGTAACTTGGAATGGTTCCCCCCTCCCAGTTACAGTGTACTAACCAATCATGGGTCATGCTGGAGTTTGATTGACAGGATTGCCAGACATGAACTTTTTTTTTTCAATTTCTGTCTTTTATTATAGCTGCAATTGTAGAGTTTCTTTCTTGACCCTGAAACCCTTTGTAAAGACTGTCTGCTTCAGTATAATCAGCTGAAGAAAAATGTTAATGTTCAGTATATATATATGAAGAAAGACATTCAAGAAAATTGCTCCTGCACCTTAGAAAGTTTTGCTTTCACTGTATACACTATACAGCAATATGTATGACTTTTTAAATCTCTTTTCTGTATGTTCCCATTGCCAGGCTATCTCCAAGGAGAATCTCTATGGTGTTCTAGATCCTAACACTAGAGAATGGACAGATGGTCTATTCACTCACATCCTGAGAAAGTAAGTTAACTTGTTTGATATTCTTGTCTGAAACAAATCAGATTATTTTTCTTATATGAACGTGCGATGTCATTATAACATAAATTTTATTTGATAGAAACAAATTCAATGAACTTTTGCAGCACTAGAATATGGTACGTCAGTATGAAAGACAATTCTTTAAAAAAATAACAGCTTAACACTGAGGTTCTTTCTGTTGGAGCACATTATAATGATGTCACTCGTTCACATACAGTTGTGTAACATTGAACTTGGTTATTTTATTGTTGCAACTGAATCCATCAGCCTTCAGTAGATGTGTGATGTTAAGAACTGACGGATTCAGGTGCAACATGAATTACGACATTTTACCCAATTTTATTAAAAACATCAATATTTCTGAGGGAACATCCAAAAGTTGAATAAAGCCCTACTAATGTATCTAGCAGACCCCTCTCTCTCACAGTCTTTAACGAAACAAGAAGTGGATCAAAATATAAACACCTATGTATGAACATAGACAAAATGTAATCAACATTTTAACCACCTCCCTCCATAACAAAAATAGTTTTGTTCAAAAGACTTCATATATTTTGCTTTGTTTCCTAGTCCATTTTCCTTCCATTTATATAATTCTGACTCCTTATTACCATTGTAATTGTTGTTTGTTTGTTTGTTTGGTGGTTTATTTTTATAGGATCATTGACAATGTACGAGGTGAGATCAACAAGCGTCAGTGGATCATATTTGACGGTGATGTGGACCCAGAGTGGGTAGAGAATCTAAACAGTGTATTAGATGACAACAAGCTACTCACTCTACCGAATGGAGAACGTCTCAGTCTGCCACCCAATGTGAGTAGCTCTCTGTCTTGAGAGGTTTCTTGTAATGGGTTATTCCAGTTAAAACCCATACGCTCCCTACGGAAGACATGATATTTATCTGCCACCAAGGTGGTGTGTATTTCAAATGGGGTTACCTGAACGGGTGACTCTATTTGAAATCTACTCTCCCTGTGTGGAAGATTAAGGACATGTCTTCCATGGGGGGTGTATAGATTCCAACTTGAATAGCACAATTGCTTCAGAGGTCCAGGGGTCGCTTTCATAAATCTTTACCACAAGTAGTGGTTTTATTGTTATACCGTAAAAACTTGATAGTTAGCATATGTGCTTACTATCGAGCTCTTTTAAAAACATTAAATTGTACCAAAGTCCGGCGCTTTACCAACTGAGCTAATGGGGTTGAGACACAAATTTGCAGGTTTACTTGTTCATATTTAACTATGTGTATCGATGATTTGCTCAAAACCCTTCACACTTTTGTGGATTGGGAACTTCATGTTTGCATGTTTTAAAAGTGCTTGATAGTATGCACATATGCTAACTATCAAGTTTTTACTGTAGGTCTAGTAAAAAAAGCCACATAATTAATGTAATATGTTACTTTAATCATCTGTAGGTACGTATTATGTTTGAAGTACAAGATCTACGCTACGCCACCCTGGCCACTGTCAGTCGTTGTGGTATGGTATGGTTCAGTGAGGATGTACTCAGCACAGAACTGATCTTTGATAACTTTGTCGCCAGGCTTCGCAACGTACCCCTGGAAGATTCTGACGAAGGGTTCAGCCGAAGTGCTGGATCTGATGAGAAGGAAGAGATGTCGCCACTCATGAAGGTATGTGTAATTTCAGTATCAGTAGTTTGTATTATATTCTGAATGGTTGTCATAATTTTCCACTGAGATAAGGATTAAGTTCACAAATAACTATAGCGAAGATAAAGCCTAAATTTTTTTTTTTTTCAAATGTTTTTCCTAATTTTTTTAAAAATATTTTAATGCAAAATGTAAATAATTTGTCCACTGATTTGTTGAAGCCAAAAAAGCATGCCACTATGAAAAAGAATCCATATTTTTCCTACGAACTTCAAGAACATCAATTCTCAACATATTGAGGAATTTCTATAAACTTACGGAGCAAAGTCGGTGGAGCAATATCGCACTGAGATATAACATGCCTCCTATATTATGGAAAATGCTAGATTGTTGAAAACACCTATGAACATTTTGCAAACACATCTGCCAATTTAAGCAAGTAAGTTGGTAAAAACAGTCACATTTAACATAGATATTTTATTGCAAACTTGAAATTGATCAATTAACTATTTGAATCTAATGGTTTGTTTTTCCCAGATTCAGCATGACGTAGCAGCAGTGTTATTCCCACATTTCTCATCTGATGGACTGGTCATCAGAACACTGGAATTTGCTTATAAACAAGAACACATTATGGACTTCACTCGTCTACGTGCCATTGGCTCTCTGCTCTCTATGTTGAGTCAAGGAGCTAGGAATATATCACAGTATAACAATACTCATCCAGATTTCCCCATGCAGGTAAGTACTAATGGATTGTTCTTAAAAATAAAGCTACTGTAAAATTTGGTTACAGCCATGATAACATAACATACACACATATACATGCACCCCCCACACACACACACATACCTGTATCACCCTCTTTCAGAGGACACAAAACTTAACTTAAAATGTGTGTCCTTGGAATGGTGATGTGTTGTCAGAAATGTCTATGGGATGACATGGCCCTCAAAATAATAACACAGGGCGTGTTTGTTTATGTTACAAGTTCATATGATAATAATTGAATGTTACACAATATCTAACTTCCAAGGAGATGGTCCTCATAGGCCCTCAGATTGCAGGTATAGGTCACAAAGGAATCATTTGTGAGTTGAGGCTTTCTGGCTCTCAACCCTTGATATACATATACAATTTTACTGATGTCATTGTAAAGTCACCGTATGTAACATAGCAGGAAAAGGGAATGCATCAAATCAGTATGACACTAAAATTGATTTTGAGATGAGGTATTTTATTGTTTCCTGTAATGTGACTATAAACGTATCTTTTTAAATTTTGAAGTTTTATCTTGAGAAAGATAAATCGAATTTGATTTGATAGTGAAGTTGCACCCTTCTTAATTATGTCCACTCACAGCAAGATCAACTGGAACGCTACATAACCAAATATCTGATCTACTCCCTACTATGGTCATTCAGTGGAGACTGCAAGATGAGTCTACGCAACGTCTTGGGTGATTTCATCCGTGGGGTAACCACCATTCCACTGCCAGCACAGACCAACATTGCTATCATTGACTTTGAGGTAAGAAATGGAATACAATGGTTTGAAATAGCAGTCACAGGTTAAGGTGTCAAAATTGAAAAAAAAACATATTCCTCGCTTTCTGTTTCCCTTGGGCATTTCCTTTTTCTTCCTTTACATTTACAACCTTCATATGTTCCCTTGTCAATTTGTTTCTTTTGTTTTTTCATCTTTCTTCTTAGTCATCTGTTTTATTGCTTAAGTATTTTCCAGCCTGATGTGGCAGTGACGTCAAAGCATTGAGGCAGCTATTTCACGAGCACGCACCTATGCTGTGTATTTAAGCGCATTCGTGTGTACGCCAGCGCTTTGAGCAAACACCAGTGATTTGTAGCTGCGCCCAATGAAATGCGCGCTGACGTCACCAGGGTGGAATATGCTTTACCATCTTATTTCTATATGACTTGGTGTATTCATTAATATTAATATATAAACACTCATAACAAATGCATATTGTCTGTAATCGAGTCTCCCCTTCTGCTGTTGAAAGCCCTCAGGCTTCTTCAGAAATCTTGTTCATTACGCCCATGTTATATCAGACAATATATGTGCAGTAGAGGCAAAAACCAGTGCATGTATAGACCACTTGGCATCATTGCCAACAAAGGCGAAGGACCAGCCTATCGATATGCTGGAACGAACCGCCACACTTTTCAATGGCTTTCTTGTACTGTATGAAATGTGGTGGGCGATTTAAAATGCAAGTGCTCTGAGCAAACTATGATGCATACGCACACTGCAGGGCAAAGAACAATGGAAATTGCCATAATTCGCGCGCATACTGCCGGGCAATGATGTCACATGTCAAGTGGTCTATACTTTTAATAGGGTATTTCTACATGTTCTGTTTAACTTATTCTCATTTTCCTTTACTACCACTCACAGGTGTCCATCACAGGTGAATGGGTACCATGGCAATCCAAGGTGCCACAGATAGAGGTAGAGACCCACAAGGTAGCCTCACCAGATATCGTTGTACCTACCCTGGACACAGTACGTCATGAGGCGCTACTCTACACATGGTTAGCTGAACACAAGCCTATGGTACTATGTGGCCCGCCTGGCAGTGGTAAAACAATGACGTTGTTCAGTGCACTGAGAGCTCTACCAGATATGGAGGTGAGTAGAACTTCAATTTGATATTTTGTTTCCAAATAAGAAATGTTGAGGCCAATATCCTTCACATTCCAGACGGGTGTATGACAGTTACAAAAACATGAAACATTTCTGTTTTTATTTATTAAGTGTTTTTTGTTACCTTTTAACAGGTTGTAGGCTTGAACTTCTCCAGCGCCACAACCCCAGAGTTGATGTTGAAGACCTTTGATCACTACTGTGAATACCGCCGTACTCCCAACGGTACCGTCCTGGCTCCCATACAGCTGAGCAAATGGATTGTGGTATTCTGTGATGAGATCAACTTACCTGACATGGACAAATATGGTAAGGGTAAAACTGGAAGTCAGTGAATGCTATACAAATTTCAGAAGAGTTAGTAGGGATAACAGGAGCCAAAATTGTGAATTTAGATCTTTGATAAATAATTATGTCAGAAAGAAGAAGAGTTCTACAAAGATTCAATCCATTGTCATAATTTAACACTGCAAGATTCCTGTTGTGGCCGCCTGCACAGGTACACGGTCACCAAGGTACCTGACTGGTGCACACAGAGTACCTACAAAGTACCAATGCTGCTACTGCCCAGGACCCACCAGTAGTGGTACTGCACTGGTACTACACTGGTATTCCCTTCTTACTGCATGGTGTCCCTGCGCAGGTGGCCCAATAGGAATCTTGTAGTGTATAAACAAATGGTATATTCCATTAACAAGACGCAATTTATAGAAATCAGAATGTTCTTTTTCATAGTATTTGTATAGCAGTTTATCAAGCTTGCAAATCAGTTTGCAGTTCATGTACTTGTTGTCCCATGTCTTTTGTTACTTCAATATTTCGATTGTATATCATTTCCATATCATCTACCTGACAGGTACCCAGCGTGTGATCTCTTTCCTGAGACAGATCCTCGAGCATGGAGGCTTCTATCGTACATCAGATATGACCTGGGTCAAGCTGGAACGAATCCAGTTTGTTGGCGCTTGCAATCCGCCTACAGATCCTGGCAGGAAGCCTCTGTCACACAGGTAGGTGTAATAAGGATATCTTATTTTGTTAGTACTTATTTTTTTCTCCTATGTATCATTTGCAATCAAAGTGACCAGGGCTAGTATTCAGCTTAGTTTAAGTGCTTGATTACTAAATGCAGTGTTATATTACTTGTGAGTATAATCAAAATGTAGATTTACTTAACAACTGAATTTTCTCCATCCACAGATTCCTTCGTCACGTACCAGTAGTATATGTAGACTATCCAGGCCCCACTTCTCTTACACAGATCTACGGAACCTTCAATCGCGCAATGCTTCGACTTGTTCCAAACCTCAAACCCTATGCAGTGCCTCTCACCGCAGCCATGGTTGAATTTTACACTATGTCACAGGAGCGTTTCACCCAGGACATGCAACCCCATTACATTTATAGCCCCCGTGAGATGACGCGATGGGTACGTGGTATTGTGGAAGCACTGCGCCCTCTTGAAACTCTACCGGTAGAGGGGCTAGTGCGCATCTGGGCTCACGAGGCTTTGAGACTTTTCCAAGATAGGTAAGTCATTTAGCTGGCATAAGTAACAAGACATTTTGGTTAAATAAAACAACCTGGACCATTTTGGAGTAACTACAGATTAGTTTTAGAATGATTGTGTCTTTGTTATGATGAGTTGGGGTCAAAGATTGAGTCAAGCGGCTGATATGACTGGAGATGACAGATACAATTGCTTGCAGAAATCATTGTGTAAAAATAAAGAAGGCTGCCCAGTGTAATGTGATATTGCTGAAACAGCCAATGAGATGCCAGTATATCATGACATAATTTTAATCTGCCAATCAAGACCTTGCTTCTGTATTGACAGACTTGCATGCTACATGGACTGTCCAAGAATAGTATTGAATAGTATTAGACCAAAAAAAAAAGGTTTGTCTCAAAGCTCGCGCATTTGTAAAATCACACAATTTAAAAAAAAAAGAAATGCAGAATTTTTTTATTTCAAAATTTTTCTTTTTTCATTTTTTCCAGAAAAATTCGACGAAAATCAGATTTTTTTCTCAAAATACCATAAAGATACCAAGTCAGGAATAAAAAAATTTAAAAATCACATTTAGCATTTGCTTTTAAACCACTCGTGAGCTTTGAGACAAACTTTGCTTGCTTTGGACTGTTTTTATTCCGAATCTATCTGAAGACTTTTTAATTCCAGGTCTAAAATACTTTTAATTCCTGGTCTAAATTAAAATGTCAAACATTCGAATATTATGTAACCATCTTATCTCCATTTTCCCCTTTAGGCTGGTAGATGATGAAGAGAGAATCTGGACAGATGAGAACATCAACAGTGTAGCCCTGAAACATTTCCCCAACATCAATAGGAAGGAGGCGTTGACTAGACCTATTCTATTCAGTAACTGGCTGTCTAAGGACTATGTGCCTGTTGAGCAAGAGGAGCTCAGATCTTATGTCAAAGCTAGGCTCAAGGTTAGTCCGTATAATGATAAGAAAGTTGTATTCCCAATAGTTACCTAGTGAGAATTTGAGCAATTTGAATTTATTACAGTATCAAGAGTAAATTGCACTGTCTACGAGGGGGTATCCAAAAGTTTTTGACATCACCTAGAAGCGAAGGAGCTATATCGATGAAATTTTGTCAGTGTAATTACTGGTCCTTATGTACATTATGGTCCAAAAATGGTCTCATAAGTATGTTAACTTTCTTTACAGGTGGCGCTAGATGGGCAGTAGGCGCATAACCTTTTCATGATAAGATTCTCCATTTTCTTAAATTTCTTCACTGTGGCGCATCACCCGAAAGTGATGGGCGTCCACTTCTTGGCTCATCTGTGAGGGACATGTGGCCAGTTTGGAAATTCCTTTTTCAAAAAGTAATAGTGCCAAATGATGGGCAATCATCACCGTAGATTGCTTTCATTTCATCATAGATTTTCTGAGCATTGTAGGCCTAACCCTTCAAATGCAGGAACTTAATCACGCTATGTGCCTCAATTTTCACCATTTTACAGGTTATGCGCCTACTGCCCATCTAGCGCCACCTGTAAAGAAAGTAAACATACTTATGAGACCATTTTTGGACCATCATGTACCAGTAATTACACTGACAAAATTTCATCGATATAGCTCCTTCGCTTCTGGGTGATGTCAAAAACTTTTGGATACCCCCTCGTATAAAGAGAAAATGTCATGCTGAGGAGTTTTTAAATCCCTTATGCTGGTTTCATACTACCCTGCCGCTGAGCGGCGTGGCGCACGCGCATTGCAGATAAACGGACACAATAAAGGCTTGTCATTGGTTGAAACGCCAAGTATGCTGGAGGCTTTAGTTTCTAGTGTAGGCACATTACTCAATCATTCTGAAATTAGTCTCATTTAGCCATGTCTTTGTAATCATGCAGCAGGACTGAGTTTAGAGACCCAGTGACAAGGCCAGGTATTTAAGGAAAGCTGTAACCCAACAACTTAATTTAATGTACACATTATGTATTTCAGGTATTCTACGAGGAGGAGTTGGATGTACCACTGGTCTTATTCAATGAAGTCTTGGAGCATGTGTTGAGGATTGACAGAATCTTCAGGCAACCACAGGTGAGTGAAACTTTTGTATTTATAAATACAATGATCATACCAAGGTGTAATTTGCAAGTTGTGTTTTTTTGATGCCCCGATTAGTTTCTGATGATGCTCAGTAGATGAAAGATTTGTTTGGACAGAACTTTATAATAAGAAAATCCAATTTATAATAAGAAAATGGGAACAATTCAGACAAACTGGCAATATGTGCAGAAATGTAGATCAAGAGAAGATAGATCAACAGTATTGAAATGAAGTAAATCTTAATTATTTTGTAGGGTCACTTGTTGCTGATTGGTGTGAGTGGTGCCGGCAAGACGACTCTGTCTCGATTTGTAGCGTGGATGAATGGACTCAGTATTGTACAAGTCAAGGTAGGTTAAACCTAGAAAATTGTACTACTACAAAAAACATTGTAAACCTCCTTATCTTGTATTAACATATCTTGCGCACAAGTTGGAATATTGCCAGCGCAAGTTACAATATGGCAAGTTATGTGGAGGACAAATGGTGGTCATCCTGAAATATGCAGGCAAGGGAAAATAAACTACAATTACTTCATAAAGATTTCAAATGATAATTCCTCATAAACAGTTTTAAAACTCGCTCAAAACTTGCATTGTGAATAATTTAATAGCATTCTCATGCCAAGGTTCTGCATCTTGGATGTGATGCACAGGAAAGGGAAATCCCCAGATGTGGGCTGTGTGGAAGAAGTGGTAAAGAAAATAATGTTTGCAGTCAATTTATTCCTTAATGCATTCTGCTGCTTATATTTTGTCACAGCACTTTGCATTAGTTTAAGAAGTTTCAAACTGAAAATGTTGAAACAAAAAAGTACTTTGGAGATGAAATGGCATCTGCAAACTTTCCTTTTACATAATTAATCCCTGGCTAGACTTTTTTCTCAAAAGTAATAACTAATACAAAATGTGCATTATGTCTTTGTGCTCTAGGTCCACAACAAGTACACAGCATTTGACTTTGATGAAGATCTACGAACCGTGCTCCGTCGTGCCGGATGCAAGGTAAGTCATGCATTGCATATGATATGAGAGCTTCATACTTCAACATAAAGTGAATCGGAGAAGAAACTAGAAGGCTATATATTTGTACACAAATACGGCTATACCCGCATGTTATCGGTTTACACAAACTTACAGTCCTTATTTGCTGAGGACTTATTGTCAGTCTCTCTAATTCACAGTGAAGCTATGCAATTTGATAGATTGAAATTCACAATATGCAATTTGATTAGGAGAAAGCTATTCCAGAGGGAGTATGTAAATTAAATCGAACAGCCATTTCAGAGGGAGTATGTAAATTAAATAGAACAGCTATTTTGGGATAATTTCAGAGGGAGTATGTAAATTAAATGGAACAGCCAAAGGTATGTAAATTGAATGGAACAGCCTTAACGCTTCACACATGGTATTTCCAATTATCATCATCTATAATTATTATAGGCCTAATACGCTATTGAAATTCACAATATGCAATTTGATTAGGGAAAGCTATTCCAGAGGGAGTATGTAAATTAAATGGAACAGTCATTTCAGAGGGAGTATGTAAATTAAATAGAACAGCCTATTTTGTGGCCATTTCAGAGGGAGTATGTAAATTAAATAGAACAGCCTATTTTGTGGCCATTTCAGAGGGAGTATGTAAATTAAATAGAACAGCCAATGGGTATGTAATTTAACTGGTACAGCCTTAACGTTTCTGTCATCTATATTATTATAATTACGCTATTGTCTGTGAATGGGGTGGGGTGGGTGTTATTAACAATATAATTCGCAGGTGCAATCTGTGTACAAACTCCGAGCACTGAAGCTGCTTTATTTGATGATAAACGGACCCTTTTTAACATTTGGGGCCCTGGCCCATAATATTTGACTTATGAGGCTGTACACATGTTGAAGTATAATTCTCAAGTGCTATCAGTAGACTCAAGCTGGGCACTGTAGCTGCTTTATTTACTGAGTAACGGCTGGCCCTATGTTTTAGCGTTTGGGGCCCTGGGCCCATACTATGTGACATATGGGGCTCATATGTACATAAAACAATATAATTCTCAGGTGCAGTCTGTGTACAAACTATGAGCTCTGAAGCAGCTTTATTTGATGAAAAACGGCCGGGCCTTTGCTTTAACATTTGGGGCCCGGGCCCATAATATTTGACTTATGGGGCTCATGTGCATATGTTGAAATATAATTCTCAAGTGCTATCAGCAGACTCAAGCTGGACATTGTAGCTGCTTTCTTTACGGAGTAACGGCCGGCCCTATGTTTTAGAGTTTGGGGCCCTGGGGCCCATATTATGTGACACATGGGGTTCATATATACGTATAACAATATAATGTTGAAGACCTATTAGTGTACCAAATCTAAACCCTGTAGCTACTTTATTTGCTGAGAAACGACCGGCCCTTTGTTTTAACATTTGGGCCTCTGGGGCCCCTAGTCTTAAACATCTGGGGCCAAAATGGGCAGAAGACACATTACAACTTAGGGCCCATACATGTGCCACATATGAGCCCTAGTGCCCTTGTAGTTTTATAGCTGGCCTTGTTAATCTGTTGCCCCTTATTTTAACATTTGGGGCCCTGGGGCCCATAATATATGACATATGGGACTCATGTATACTTGTATATATAGAGTACCCCTGGGGCTATCAGTGTACCAACTCAGGGCCATGAGGCTGCTTCATTTGATGAGAAACGGCATGCTTTGTATTTTTACATTTGGGCCCCTGGGGCCCGTGACCTTTGACCTCTGGGGCCAAGATGGGCAAAGGATAAATCTCTGGGTAGGGCCCATAAGTGTACCACATATGGGCCCTGTGGCCCTTGTAGTTTTAGCGCTAGCCTTGACAGAATGTTGTGTTTGATGGAGGAGGAGAAGAAGGAGAAGAAACTAGAAGGCTATATATTTGTACACAAATACGGCTATACCCGCATGTTATCGGTGTACCCAAACTTAGTCCTTATTTGCTGAGGACTTAAAATAAATAAATTGTAAAAAGTCGCCCAATTGGGCAGAAAATGTGTAAAAAGTGAAAGTCCAAGTCACAAGCTTTAATTGAATGTAGGTTGCACTGTCGTAGCACTTAAAATAAAGAAATTGTAAAAAGTCCCCCCAGGGGTCTCTCTTACTCTCCATAGGTTGCTGTTGTCAGTATCTCGTACTCACAGTGAGGCTATGCAATATGATTAGGGGAAACTATTCCAGAGGGAGTATGCAAATTAAATGGAACAGCCATTTCAGAGGGAGTATGTAAATTATACTGGAACAGCCTTTTTTGGGGCCATTTCAGAGGGAGTATGTAAATTAAATGGAACAGCCAATGGGTATGTAATTTAACTGAGCCTTAACGCTTCACGCTGGTATTTCAAATACGATTTGTCTGTTTAGTCCTACGTGTGTGGGGTGGAGGGGTGTGTGGGTGTTAGTAACAATATAATTCTCAGGTGCTATCTCTGTACACATTCTGAGCCCGAAGCTGCTTTCTTTGATGAGAAACGGCCGGCCCTTTGTTTTAACATTTGGGGCCCTGGGGCCCATATTTTTTTACTTATGAGGCTCATGTACATAATTATGTTGAAGTATAATTCTCTAGTGCTATCAGTAGACTCAAGCTGGCCACTGTAGCTACTTTATTTACTCTGAGCCATAAACTCTGAGCCATAAAGCTACTTTATATGATGAGAAACGGCCGGCCCTTTGTTTTAACATTTGGGGCCCTAGGGCCTAATATATAGGACTTATGGGGTTCACGCACATATGTTAAAGTATGATTCTCAAGTGCTATCAGTAGACTCAAGCTGGGCATTGTATCTGCTTTATTTACTGATTAACGGCCGGCCCTATGTTTTAGCGTTTGGAGCCCTGGGGCCCATATTATGTGACACATGGGGTTCATATATACATATAACAATATAATGCTGAAGACCTATTAGTGTACCAAATCTAAACCCTGTAGCTCCTTTATTTGCTGAGAAACGACCGGCCCTTTGTTTTAACATTTGGGCCTCTGGGGCCCCTAGCCTAAAACATTTGGGGCCAAAATGGGCAAAAGGCAATTTACAACTTAGGGCCCATATATGTGCCACATATGAGCTCTAATGGCCTTGTAGTTTTATAGCTAGCCTTGTCAATCTGTTGTCCCTTATTTTAACATTTGGGGCCCTGGGGCCCATAATATATGACATGTGGGGCTCATGTATACTTGTTTATATAGAGTACCCCTGGATCTATCAGTGTACCAACTCAGGGCTCCGAGGCTGCTTCATTTAATGAGAAACAGCATGCTTTGTATTTTTACATTTGGGCCCCTGGGGCCTGTGACCTTTGACCTCTGGGGCCAAGATGTGCAAAGATAAATCTATGGGGTTGGGCCCATAAGTGTACCACATATGGGCTCTGGGGCCCTTGTAGTTTTAGCGCTAGCTCTGTCAATCTGTTGCCCCTTATTTTAACATTTGGGGCCCTGGGGCCCATAATATATGACATATGGGGCTCATGTATACTTGTATATATAGAGTACCCCTGGGGCTATCAGTGTACCAACTCAGGGCCCTGAGGCTGCTTCATTTGATAAGAAACAGCATGCTTTGTATTTTTACATTTGGGCCCTTGGGGCCCGTGACCTTTGACCTCTGGGGCCAAGATGGGCAAAGGATAAATCTACGGGGTAGGGCCCATAAGTGTACCACATATGGGCCCTGTGGCCCTTGTAGTTTTAGCGCTAGCCTTGACAGAATGTTGTGTTTGATGGAGGAGAAGGAGAAGAAACCATAGAATGGCAATATACCCGTTCATGCTTCGCATGCGGGTATAACCAAGGAGCTTATATAGAAAGGAGAAGAAATAGATTACGTAACGCATTGAAACCTTGTGCCGATTTGAAATCTGACAAGCTATTCATCGAAAGGTACCTTTTGTTTGGGACAAAGGGCTTCCGCCATTAAATCGGTAAGCTGACCCGACAGTGTATTAACGCTTTACCTAGCAGGCTACTGTCAATAAGTGATCAAATGCAAGTCGCGTGAAAGCGCTTAATGGAACGAAAAGTACCTATTGTTATACATAAACCCAAGGGTGTGATTGAGTAGCCGTAAGCACAAAAGGCACACATTAGCCACTAATGCATAGTTCGTTGTCACCCCACTGACATTAGGTGCTTCATTTAAATAAATTGAATGCGCCTGCTGAATGATTACACATCAAGGCTGCCATAGTACAATAATGGTATTAAATAGCTACGTCCCGGGAGCTACATATGCATGTAACATATAATAAGTATACCGGTATAGGCCTATATCGTCGGACGCATCACATACTGGTCTATCTCGAAAAACACGCATTTCGAGAAAATCGCAATTGAAAATCTTCGTATTAAGTTAACCTTTCTATAATTTAATTATACTATGGATTTTAATGAAAGTGGTTTTAAATTAAAGCATATACTTAACAAATTTATTTAAGTGGAATTTTGAATTATATTTATGTATGCAGTATTGCTTAAAACTACACTAAAATTGTAGTTGAAATAGTTAATTTCCCGATATCGTATTTAAAATTCGTTTCATACTGGTCTATCTTGTGGGCTATCTCGATTTCGCGAACAATGATGTGACTTTAGATCGCATCACATACTGGTCTATCTCGAGATAGACCAGTATGTAATGCACTTTCAATACGATATCGGGAAATTAACGATTTCACATACAGAACTACAACTTAAGTGTAGTTTTAAGCAATATTACATACGCAAATATAATTAAAGATTCCACTTAAATAAATCTGCTAAGTGTATGCTTTAATTTAAAACCACTTTCATGAAAATCCGTAGTCTAATTAAATTATAGAAAGGTAAACTTAATACTAAGATTTTCAATTGCGATTTTCTAGAAATGCGTGTTTTTTTCGAGATAGATCAGTATGTGAAAATACGTATTTTGAAAAAATCATAGATAGTTTAAATTAAACATTTTATAATTAATTATAAAGAAAAAATTGAGGTCTGTAATTTGTTGTATTTGAAGAGCTCCGTAAAAAAGAACTATATACCAATTTTCTCAAAAAAGTCAAAAATTCAAGATAGACCAGTATGTGATGCACCCGACGATATAAAGTATACCGGTATAGGCTTATATAAAAGTTGTTTTACAAATTGAGATTTTATTTTATTTTATTTTAAGAAGGAGAATGTCATAATCAGTGGCGTACTGAAGGGAGGGGGCAGCTCTTCTGTGAGAGGTCTTGGGAGGGGATGAGGTTGGAGGAGGGATATGAAGAATGAGAGGGACTGGAGGAAGAGAGAAAGAGGAAGAAATAAAGAGAAATAAATAAATAGACGTAAATAAATAGAAAGGTAAGGAAAATGATAGGAATGAGAGGGGACAAAACGTAAGAGGGGATGGAGAAGGGAAGGGAGATAAGAAGAGGGAGTGATACTTTAGCAAGTACAGAGAAAGGAAAAGAAATGAATGACAAATAAATGTAGGCCTTATAATAACATACTGCAGTTACTGTCCGTTTTCCTATACACAATACACAGTGCTCTCACCATTGACGTGTGACCCCTACAAATGATGTATGTTGGGAGAATGGACACTTGCCTAGTTAACATCACTGTGTGAAAAATAACCAGCCAATATTTTATTTATTCTCCAAAACTTCTAGCAAATATATTTCTCTAACATGACCTAAAATTACAGCTAGGTTAGATGTTCAGAAATGGTCGCACTTTTGTAAAATATGAGTGAGGGCAAGGCATAGCTAGCCAACTCCCGTGTTATTTGAATGGAGATTTGACCGAAAATATTGGTATCGGACCGCTCACTTCTGAAGGATGCCACAAAAAACCGGTAAAAGCTACATTTAAATTATTCTAAATAGGTTCTAGAAAATAAAGTTTTGTAACATGTCCTAAATTTTTAGCTAATTTAGGTGTTTGGAGAGGGTCGTACTTTTGTGTTTTAGGAAGGACATGTAAACGACAGATAACACCAAAAATATGAAGAAATTATTTCTAAACCGTGTTAAGTCAAAAATCATTATGTTGCTCATTTTCAAGAATGCTGGTTTACAAAAAGCACGACATTGTCTGATTTAAGTGAACAAAGCCACACATAGCATTGTTTCCTTTCGTTTCCTTTGTAATCGGTTACCCAACTGAAGCTATGAATACCAGCTTTATTGCGATATCGCACATGAAAACAGTCACTTGTGCACAACCAGAGAAGATCCGATTTAATCAGTTGAGCTGTTTCAATGAGTGTTATCTTGGTTTAATAGCTTTTAATGGGGTTAAGTCCTGCAAAGGTCGAGATGAATTCTACTGTAGACATGACTGCATCATGATTATTATAGAAACTAAACACAGCCCCCCCCCACACACACACATAGGCCTAACACTAATAGCACTATAGGCAGCCATTCGATGATGCCAGTGCCTTTATGCGTTACGTATTTAAAACGCCCAGTCAGATGTATTTTACACCTGCCAAACACAAGTCACCCAATTTCGAAAATTGGACGTTGAATGTACACTCTCATGAATATTGATTGGCAACATTTTCCAATATGTCAGCGCTCAAATCGGACACAATAGAACAATAGACCATTCAGTGCGTTGGGTATAACCATAGAATGGCAATATACCCGTTCATGCTTCGCATGCGGGTATAAGAAGGGTCACTGAAGCCTACAAAACCTCACCCTTAAAATGTTGTGTGGGTAACGTCTTACAGATTTGATTGGCCCTCTAGGCACCTCCTATATTACGCACACTTAGGGCTCCAGTCTGCAATAGTGTCATTCTTCAACCTGTACAGCAAATTGAGATATTCACCCTAGAGATGTGTTAAGAGCTCATCAATGCCTTGGACTAGGCAGTCAATGTCAGACCTGCCTGAACAGCTACCGTGAAAACTTCATAGTTAGCATATTGCTTACTATCAAGCGCTTTTGAAAACATGAAATTGTACCAAAGTCCAGCACTTTACCAACTGGGCTAATGGGGTTGAGACACACATTTGCAGGTTTACTTGTTCGTATATAACTAAGTGTATCGATGATTTAGTGTATCGATGATTTGTTCAAAACCCTTTACACTTTTGTGGATGGGGCTCTTCATGTTTTAAAAGCGCTTGATAGTAAGCACATATGCTAACTATTGAGTTTTTACGGTACCGTATACATATCAGTAAGTTTATTGACTCTCATATTTAAACTTTCTCGCCACAAGAATATCTCTAAGCAAAGTTTTCTGCTCTTTTAACCACCAGGATGAGAAGATCTGCTTCATCATGGATGAAGGCAACGTGTTAGATTCCAGTTTCCTGGAACGCATGAACACACTGCTAGCTAACGGAGAGGTACCTGGATTGTTTGAAGGTGATGAGTACACTACACTGATGACTCAATGCAAGGAAGGAGCACAGAGGAAGGGACATATGCTGGACTCCAGTGAGGAACTCTACAAGTGGTTCACCCAAGAAGTAAGCTGGCATTGTCAATGTCTTTGTGTAACAGTTGATAAGATTTTAGAGTTGACAGGTGCAAAATATGACCTTTTATGTTGCATTAAATTTGTAATTTCTTTGCATTAATACCTTGAGACTAGTCAGTCCATGATAAGCTACTTTTAGCCCATCATGGAACCAATATATTTAAAATTGGCTTTGAAGATGGCACTCGCTAAAGTTCCTAAAGCTCAGCCCTCTGAAAAGGACTTCTCTAGGGAAAGATCAAACCTTACTCATGTTATTGTTTACCGAATACCAAATAATTTAAAATCGATATCAGATCATGTTGGTGATAATGATGCATAATGATGTTCTCTTCATAACAGGTGATGCGTAACCTTCATGTGGTGTTCACTATGAATCCATCGTCAGAGGGACTTAAGGACAGAGCTGCAACCTCACCTGCCCTTTTCAACAGGTATGCAAATCCAATCCTTCATGTGTTTATATTTTCATGGTATTGATTTCTTTGATGAAAGATCAAATACTACTAATTAACGTCGAGAAGGACTTTCAGGTACACATAAGATATAAATCATAATTGCTTTGGCTATTCCAGTTGGCATCCATATACACCTTATAGACATAACCTTAAAGGAAGGTGACCTGATATATTTGGAAAATCAAATTCTTTCAAACTTACATGTAACATAAAATGTCATCCCTTTCAAGCACTCATGCAAAAAGAACATGTAAATATTTTTTGTAAATGTGACTAATTCCTAATGGAATTACCAACATTTATATAGCATGATATTGGTAGTCTACAGTGTTTTTATTAATGATAATCATCATGATCATGTAATATATTGATTTCAAGTGAATGGCCTTTTTTTTTCTCATAAACATATTGAAATTGAGAAGTTCCAACTCAGTGTATTTCAAACAAAAACATAAAAAAACTGCCTAATTAGTCTCAAATGTGGTATACCATATTTGAGACTAATTCAACAGTTTTTTGATCATTTCTTCAGAAATTACCGATTTGGAACGCCAAATTTCAATGTTTATGAGAAAAATATGAGCTTTCATCTGATACCAAAATCAGCATTTTGATGAGGTAAAGTGGGGGGATGAGATTGTCAATCAGGTTACCCACCTTTAATATCTCACACAAGGGGTGTAGATTTCAAATGGAAGTTGAAATTAAGATTAAGCGTTTATACTACTTTTGTGTATTCATATGTTGTCGGAGAACTCTTTGTATCATCTTGGTTTTGTGGGTGTTGTTTGTTTGTTGTATCTGTATGTTTATTTTTTATCAGAAAGCAAATGTTAACTATATTTCGAATCGTTGCTTTTCAGGTGTGTGTTGAACTGGTTTGGTGATTGGTCTACTCATGCCCTGTATCAAGTAGGCAAGGAGTTCACCAACAAATTAGATCTGGACAAATCAGACGTAAGTCATATGAATGCGAGACGTCTCACCCCGAAACCTATTCGCCCCACAAAAGTTCACCCAATACACATTACATACCACGACCAGTTAAGCCCCAATACACGCATACATACCACGACCAGTTCGCCCCAATTGACTCACCGTGTATAACGTTGCCGTAGCGTGCATAGTAGTGTTAAACATGTGAATTACTTATCGCCAGTATAGCTATGTAATAATTTATATAATATATGGCAAAACAAAACATTATATAAAAGAAAATAAAAACAACAAAAAACTCTTATTGAGAGTATTGTGTATTTTTATTTTACCGACTCAAACTCAGTTAAAATAAGTTTGAGATGTTCAAAACTTTCAAAACTTGCAGTCCTATAAAGATATTAAATCAGAGAAGATCTTCTTTGACATAATGAAACTATTAAAAGGACTGAAAAAAATATAGGCCTTTTTGGCAATTTTTCAAAGACAAATGCGCACAACCAACAAAACAAACGCCAGCAGCAGCTTTGAGATGTTTTGTGGGTGCTTTCGCCCGCTTTTTGCACCGCGTGTAAGTGGCAGATATTTGCTGCCGGGATTTGCTGCCACTTCCATGAAAACGCCGGGTGTGATATGTGTTCAATCAATGGTACCGTGACCAAAGCCACTCAAAAGTGCCAGAACACACCGACGGCGTACCTTGCTTGACAAGTCCCCGGGCCCGCGGCCGCGTGACTAACACACTGAAGTAGGCCTACGATCGATTGCTTGACAAGTAGGCTTAGTATGCTCTCAATTTGATTAAGACCCGGAGGCAGTGTCGCGGAGAAGAAAAATGCAATGATTTTGTTTGCAAAACTGGTTAAAGCCCCCTAAATACGATTTCTGTCAAATGTTAATTTGGTTATTCTTTGCCAAATATTATTATAGTAACAACTGTCAGGAAAGTTTTCTGGTCATTCTAAACTGTGATGTTCTAAAATAATCAAAGATATAACCATTTTTAAATATTAGTCTCAGATAATCATATTCATCCTCATATAGCTTGATATGCGCGTTACAACTCTCTACAATAACTTATTATTTATATATCTTTAATTAAAATGCTACTATTATAATAATAATTTTATAATGTTTCAGATACATTTATATGTACATTGTAATTGACAGTTATCATGATTCATTTTGTTCTTTATTTCTGCGACTTGCCTGTCAATCACGGACTAATCATGATTGATTTAAACGATACCATTTAAACACCACAGCACATCTTACGCTGTGTCCTAATCCTCTCAATATGCTAGCGGGCGCCGCGTCTCCCGCTAGTTTTACTTCATTTAAGACAAGCGAGGAAATCTGAACTTCTGGTATGGAAAAATGGGGTTTCCGACATTTTTAGGCCTACTCATGTTAATGGTGTTTGCAGTGCATGCATCATGCGTTTGAACGTAGGCCTACATGTATATATAGACATTATTATATCATCATGCATATACTGTACACTTTTAATGTAGGCCTAGGAGTGGAATTGACGCTCTAGGCATACTAAACCTTGAACAATAACACCCCTCCCCACCCGCCCACAAGCACCCGCACATAATGCTCACCTTCATTCAGCAGTAAAACATCACACATACATTGTGTAGGCCTACTAGAAGAATTGAACGCGGAAATGGAAAATGTTACTTTTGAGCGCATAAAACTGAATTTGTGTTTGTTTTCTTTTTCCTGTAGGCCTAATTCTAAAATTTTCTGATTGACTTCGGTTTTGTTTATTTGTTCTCTCTGCATCCACCTCCGGACACACACCCTTCCTCACACCACATAGGCCTATATATCACGCACCCTCATGAACACACGTACTCGAAGAATTGAGCGAGGAAATGGAAAATGTTACTTTTGCGCACATATGAATTTGTGTTTTCTTTCTCCAATAATTCGAAGTAATTCGTCATGATCGGTCACCCATAATGCCTACTCAAACTTAAAATTTGGCGCAGAAATGGAAAATCACTTTGACACAATGCATATTTATTTTAATGTTATTGAAATCTAAAACCAAAGAAAACAACCAGATATTTAGTTTAATTTAAGACCAGGGGGAAAAGCTGAACTTCTGGTATGGAAGAATAGAGTTTCCAACATTAGGCCTACTCATGAATGTTAATGGTGTCTTGCAGTGCATGCAGCATGCGTTTGAACGTATTATAGACATTATTATATCTTCATGCATGGTAATGTATCCGATAATGTATACTTTTCATGCAAGAATGGGATTTCTGACGTTATAGGCATACTAAACCTTCTAAAAACAGCTATTTTTTATACACCCCTCCACCCAAGTTACATAACGCACCTTCATGAACAGTATTGAACACACATAAGCCTACTCGGATGAAACCCAGACTAAATTAATTGAACGCGGAATTGGAAAATGTTACTTATTATATAGCCTAGGTCTAATACAATTATTTCACTCAGATATTCAATTTTAACGCTCACCTTCATTCAGCAGTATTAAACACACATACTAGAAGAATTGAGCGCGGAAATGGGAAATGTGACTTTTGCGCGCATAAAAGCTCAAAGTCCTGTCTTTCCACAAGCCATGTCTCCATGCAAGACATGACTTGCACAAGGACATGGCTAAAAAATGGCTTCAAAGTCACGTCTTAAAAATAATAGTGTCTTCAGATAAGACACAATTTTGGCAGTGTATATACATCCTCCACCCCCCCCCCCAGTTACATAACGCACACCTTCATGAACAGTATTGAACACTTGAAATCCATACTCAAACAATTGAGCGCGGTGTTACTTTTGCGAGCATAAATCCGCTATAATTCGAAATGGAAAATCTTTCCTATTTAATTATCTTACAACATAATAGGCTAAATACAATATATTGTGAATATTCTTAAGGGATCTAGAATGAGCGTTTATGGCGTTTCGACAGTATTTTTTGTGGGACATGAAAGCACCTCAGACGTATCGAATTGCATTCTGAATACGAAGCATGTCTTTCTGATATCAAATAATTTTCATTTTTTGAAATTTACGATATAATACAAACTTTATGACAAATTATTAAAATTTGATATTTTTCAAATTTTTGATAAATAACAGTCCTCGAAATAAATTTTATAAATCTAATGATATATTCTTAAAGTGTATGTAGCTGGGAGGAAAAGCCGACGATCAATTGAAAATTTTGACCTTTTATATTGAAGATATGGATTTTTTTTTCCCAAAAGACCATTTTTTTGTTGGTGTTTTGGGAAAGAATCCATATCTTCAATACGAAAGGTCAAAATTTTCAATTGATCGTCGGCTTTTCATCCCACCTACATACACTTTAAGGTAGGAGCATCGGATAATAGGCCCATGCAGGAAAATAGCCACTATTTCAAATCAGAATTATGTATCCATTTCAAATATATAACCAATTGAAGATAAGTCTTTACTCCACTGATTTTTAATGTTTCATGAAAATTGAAACAATTCTTATGTTTTTCTTTATTTTTTGAAAATTCCCTAATTTTTTCTACAAATAATTATTGCTAGCCAAGAGGGAACATGATATGGTTTCCATAGTTAGTGGGGTGGTTAATAAGCCTAATATCTAAATTCTCTCGCCAGATTTTTTTGATAAAGTGTTTATTTTTTGAGAAAAATCATTTTTTCTATTTTTAAATTAGGGAAATCTAAAAACACCCATAACTTAAAATAGAAACACTTTATTTTAAAAAGCTGGCGAGAAAAGTTTCTAAATTTAATTACCTTTCATATGACACCTTATTTGTTAAAATTGGCCCTATGGTTAGCTCAGACAATAATTATGAAATTGGGTCATTCAGTGTTTCTATATCAAATCAAGAAAATTTGAGCAAGTACTAACATTACCTTCAAATATCCCTTATATTACTGACCAATATATTGGAGAAAAGTCACTAATATTATTTGGTAACATTTTTGAAATAAAAAGATCCAAAAAGCAGTTCTATAAATGGGATAGAAAGGAGAAAAAATAATATTTAAACATAGTATCCATTTTCAAACTTTTACCAATTTTAGTGAACAAGGCTTAGTGTCAAAACCACTTTATGTACAAAGTCAATGGGGTTTTCTAATGACAAAAAATGGCATAACTCAAAAACCCTTTGTTGGCAAAAATTAAAACTTGGCAGGCAAGTTTATCTCACCCAACTACACATCCTGTATCATTTTAAACCAAATCTGTGCATGACACCGTAGCCGATGTTTCTACCTTAAGTATAAATCATCAGATTTATAAAGTTTACTTCAAGTACTGTTAAATATCAAAATATCAATTTTTAATGATTTGCCATAAAATGTGTATTACATTGCGAATTTCAAAAAATCGCTTGCCCCCCCCTCTCGGCCCGCCAAAAATCGCTTGCTCCCCCCCTCTCGGACCGCCAAAAATTCTTTGCCCCCCCCTTTGAACATGCCAAATTTTTGGGATCCCAATTTGCAAACCTTCCTAGATGTAGGAAAATTTGAATATTTAAGCGTTTCAGTACTGTTTTCCTAAGCCTTTTTAGAGCGTTTTATTAAAAAGGCTCCCTATGAATGTGTGCCAAAATTGCTTTCCCCACCCTCTCGGCTTGCCAAAATTACTTCCCCCCCCCTTTTGGCTCGCCAAAAATTTCTTGCCCCCCATTTTACCCTCTCCCAATTGGAAGTTATATTGATTGACCGTATGACCGCATGCATTGCATTCACGGCACTTTACAGTTTACACTGTGAGTCAATTGGCGCGAACTTGTCGTGGTATGTACGTGTATTGGGGCGAACTTGTCGTGGTATGTGCGTGTATTGGGGCGAACTGGTCGTGGTATGTACGTGTTTTGGGGCGAACTGGTACTGGTATATACTGGTGTGGGGCGAAACGTCCTGATACCAGTCATATATGTGCAAGTCATAAGGTCACAATATTTACATCACTGTAAACCACATCTGGTGTTGCTATGTCACTATTTTATGGTGAAATTATTGATTGCCTCCAAACAAAGGATTTGAACCGGTGTCCTTCACCGTAATCATGGCGCAGTGCAGTCCATTCAATCAAATGTTGTCATCAACCTATATGATCGTAGTGTATTTGTTATGTGTGTGAGATGAACTGCCGCGGTAGCTTGCAATCATGCTTTTGTTGAATGTATTTGAGTAGTCCGTCATATTTATGGTATGATACGTCATATGCACAACCTCTATTATTTATTTGTAATCGCAAATGCTTAAAATTGAAATACAATATAGATAGATTACATAATGCACAATTTCTGAAATCAAAGCTAGTGATATACCAACATTATTTTAAAATTACTTTTGAATTAAGTTATCAATTGTCAGTGTGTACCTTTTTTAACATTGTGAATTTTTGTGTTTTTTCTTTACAGTACATAGCGCCCTCAGACTTGCCACTTGCTTACGAGGGAGTCATGCAGCCACCAACCCATCGTGAGGCAATGATCAATGCCTACGTGTACGTCCATCAGACACTATTCCAGGCTAATGAACGTGTTTTGAAGAGAGGCGGGCGTGTCATGGTTGTCACGCCTAGACATTACTTGGACTTTATCAACCACTTTGTAAGTATATGGAGAAGGGCAACATAGCATCAGAGGGTGTTACCAGGTTTTAAACAATTTTAAAATCAGATGTATAATTTTATGACACATTGTCCAAAACATTTATTGCAGTATTTGTTATATCTAAAGAGATTCTACCCAAAGAGGACCAACTCAAAATTACCCTATGTGTAACACTATGGTAAATCTGCCATTTTGGTTTGTGGCTCATGGATGGCAAATAGTATATCTCCTGCAAGAGCCAGAAATCTAACAATAAATTGTATCTTCAAGCTTGAGTGTTGCAAAGGTTTTGCGCACATAGCACTTCTTGGTATAACATGTTACATGCAGAACGCAAACAGTAACAGGCTTTGAATCAAAGTTTGCTGGGCACATAGCGAAATTATCCAGAGCTACACTATTTGCCCTCCAACAGCGACGCAAACATGGCCGAGTCGGTACTCTTTGGTCCTACCTCATTAGTTATATCTTAAATTTTCTCCTGCTGCACCATATGATGCAAACTTGAATGTTTACTTCTAGCCCCAATTACATGAAAAATATTCACAGTTACAACCAGAAATCAATATTTGGTGTTTTGCAAATGTTGTATATCACAGGTGAAGTTATACCAGGAGAAGCGTTCAGATCTTGAGGAGCAACAGCTTCATCTCAACGTTGGTCTTCAGAAGATAAAGGAGACGGTGGAGCAGGTGGAAGAGCTACAGAAGTCCTTGGCTAGGAAGAGTACTGAGTTAGAAGCCAAGAATGCTGCTGCTAATGCCAAACTCAAACAGATGGTAAGATAATGGTATAATATGTGATGTTTGAAATTGGGTCAGAGGGGAGCATGACTTAGCAGTGTTTGGACTCAAATATTGAGACCAATAAAGCTGACACACAAGAGTTCTACCAATTTTGCACTACTTCAAGTTTCAATATTGCATGGACTAATTTTTCTGACATTTTATGAATATTATGACTAAACACATTCCCAAGATCAGAATTAGGGATTGTACAGATCTCCAACATGGATGGATGCTGATGTTCTCAACTGTAGAAAGCTATAAGATTCTGCATGGAGACATGTAAAAAAGGTTCTCTCCAATCTTGGACTGCATTTCAGAAACATAATAATCATCTCAAAAACGTGCTTCATGATAAGTAACGATGACCATATTAATAGTCTTGGTTTGACCATTGCTGAAAATCCCAAACGTTTTGTGTCGTTTCTCAGGTCTAAAAATCACACTCTTTCAGTTCCACAGGTGGTCAAAATTAAGTAACAACTGCACTGCATGTGGTGACAGGGAAAAAACACTTCCTGATAATATTTCTATATTCAAACACAAGTCCTTGGGCAACATTCAAAATTCAGGAGTCAGATCTTTTGGGTATTTTAACAAATCTTGACATTTCAGAGCTTCTGGGCCAGATGACATATCTCCTTGATTCCTTACAGGGTGTGCTGACAGATTGTTAGTTCTTTTTGTCATGTATTCAATTTTTGACTGGTTAAATGTAAACATTTGGTATACAAAAAAGAGGGTGAACAGTTAGTTGATAATTCCAGACCGGTTTCCTTGCTCATATATATGTGGTAAAATCTTGAAAAGAGCTGTGTTTGAAATTGTTTTCCCTCGTATCAAAAATCAGATTAACCTTGAGAGCAGATCTACAGTAACTCGGCTTCTTGCTTCAATATTATGGATGGAATTGGGAAGGTTGATATGCTTTATTTGCATTTTCAAAAACTTTTGATATTGTTTCTCATTTACTCATTCAGAAAATATTGTTTGCTTGTCTTGTATTGTATGCCAGATTGATAAAAAAGATGTGATTTGAAATATTTATCTACTGTGTCACATTACTTATGTTTTTAAAAAATTTATGGAGCTGAAAAAACTGTTTCAGGGTGTCAAAAATTAAATTCTGCTAGAAAAAAAAGCAGTTTTTCTTGAACTTGGTGTTCTTTTGTACTGTAAGTACTGTTTTTCTGATAAGGGTTGGTCCAGCAGGACAAGCAAACAATTTTTTGGCTTAAGTTGCAATCATTCGATTTTCATTCAAATCTTCAGTGGTTCGGTCCTATTTATCGGGCAAAAAGCAAAGGGTAATTGTTGATGGGCATAATTATGATTGGCTCCCTGCCATCTCTGGTGTCCCACAGGGATCAATTCTAGGCCCATGTGCTTTTTCTTTGTTATATATTAATTTAAATCAAAATTCTTCTCTTAACCGGGAAAGCTTTAAATGGAAGTGCTCCACAATTTACATAATGGAATCGATATTATGAATATTATTTATTACTTTTTAGGTTCAATGGCGAGTCCTCTGATTTACTTTTGGCTATTGGTGGGACGGTCCTTGTCCTTACCTGTCATTGGTGGTGTAAAATTTCATTTATAATTCTTCCATTTTTATATCCTTTATGTGCAATATCTTGTATCTTCTAAAGGTTTGATATTTACATGTGATAATGCATAATAATAAAAAAAGTGTGGAAATTTGGTTTAAAAGGAGACAATCTGGTGCCTGAACATAAACATACCCAATTGGAAGCAATATGAGACTGGAATTGATATTGGTGGTTATTACTACCATCTACATGCAATAATAGCTATTTATGATGCATTGTTTTATTTGTGATGACTAGGTCAAAGACCAACAAGAAGCAGAGAAGAAGAAGGTGACCTCCCAGGAGATTGCAGAGGCTCTACACAAACAGACTAAAGAGATAGCTGAGAAGAGGAAAGAAGTCATGGCAGACTTAGATAAAGTAGAACCAGCTGTAGCTGATGCTAAACAAGGTATAAATAATTGAGTTGATTACAAAAGGAATAATTGCATATTGTTTGTCTTTGGTCAAACAGGCTTGTTCATAATAAATTTTTTCCTCTTATTTTCCCCTTTTCGTTTTCTGTTTTTTTGTTTTTGATTTTTTGAAGAAAGTATCAAGCAAAAAAACAAAAAACTGCATACTGCATTACATTTCCAACCTCCCATTTGACCAAAGATAAACCTCCTTTTTTGCCTGGTCAAGTGTTGTAACTAGCTTAAATTAAGATATACTAGTAATATTAAATACCTAAATGATCTCGGGTTGGGATTTTGCTGCTATTTTAGAGAACAAAATGTGCAGTTATTGTAAAGCGTGATCTTTTTTGCGGTATTATTTTTTCGCGATTTGAAGTGATCGAAACATAGTTGCGGTTTCTTATATTCGGGATTGCAGACAATTACACATTAAAGCCTATGGATGGAAAATATTTTCGCAGCCAAATAAATATGCGGTTCTGTAATTAACCGCAAAAATAAAAAACCTAGTGAAAAAATTGCTGCGATACAGTACTCAATATAGCTCAACCTCTTGTCTTGTTCACAAAGGTCATTTATTTAGTGTTAGCATCTCGCACAAGCACAAATGAATTGATCATGCAAGTACTAGAGGATTTCCATACAATTTCTAGTCTGCAACTTGGACCTTTTACAAGTCTTCCTCGTCTAATGTCATTCAAATTGTTTTCACAGCTGTGAAGGGCATCAAGAAGCAGAACCTTGTAGAGATCCGATCTATGGGTAACCCTCCTGCTACGGTCAAGATGGCCCTGGAATCTGTATGTCTGATGCTGGGGGAGAACACCACCGATTGGAAGAGCATCCGTAGTGTCATCATCAAGGAAGGATTTATTAACAGCATTGTCAACTACTCTACAGAAGATATCTCGTAAGTAAAAGAAGGAAACATTGTTTATGAAAATTAGATTTTGCGCATAAGAATTTGCAGTTATGTATTACAGTTAATTAATTTGAGCATTTTTTTTATCAAAAATGTTGCCAATTTAGGGGAAAAAATGCTTCATTTCCAGATAAAGTAAACACTGGTCACCGCTATTATAAAGTTGAGAGATTAGATTTAGGGTTTAGGATTAAGGTTGGAGGTAGTGAGTGCTATTCCAAAGTTCTGAAGTATGTATCAGGTGCATATCACAAGAATGTAAGTTCTTCAGCAGTTGCAGGATATTTTGGGCAATCTCTCTTCAAGTAAGACCAGGTTTTGACAAATTTCAGACAATTTGCCTCAAACCTACCTGGTAATAATTGCCTAGTATTGTTTCAAAAGTTGCAGAAGAATGGGGCCATTTTTATTGCTTTAAATAAATCGCAGGTCAGGTATACAAAAGTGCATTGAGGATAGTAAAATGTGCATAAACTGTAATAACAGCAGGTTTGTACTCTGTTCACTTTATTAGGAGCTTTCACTCTTTACTGTGAGCTGTTTCTACATTTACTACAACAGATAATGGCAAATGGATATATTGTTTTCTTCATGTAATTTGCATATTTAATCATGTTTTTGTCATTTTCTATTCAACAGAGAAGATATCAGAGACAAGATGCTGTCCAAATACCTGAGCCGAGACGATTACACCTATGAGAAAGTCAACCGTGCTAGTTTAGCCTGTGGCCCTATGGTCAAATGGGCTATTGCACAGGTATGTCATTAGATATATGCATATGAACACTAATTGCATTTTTCATTGAGGTGGGTGGTTAATTCATAAAATCAATTGATTTTGTATTTGACAATATATTAAATTTCAATTTCATTTATAGGAACATTTTAACTCAAGTAGCCCATTTCACACGTGCCAAACAATGGTCCATAATAAGGCAAAAACAAAAATATTGTTGTGTTGCCCTCAAGTGGGAAAATGGGAAATTTGGGTCAGACGGTCGGATTTTTTTTCAGTTTTTTCAGTTTTTAAAAATCCCCTCAAATATTAAATAATGCTTCTTCAATTAGGGGACATTTGTCAATTTTGACTTCTGGATACCTGTTAGACATCAATTAAAGACTAGTCTTTTAATAAAATAATAATTTTAAGTGAAAAACATTGAGTTTTTGAACAAATCTGTAAAAATCATCATGCAAAAAAAAAAAAAAAAAAAAATGCGACCCTGATTTTTCAGGATTTAGGGTAGGACGGTTGAGGGCAACACAACATTTTTTTTGTTGGCCTAATGCATGCTCCGAAAGGGAGCACATAAACTGAATGTACTTGTCCATATTGAATGATTGGATGTTGAAAATTGACTAGCATATTGATTCTTGTTATCCACTACTATTACAGATCAGTTATGCCGATATGTTGAACAAAGTTGAGCCGCTGCGAAATGAACTGGATCGCCTCCAGCAGAAGGCTGACTCCAACAAGAAGAAGCAGGAACAAGTCAACAAACTCATCCACGACTTGGAGAGGAGTATCGCTCTGTACAAGGAGGAGTATGCACAACTTATTAGTCAAGCTCAAGCTATCAAGTCTGATGCAGAGTCTGTTGAGATCAAGGTGAGATAGAAGTGTCACTTCTGTGGCATAGATTTGAAAATGGGCTATTCCTGTTGAAATCCAATCCCCCTGTGGATGACATTATTTAATTTAATTACTTAATTCCCCACACAGTGAGTGTAAATTTCAAACAGGGTTGCCTGGATGGGTTACTCCATTTGAAATATACACCCCCTGTGTGGAAGATTAAGGTCATGTCTTCCATAGGGGGTGTGTGTTTTCAACTGAAATGGCCCAGCGTTAGTCCGTTGTTACTAATGGCAAAGTGCTAATCATACCCTGAGATCAATTTAACATAAAACCCACCTTGTTACACTTGCTGACAACTGCTGTGCTCATATTATTGTTAAATACAAACCGCATTGCATAATATAGGTCTTTTCATTATCAGCTAATGTGATGCTGCATATTTTATGGGCATGATTCAATCAGGACCAAACTACCATATTTGTACCTCACATTGTCACATACAACAAGTACGAAAGGATTGTGTGCCAGTCAACTATTTCAGACTTTGATGTCCAAGTTACATAATAAAACTGACTACAATAATAATTTATTATAGTGAAATCTCAACTGAGGTAACAAAATGTGTTAGCTAAACAGAAATATTAATATTGCTTGCCTACTTCCAAAATTGCCCAATGTTAAGAGAAAGTTTAAGATTTTCATACTTAACCTAATTATTGTTATTGTCTTGTTTCTTTGATATAGGTGAATCGTAGTACAGCATTGTTGCGCAGTCTGTCCCATGAACGTGAGCGTTGGGAAGCAGGTAGTGAAGGCTTCAAGGCTCAGATGTCTACCATCCTTGGTGACTGTTTGTTGTCGTCTGCTTTCATGTCGTATGCTGGATACTATGACCAACAGATGAGAAACCATCTGTTTGTGAGCTGGACAAGTCATCTACAACAGGCTCATATACAATACAGACATGACATTGCACTTGTGGAGGTAAGTTGCAGTATTCCAACTTCATACACACATAGGACTTACATTATCAGATAGTCTATACCATTTGTCACCCTGATGGGGCAACATTGAAGCAGCTGTTTCGCTCGCACATCTATGAGGTGTCGTTTTTAAGCTTGTGTGTGTGTACACCAGCGCTTTAAGCAAATGAAAGCGATTTGAAATGAAATGCGCACTGCCGCCACTGCCACATTAGGGTGAAAAATGGTATAACAGTTTTGAAACTTCATGAATGTTTTATAAAATGCTTCATATTTTGTACATGTCAAGTATGTTTTCAAAGTTGGAAATTTGAGACAATCTTTCCTCAACTTTTTGTAGTGTCACTTTGCTTTGAACAATAATGCTTTTGACTGTTGTTATTTTGGGCTAGGTATACATTGGCTCATGAAGAAATCACAGTTTTCACAAATTATACCTGGCCTTGAAAGGATGGAAGCGAACAAAACTGGCCAGGAAAACAATTACTTGACCAGGCAAGAGCTGGGGTTAATGGTGATAAAAACAACAAAAATGGTCAAATTTTACCAAGTAAGATGCCTGGTTTTTTGTTAGTATACCTTTTAATTTCAAGTTGCTCACAATGTAGTGTTTTGTTTTCTTATACAGTATCTGTCTAGTGCTGATGAGCGTCTACGCTGGCAAGCCAATGCCCTCCCATCAGATGATTTGTGCACAGAGAATGCCATCATGTTGAAACGATTCAACCGCTATCCACTCATCATAGACCCATCTGGTCAGGCTACAGAGTTCATCCTTAATGAATACAGAGAGAAGAAGATTACTAAGACGAGGTAAGAGAATGTCATCATGTTGAAACGCTTCAACCGCTATCCACTCATCATAGATCCATCTGGTCAGGCTACAGAGTTCATCCTTAATGAATACAGAGAGAAGAAGATCACCAAGACGAGGTAATAGGATAAAAATGGGATGGTTTTTCCAGGTGTTTCAATATCAGCATTAAGTCTCCTAAAATTCAAATTGAAAATGAATTACAAAATCAATGGACTAAGTTATGTAAATATGAATGAATGATTGATTGATTGAATAATTGAGTGACTGAGCAACTTTTATAATACTCATAAATACCTTTTTTGCAGCTTCTTGGATGATGCTTTCCGTAAGAACCTGGAGAGCTCACTGCGTTTTGGCAACCCACTGCTTGTACAGGTCAGTATCTGTAAAAAAATTTTTTTAATAATTACAAATAAATGGGAAGGAATTCTGAATTCTTTACTACTATAACTTGACCAACTATTTGTCTAGTGTCTATCCAGATTGTGCAATTTTTATGAGCAAAGAGTGAAAAACTGACTCCATTTTAAATCATGTATCCATCAGTTTCATTCAATTGTACAGATGCAATATCTCAATCAAGACTCAATATTGGTTACTGTTATTTTACAGTGCTATGAGGCCACCTCATTTTGGACTGAACAAAGGATTCATAAATGACAATGTTGCCTCTTGTCTTGAGATGGGTGTGATGAAATACAATAGGCATTTTATTTCAATGTGCTACAGTTTTCTTCATTTTCAGTTGGATACATTTTGTAGTGAAACAATTATGGATTCAAAATTTATTGGAAGTAGAAGAGGTCTTTATTGGTTTAAAATTATTATCCTATGCTTGTATATTTATATTTAATATATTTGTGTGTTGTCATTTTTATGCCTCCACCGCGAGGCATACTGTTTTTGCAATGTCCGTGCTTCCGAGCTTCCGTGCTTCCATCCGGACGCTATATCTCGGGCATGCATGGGCGGATTGACTTCAGATTTTCAGGATAGGTGGGTCATTTTTTTGGGTGAGGTTCAAGGTCATATACTGAGGTTAAAGGTCATTTGAGGTCAGGGGGCCCATTTTCCTTATTTACCTCTTTTCTCAGAGACTAGGGTGCATACGTTCCTCAAACTTGGTGGGTGGGTGGGTGCATCTTGACCCCAGGCAGAACAAGTTTGTATTGGTTAGTGGGTCAAGGTCACCTGAGGTCACCCAGGGGTCATCTGAGGTCAAATGAGCAAAAACTGTTGTATGGCCATGATACTTGGTACATACAATCAACTTTTAGAGCCAAATTTTTGGAAGGTCATTTTGGGGTCATCTGGGGTCACCCAGGGGTCATCTGAGGTCAAATTAGTAAAAAGTGTCATATGGGCATGAAACTTGGTGGGTACAGTCAACATTTAGAGCGAAATTTTTGAAGGTCATTTTGAGGTCATCCAGGGGTCATCTGAGGTCAAATTAGTAAAACTAGCATATGGGCATGAAACTTGGTGGGTACAGTCAACATTTAGAGCCAAATTTTTGGGAGGTCATATTGGGGTCATCCAGGGGTCATCTGAGGTCAAATTAGTAAAACCTGTCATACGTGCATGAAACTTGGTGGGTACAGTCAACATTTAGAGCCACATATTTGGAAGGTCATTTTGGGGTCATCCAGGGTCACCCAGAGATCATCTGAGGTCAAATTGATAAAAACTGCTTTGTATCAACTTTTGAGTGCCACATCGCTCCCTTTGGTGGAGGCATCACGGTCGACGCTGTGCGTCGAAAACCGCGACATCCGAGAACCGCGGTCCATCTAGTTGATTCAAAATTCATTGGAAACTTAAAGTAACAGAGGTCTTTATTGGCTTAAAAATTCAATATGATATTATTGTAATTCTATGTTTGTGTTTTAGGATGTTGAGAGTTATGATCCGATCTTGAACCCTGTGTTGAATCGTGAAGTACGGCGTACTGGAGGACGAGTGCTGATCAGTCTTGGTGATCAAGATATTGATCTGTCACCATCATTTATGATATTCCTTTCCACCAGGGATCCAACGGTAAGTAGTATTGATCTAATTAAGATTTTATGATCAGTTTACAAAAGTGTTTTCCAATATGACTATACATGACATGAACTTCAATTTATAATCATTATGTTGTATAAATCTTTTACCAGAATTGAAAGTGCGAAGTAGGAACCTTTTCAATATATTATCATTTTATATCTTGTATGTGAATTCAGATTGTTATTTCCAGTACCAGTTTGGTTTCTCATATGATTTATCAACAGAAGTATTTAAAATGTAGTTTTTAGTTTCAAAAAAACAAAAAACATTGCTTTATAATACTGGCACCGTACTCAACCAAATACACATTATGCATACATTCGGCTTCAGTTGTTCAACTTTTTATAATGATTTACCAATCAAACATATTTTCTGTTTTCTTTCAGACTGAGTTCTCCCCAGATATCTGTTCTCGTGTGACCTTTGTCAACTTCACTGTGACACGCAGCAGTCTGCAGAGCCAATGCTTGAACCAGGTATGTTATTAGCATTTATTACACATCAAGAGATTGTGGAATAGGCTTTTATGACAGGAGTTCATAACAATAATTAAATTTTTAGCAGATTCACTGTCGGACAAGTTTAGAACAAACTGTCTTGTCAGTTCTAAACTTGTCCGACGGCGAACCTGATAAAAACTTACTAATTGACATCAAGAGAAATTGTATAAAACAGCAATTGACTCTGCACGAACCAGTTAACTGAGAGTACATGGTTAATAAGTAAAAAAGTACATGTAATGCTTCAGGTGATGTTATAGAGCATGGTATAGCAGTTGTTATGCCTAAAACAAAATGAGGAATAGCAGATTAATTGGACAGTTGCAGGAAATTGAGGGTGTACAACATTATACGGTGTCTCTGACATGAAGTATTAATTCTTTAATAAGAAGATTATGATGTAACTTTTAAAATGTGAGCAGTCTTCCAATTTGTATCATTTTAACTTGCCCAGATATATAACTCCGTCACATGTTTACTCACAGGTGTTGAAAGCAGAACGACCAGATGTTGATGAGAAGAGGTCCGATCTTCTCAAATTACAAGGTGAATTCCATCTGCGTCTACGTCAACTGGAGAAATCATTGCTGCAAGCGCTCAATGATACCAAGGGAAAGATTCTGGATGATGACAGGTAAGGAGATGGCTTTCATTCGCTTGTAAATCAAATTGGGCTATTCCATTTAAAATCCACACTACCCCTGTGGAAGATTTAGCTAAAGTGTTCCACAGAGGGAGTATAAGTTTTGAATAGAATAGACAATTGGGTAAGATAAAGGTAAAGCCATAATACAAGAGGAGTATGTGTTTCAAAATGATTAACCTTAACTAATTACATTTGTTAAACATACCCCCCCTGTGGAAGATATTTCCTACATCTTGCACCGGGGGAGTGTATATTACAACATGAATATCCCATTGCCATTGATGAGGTGATGCAAATTGGGTTTCTTGGGAGAACTGTAATTAATTATATTCTCTTCAACAGCATCATCTCCACACTAGAGACTTTGAAGAAGGAAGCAGCAGAAGTGACACGTAAAGTGGAAGAGACTGATGTGATCATGGCCGAAGTAGAGACGACATCTCAACAGTACAGTGCCCTTGCTCAGTCATGCAGCAGTATCTACTTCACTATGGAGGCTCTCAACTTGGTAGGTTGATGTGTGATATAAGATGTTATTAAATCATGGTCCAGGGTTAAGTTCATGCTATCAAAATCTGAAGGTCCTTATTCCTCTCTCACAGCTTTGCAATTACCAGAATATATTAAGTATAAAATCACACTCCACTTCCTCTTTCAAATATTCCATATATTCCTGAAGATTTCATTAAAACCTCCCTTCCCTCCATATTCCCCAATACGCAAACTGAAGTGCAATCTTTATTGATGTCAGTTACTGTTCATTTTTCCTCAAAAACAGATGAAAGCAAAGGGTTAGTGACTTTGCTATAATCAGAAACATTGAAAATGATTTTCTTAGAAGAAATTATCTCATTTCAAGGCCATACTGAAGTGATGCACAGTTGCTCCAAAGTGCCCATCATTTTGAAAAGTTATGTATTAATGGCGATTAGATCTGATCATACTCCCATTCCCATTACCCAGCTCAGATCAGTACAGTACATATTGATCTAGGCAGGAAAAAAAGATTTTTCAACAGGTTAACTGGATATGTTTCATTAATTGCTGTCAAAGTTTATCAGATTTGGATACTAATAACCTCTCTCCATCTCCTTGGTCTATACAGGTGCACTTCTTGTACCAGTATTCCCTCCAATTCTTCCTGGAGATCTTCAACTCTGTGTTATATGAGAATGCCCACACCAAGGGAGTTACAGAGCACTCATCTCGTCTCTCCATCGTCACCAAGGATCTGTTCCAGGTCTCCTTCAATCGTGTTGCCAGGGGTATGCTGCATCAAGATCGTATCATGTTTGCCATACTACTCTGTAGGATTCATCTGAGAGGTGTGTCAAGGTAAGAGACCCAACAAAAATCACCAGTGGTGGGAGTCAGTGACAGCGAGTGATGGGAATGTCCAGCCACAATCATCCTTTCACCTCTCACACCAAAGTACCTTTTTAATACTCAATAGCCTATTCTTTTGGCACCCAATGACACCCCACCCCACCCATCATATATTTTTGTGGAATACATTTGTCAGATGTCCTCAAACAATGCCCGGGGATCCATTTCACTCAAATTTACGAAGCTTCATAAGTCTCGAAATCATTTGTAACTTACGACAAGTCATAAGTGCCATTTCACTAAACTTAATTACGAACGGTACCCTTCGTAAGTAATAGGGGTTTACAACAGGGTCCCTTCGCAAAGTTACGTTTAGTATTGGGTTTTCCTAACTTTACGAACAGTTGAGTTACGAAGGGTTAAAAGTTTCGTGAAATGGACCCCTTGTTTCTTTCTCAGAATTTCACATTGTCCAAATTTACATCAAGTTTAAGCAATCAACAGACTGCATTTCACTATATTAATTTAAAAATGTCCATAATTTCACATATTTGCACTTTACACACCCCACACACCATTTGTATATTCCTCAGATGAATTCTCCTCCTACTCTCCAATTAAAAACTTCTTACTTATTCAATGACCTGCAGCTTCAAATTGCTGTCCATACACCCTTATCACTTCCATCCTATAACTTGTTAATTGCATTGCTTTGTCTATGATCTTTCCCCTCAGTGAGCCGGACTATGACCGTGAGTTCACACATTTCTTGCGTGGAGCAGAGCAGACCATTAAGACTACAGAACTCCCTAAATATGAGGGATTGAACACCCAGCAGGTGGAATCCATGCTACGATTGGAACAACTGCCATCCTTTGAAGGATTGGTTAGATTTGTGGACTCCTATGATGTAAGTCTTCATCAATAAATAATAGTGCTTTTATAAGTCTTATATGATGTGGTTGTATATATTTCTGTTTCTGTTGTTGGCCCTTGTGACTATGTCCTATTAGTTTCATCCTTCAATTGTCTTGTTTCTCTCTGACTCTCTTGCTATCTGTATCTTTGTCTCTTGTTCTGTCTTTGTGTCTCTCCCTGTTCTGTGTCTCTTTATTTCTCGCTGTCTTTCTCTCACTTCTGTCTAAATTTGAAACTCTCCCCTTTCTCTCTCAGCTCTGTTAATTTGAAGTTACTTCTTTTTTGCTGCATATCATGTAGTTGAAGTGATCCCTATAAAATCTGCTCCTTATAAAACCTTTGTGATTTGCTGTATATATTGTTGAAGAGCTGATAGTTGCATAAAGCTTTCATGTTTTACCTTTTCTTGAAACTTATTGTATATAATGCAGTGATGTTGAGAGCTAGCTAAAACAAATTTAGCATTTTTCATTTGAAGACTCTTCTTGCTTGATCTGCATAATCTTGTGAAGCAATGCTTCTTGTTTGAACTTTTTCTTTTGCCATTTAGTATTTTATATTTATATAAAATCATGATTTTGTTTGATAATATTTGTTATTATTATATTTTCCATTTATTAGTTTATGATATTTTTTTATCTAAATCAAATTGTACATAGTGATGCAAGAAAATTGCAAAACTGTATACACTCTTATTTTTGTGAGTGTACTATTGCGCAAAAGGGCACAGAAACACTTCGATAACAAGATGAGAAAAATATATTATATAATAGAGTTCTGTTAAACTTCAGATAAATTTGGCAAAAACTTCTTAACTTTTTCAAAACATAATCACAAACAATTTTATACATAAATATAACGGCGTATACAGTAACTGCTCTCAAGTGTTGATTTGATGTGAATTCCATGACCATTTATTGTATGCCTTTGTTTTCTTTGCATGGTTGTTATTTGCTCTGTTGTATATACAGTCTGTAAGTAGTCCCTGCTGTCAGTTCACCCTACAGCTACCTTTCTTTACTCTCATCATTATAACACATCATTGATTAACTCATCATGTAGTCCAACATCACTTATCTGGTCATGACAAAACAAAGCACTCCAATGCTTAGAAAAAAAGTGGTCAGAAATTCTGGTTTTTGTGTAATTCTACATCAATTTGTCGGTCACATCACATACTGTTCTTTATGAAAACAAACAACAAAAGTGTTTCACATAAAGAGCTATACAATACTGGTTCTAGATTTAGCCTCAAACTTACTTGTTGCTCAATTTTTCTCAAAGGGTATTTTTATGAAGAAGATACTTGCAAGTTTTAATTTTGGTGAATTCTACATGCGAATCTTTTGAGTAACATAGTGTAACATGGTATTAAAGTTATAGCTCTATATGTGAAATGATTATAGCTCTGTATGTGATGTGATGTGACCAACAAATTGATTGTTCAACCTATTCAAATTGAGGTAACAGAATAATACAGAATGAGAGATGGTAACAGTTGATTGCACCAGACAACAAAAAATGACCACAGGGGCTTCAGAGCACGTCAAAAAGAAGAAGCTGTTAAAAAAGTTGTTTCCATAAAGGTTATCATCCAGATAACTGAGAAATGATTAAATGAGACCAGATATATGAGGTTGGACTTCAACCAGAAACATGAAGTATTCTATGCATGTAGTATTGAAAATGAATTTCTGCACAAGAGCCTATTATGGCTATTTTCATTACTGTGCTATGCAAAATGTTTTCTTGTGTAGTATAAAAGATACCATTGGGATCAAATGCATTTCTAGAATAATACAAGAATGGAATACTTCTCAGTTAACATTAACATGATGAATAACAGTATTGAGTCACTGAGTGGATCTGTTCCAGTCCAGCTTTTGTATAGCTCAAACTCCAATTCTCTTGCAGCCTACTACTAAGACTAATACTGTTATCAATATATCAGTTTTCTATCAAGGCTAATAATACTGTTATCAATATGTCAGTTTCACATTTATTTTTGGCAATCATGAATGTGTTATCTGAACACTTGTTTGACTATCAGTTGAGGTGGACGATGTTGCCCTTCCCATTCCAAGTGAATATTAGCGACAGTGATTTTGTATCAATGGAGATGGAACTCTTGTAGAACAATTCATGATTGTGGAAAATAAGTGAGAACTAACATGCTAATAATAAGTGAAAACTAACATGCTAATAGAGTCACAAAGCAATACTTGCTTGGTGATTTTAATAGCTCATCCATAGTTATCATCATAAATATTGTAAATCAAAAGTAGTAATCAAATTTACTTAAACCAGCCTATGTGTCATTGGAAAGTATTTAATGAGAACTTAACAGTAAACAATGGCAGCACCAAGACTTTTTGGGGGATGTGAAATCTGCAGGGCAAAAATCTAAACAATTTGCTTTTTTTTATCTCTGATTTTTGTTTCTGACGAGGGAAAACCAGCGGGAAGCTCAAGCCCCCATGCTCTTATGATGCTACAACTGGCAGTAAAGAGTACAAGGAAGAAGCAGATGTTACAACCACTTGTGCATTACTTCAGTAGCTCCCATGAATCCAAAAATATTAAGTGTACAGGGGGCGTATCTTTACCAACAATTGGCCCCAGGGCAGTGTGCTCCCATAAGCCCTGTCATAAAGATTGTAGCTGATATAAGATTTGGGTCCTTGAAATTGGTAGATTGAACTTTCCGAAAGATGACACATTGGACTATGTTTGCAGTGCTCGTAAAGTCTGTAAACCACCAGTACTGCAAAAGTGTGACTTTTTAAAATAAAATCATGCACTTCAAAGTGACATGATTTTAGTTTTAAATTTGTCATATTCATTTAACATTCATCTCATTGTATTGCTATTAACCACTAACCATTAGTATGTTGCTTGTGGCATGATGTATGCATATTAATCATATATATATATTAACTAACTGTCATATAATAGCAACAAGAAATGTTTGGAGAAATCAGCAAGGCGGTTAGTAATAATGCTACCATTATAGATCATTCTAGATGCATGCTTGCTTCATTATTTCCTTACTGGGATAACAGGTGATGACAGTGAAGTCTTAAAAGCAATGTGGAGAGAATATCATCCCTCTTATAATGAAAGACAAAGATAAAAAGACTAGTTTGCGTCTGACGTCACTGTCAATCAAATTCTATACGATCCTTGATTGGTTAATAGCGCTTACAAGGAAGGTCGATTTATCTGGTGCTGATCGGAGAAAAGGAATAGCAGTAAATGGCGAAAAATTACATACTTTTACAAGGCAAAAAGCAACTTTCCTAGGCATTGTTGACATGGTGCCTTTGCGGAAGAAAGTTTCCTACTATTAAGACCCAACTTTTGAGATAGTTTGTATGTTTGAAGGTGCAAAATGAACAATAAGGCGCCCGGTTTTACCGCCGTGTTCAGCAACTCATATCATCACGATACTTGTAAACAAACCGTGCTTGAGTTTGATTGACATATATGATGTCAGACGCAAACTAGTCTTTCATTATAATATTAGTCCATGTACAAGGCTACTTATTTTCCATCTGCTGCTCATGTCAGATAACCACAAAAACTTGAGTAACAGCGTGTATCAATATTTTCTATTCATTTATTATTATGGGTCAAAATTGCTACATTTCATCCAGTTCATCCTTAGAGATTGTCCAAAGTGAAAACAAAGAACACAACATAATATCAGAGGTCTGTAATTGGACCATTCCCAAAAAGAATGTGCCTTTAGGAAGATATTTTATGAAATGAAGTAAAAGAGGTATCTCCACATTGCATTCACTGTCTTTGTATCTTGACCATTTCTGTTAAGGTTAAAGGTTAAAATGCTATAAAAGGGTAAGGTGTTGGGATGTCTATCTTTGAAATCAACTGCTTTGGCTAAATTTTAGAAAAATGGTTACACAGAAACTATTATATTTATATATTTAAATCACATTTACCTGTTTTATTTGTACACTGTCTTGGTTTGGGGTTCTGTACTTGTAGATAAGAGAAATATTTTGTTTGATTAGTATTAAAACTTTCTTTAGAAGTACTTGGTTTGAGGTATTAAACATTTCAATAATTTTACTAATAATAAACACACATTTTGATAGTGTTTTATGTAAGGAAACTGGTCTGGAGTGTTTTACGCTCTGGGTCAGTTGCCATTAGTTTAGCCTCTTCCCATTTCCCTGTCCCATCATATTTGGTTGGCATTCCTTTAATTTAGTAGCCTCTGAGCATCTTTGTAATAAGTAAATTAAAAAATACTGAAGTGCATGTGATTCTGTGGTAATGGTTGCATGAAGCTTAAGTTTATTAGGGTTATTGTATAGGGAATGGCTCTTAAAATTGAATATAATGTAACACTACGTGAGTAACATGAGGCTCATATCGGTAATTTGCTTTTAATTTGTAGGCACAAAATAGCATGTCACAGGATTATGTGTGACACGATCTGGTCCATGGAGGCCAAAGGAGGCATTTTTGAAAATTTGAGTTACTACAATTATTACCTTATAATACCAACATTAGGCTATCATATATTGAAAGTATACTTGGTTCTAAAGTTTTGTGATGTCTATTCTCTTATGTATTTTATTATTTTTTTACTCCATGTTTTTACCTTTATCTCAATTTCACATTTGCCGTCTTTGGCCTCCATGGACCAGATCATGTCACATGTGGTCAATTTAAAAAGAAAGAGTAAATATAAAAATGCAATACCCATTCTATTAGACCCATTATTTTAATAAGAAGCCAATTATGTTCTTGAATGTGTGGAGCTATTGATTTCTTATTGAGAAGTATTTTGTGTGTTTTTGGAAAATGGAATTGGAAATCACTTAACCTTTGGTTTATTTTATCAAAATCAACTTTATTTTATTTTATTTTTATCTAAATTGTGACCTCTTCTGACTTGTACTTATGTTGGGTCCCAAATGTCTACAATGATCTTAGACTTATAGTCTTCCTTTGCTTATTGATTCTGTAGGGATTTGTTGAATGGATGAACTCGGTGTACCCAGAAACCAATGTACCTATCTGCTGGAAGGAAATCACTCCACTTAGTAAGTATCACACAATTCTATACACGGTCAATTTGGTTTTATTTCCATCAATCTTTTAATTTGGGCAAAAATTGCACAAATTTAAAGATACAAATAAATACATTGTAATAGAAATACATTATGCATGCAGTAAATTTCCATGCAACTTGTGCACTTTGGAAAGAAATTGTAAGTCATAGAATAATTGATATATTAATTTTTCTTTAAATCAACTTTTCTGTATATTTTCCCGTTGGGAAGAAACAATTTGCACAATTTTAACAATTTCTTTAATATCATATCTATATCTTTGCTGATTCATAAGCTTGGTTCTGGTGGCTGTCATACATATTTTGTGTCTGGAACTTTTAACTATGATGTATTTTGATCATGCCATAGTGCTTTTAGCATTGCGGCAGATGTTTTGCATGTGTATCTATTCAGCATATTATATGTCCACATGAATATGACAGCACTTTGAGTGAACACTCATAATTTGAAACTCTGCAATTAAATTTGCTCTGATGTTACTTAAAGGAGGATTTTGTGATCCTGGCATACTCTTTTTATTACATTTTTCAGTAGATATCCACAAAAAAAGCTTATTCTCAAAATTTCAAGTTAATTCCGATTTTGCGTTTGCGAGTTATGCATGATTTAGTGCATTACACTGCTCCATAGGCCACTGTTGGAATTTCATTCTGGTATACCAGAACGAAATTCAAATTTGGCGATATTTTTGCTAAACGAATTAATCTGCAAAAATTTTTGGTACATAAACATTATGTAGCCAGAGGTATCCATTGGTTGAAAATCTCAACTTTTTTGAGAAAAGTGGGGGGATGAGGCTGTGGATCACGAAATGCCCTTTTAAATATATTTGAAAAAAAAATGCTATAGTGTGTGATTGATTAGTAAATCATGTGATATATTCACACAGTTACACCTAGTTCAGTTCAAAATTGGTGGGCCTTATAGCATCACAGATTAATATTAATATATTTCATTTTGAGAAATGTCTTGCAAAATGTCGCCAGTAGCATCACAAATTATTAATTCACGTCCTATACTTAATCTACTTTCTTTGATACAAAAAATATACCCCAGACAGGCCAACTATATCACTCTGAACGTGGATCTACTTTACGGCGTAGTGGTAAAAGCCTAATAATTTCACCCAATTACGAGATGGTCAAAGTAGAGTCTGCCAAAACACTGACATTTCTCTTTTCTTTCTTTCTTTCTCCATATTAGGTCCTATTGGTCAAGCTATCCACAAGCTGTTGGTCATCCAGACATTCCGACCAGACAGACTGCTAGCAGCAAGTCACATATTTGTCAACTCCATCTTTGGAGAGCAATTCCTACATACTGCTGAACAAGAAATGAACCTAGCAGATATCATTGAGAATGAGGTAGGAATTATTTGAATTGGTTTGTTGGGAATTTGAAGACATGTTCTCAGTAGTTAATTCAGCAGCAGTAATGCCAACACCTTGATTTAGGCACAGAATTGGTGTTCTTGACGATTACTTACCACACATGAGAAAATCATGCCCCTGACTTGCCTAACACTTTTGCAAGTTTAAGGTTGCGGCAGTAATTTTGATGTATTTTCCTTTTATTTAACCAAATTCTAAAGTCTCTAAAGTTCCAAATTGCAATATCAATAGGTTTTGTGTTCATTTATTGATCGGTCAGTAAGTACTGGAAGTTTTATTATTCAAGAGCTCTTCAGCCCAATTGGGTGGTTTATGTTCTAAAATGGGGTAACACTGCCCAAATATCCGGTGCTAGGTGCGTTTTTGTAGTTGCCAAAAATTGGGCTACTTTGAGAGTCATTCACTGCAGCCTGGTGATTTAGTTCACTACTTCTTAGTACTGAAAAGTATTGGCAACACTGCTCAGCATTTCTAAGTTTGGATTTATTTGAAATCATTCAGCATGCTGCCCTGGTACAGATGTCAGTTGAAACAAACAAATTTCATATTTTGGAGAGAAATAAACTGCATTACTTACTGGTCTCCCATTGGGCTATTCCATTTGATTTTCTTACACCTCTTATGGAAGACATGACCTTAATCTCCTTGGGGTGTAGCATAGACTAAATAGATACAGACCATGCACCAACAGGCAAAGTCCCTGTGATTTGTGTGCTGAGAATTCTTGCATATGTTCCGATAGGGCTGATCATTCGATGGTGTATCTAACAGATTTGACAGTGTTGCATGCCTTTGTGTCTACGTGGTAGAGCGTTGTGTGTCTGCATAAATGCAAAAGTAAAAATATGCGGAATGTGAGTAGCAGTTTCGCATGTTTCACTCCTTGAAACGATTGGCCTTCACTCCCTGTGTGGAATATAATAAGGTCATGTCTTCCATAGGGGTGTATGAATTTCAACTGGAATACACCATTGTAAACAAAGCAAAACTTGATTCAGAGACTCAGAAATGAGAGACTAATGACTCTTATCATGATTGGATGTGCTTACTTTCCTCCATTACAGATGAGGAGTGCCACACCAGTATTGATGTGTTCAGTGACTGGTTATGATGCTAGTGGACGTGTAGATGACATGGCAACTGAACTCAACAAAGGAATTGCATCTATTGCTATTGGATCTGCTGAAGGTTTCAGTCAGGCTGAGAAAGCCATTAACTCAGCTGCCAAATCAGGACGGTAAGGAATTATATTCCTACTCATATTTTGGTGTAGATTATTCATCGAGTTGATAAATCAAAAGTACAGAAATCAAATCAAATCAAAAATACTGGAACTTACGTTTCATTGACACAGCGTTTCGTCCGAAACCATCGGACATCATCAGGTGACTGATTAGATCGATTGGTCACGTGAAAGACGGTGATCAATTCCGTTCAGTGCCTGGTCCCACGCATGCCCGAGTTGAAAGTGTAGTCCTCCTGTCCTGTTCAGCGACAGGCTTTCACATGACCAATCAACCTAATCAGTCACCTGATGATGTCCGATGGTTTCAGACGAAACATTGTGTCAATGAAACATAAGTTCCAGTGTTTGATTTAATTTCTGTACTTTTTTATATTCCTACTCCTTATTCATGTGTAGGGTATATGCTGTACATATACCATGGGAACCCATATAATTCTATATTTGATCAGGACAACAAGAAAATTTGAATTCATCAGTGAATGGCACTTGCTGCAGTTTGACTAGCGTATCTAATTACTGACCTGGCTGGCAAGTGTCAAAAAGGTTTTTTGAAAAAAGTACAGCCCATAGCAGATGGGGCAGATAAAGATGGTACAAAATAGAAACAATGAAATGGTAGATAAGATCAGTAAGGATACATGAAGCCTAACATATTGTGTTATTTATGTTTTCTAGATGGGTGATGCTGAAGAATGTACATCTTGCTCCTCAGTGGCTGATGCAATTAGAGAAGAAGATCCACAGCTTGTCTCCTCATCCTAACTTCAGACTCTTCCTTACCATGGAAATTAACCCCAAGGTAAGTGTGAAATAAATTCTAGCTTTTGGATATTTTAGCTCAAATTTATCCCCTTCCCCTTCCTTTTCTGAAATTCTGATATTTAAAATTACATGTTCAAAAATTTAGTTTGAGTTCCGGCAACTTGAACTTTAAATAATGGATTGAGGAAGTGCAATGAGCTTTTCCATTTAAAATCCACACTACCTCTGTGGAAGATTTAGCTAAAGTCTTCCACAGAGGGAGTATGAGTTATGAATAGACTAGACAATTGGGTAACTTCCGTTTGAAATACTCACTCCAGTTGTGGAAGATATAGGTAATGCCATAATACAGAGGGAGTATCGGCTTCAAAATGATTACTCTGACCAATTACATTTGAAAAACATACTCCCTCTGTGGAAGATATTTCCAAAATCTTCCACAGGGGTAGTGTGGATTTCAATTGGCATGCCCCAATTACTAGTAGCATATGTCATTTGTTACCAGGTTCAAAGAGAACAAATTGTCCATTCAATGGTGGTCATGTTTTCCCTATACTTACTTCCAAATACTATTATTGATCTTCAGGTGATATAAGCCATCAATAACCCTTTCCTCTCCTCTCCCCTCTCCCCGCCCTCAAACAATTAAGAAACAACCTGGGAGTTCTAGATATATCTACCTACCAAGTGTTAATTGTATTAATATTTCCATCATGTTTGTATCATTATGTTTAGGTCCCAGTGAACTTGCTTCGTGCGGGACGTATCTTCACCTTTGAGCCACCTCCAGGTGTGAAGGCTAACCTACTGAGAACATTCAGTACTGTATCTGTAGGCCGTATGAATAAGGTAGGTCAATTACTTTATCAATACCATGTTAGATTTCAAGCCAACATGAATTAACATGGCCTGCTCCTATTGGCTGAGGACTGAGCTAGGCATCAAACCACCCTGTGATTGGACCAAAAGAATGGTCATTTAATACTTGCAACCCAAAATAAAGCAATGGTGACCTTAGCGGGTCATAACCAGCGTTCGAAATAGGGCCGGTCAGCCGGCCATTGGCCTGTAACTTTCTGGCTTGGCCGGTAACTTTTCTGACTAGCAGTGCAGTTGCAGGCCCGGCTGGCCGGTAACTTTTTAGTTACAGGCCCGGCTGGCCTGTAACTTTTTGAGGCATATTTCTAACACTGGTCATAACCTTCCCAATCATTTTGCAGACAAAACCACTTCTCGCACAGCGTAAACTTGTCCCCTCAGGACTATACATTCTGAGACATAATTATTACTGAAATTGTCAAAGATATGTCTTCACTTTGGCGCATTAGATATATATATACTTGAAAGATGTGTGATCTATTAAGCAAATAACTTGTATGGATATAATAAATTGTTGCTAGATATGTGTTATCTTGTATAAACATTAAAAAATGAATTTTTGATGCTGGTTCATTTAGTGTTCTCTCGTGGTTTCTTACTTTGTAGGCTCCCAGTGAAAGATCTCGTCTCTACTTCCTCCTGGCCTGGCTGCATGCCATCGTCCAGGAACGTTTGACCTACTCACCACTCGGTTGGGCAAAGAAGTATGAATTCAGTGAGTCTGATCTACGCTGTGCATGCGACACATTGGATATCTGGATTGACACTGTGGCAAAGGGACGCTCCAACTTGCCCCCAGACAAAATCCCATGGGATGCCCTCCGCAAACTCCTGTCACAATGTATTTATGGAGGACGCATTGACAATGAATTTGATCAGGTGAGTATTCTTCAAATAAAAAGATTTGAATCATGTATTCTGAAAATAGATAAATATGAGTGATTAAAGGGCACAGTGTTAGCACTGCAAATGACCAACTATGATAACTGTACTTCAAGTTCAACTTGTATTATGATGTTACAAATGAACAACTGCTAGAAACGTACTTCTGGGATTTTAACTAGATATGAGCTGTTGCAATTCATTTATCAGTAATTTCCTCTGGATTTTGTGCTCATGAAGTGAAATAAGCCATGCAATTTCTACAAAGGCACTGTCTTTTATTTTAGCACAATCACTTATCAGCCTATATAAAAAGTGACCATCACAGTCTGATTTCCATAAATACCAAACTAAAGAGCAGCGAAATTACTTAATAAACTTGCTTCACCATTTCAAGTCTTTCAAGAACAGTATTCTTTGATGTAATCCATTCAACCTTGTTTGTTGTCATTGACAGCGCTTGTTGACAGCATTTGTGGGTAAGGTGTTTACAGCAAACAGTTTTGACAGTGAGTTCCCACTCATATCCAACGTGGATGGTGTGGAAGGCAAGAATATCAATGTACCAGAGGGTATCAGGTAAGTTACCCATTTCAAACTATATTGTTTAATCCTCACCTTAACAAAACCTACAGATATTGGCTATAAAAATGTTCACTAGACAACACAAATTAGATCTAGTTTGATTCATATTCTTAAGGTGGATTTGACTTATAGACCCTATGCAATAAACCAACCGGAATGGTCTAACAATTGAAATGGCAGCCATGTTGGAGGATAGTTCTAAGATAGCTTAAGATGACAGAGGGACAGGTCTCTAGATCGATTCCACAACCATTCATACCTGTCACATGTTTTATTGTATTATCATGCGAATTACCCCGTCTTATCTTATGGAGGACAGAATTTTATTTAAATGAGGATGACTCTGTCATGAGTGACATAGTATTGCATACACTCTATAGAGGTTGTTTGCAAGGCTGAAAACAGTGGTGCGAATTATTCCCCAGAGTTGATACCAATACCATGTAATGACCCTTCTGATTTCTTGGTCCTTTGTGCTTGTATATTTCAATTCAAGATATTTGTGACCTCTTGCACTCCAAAGTCATGGTACAGATGTTGAAATTATTACGAACCCAATGTTGTACAATTATGCTTGTACACTGAGCAATCCATGTTTTTGAGGTATTTGTTAATAACTTTTACACTTGTATGTTTGTAGACGTGAGCAGTTTGTGCAGTGGGTTGAGGCGTTACCTGAGAACCAGACACCATCATGGCTTGGGTTGCCTAATAATGCAGAGAAAGTACTCCTCACCACCTTAGGTAAGCTGTGTACCTGTAATTAATAAGAAATATAAGGAATGGTATAAGAATGATAGTAAAAGACATACCAAAGCAAACCACAGGAGGAGTACAAAACTGCCAGCAGTTTTGTTATGGTAAAATAACAAAACTTGCTGTTGATGAAGATGAGGATGTCTATGACGAGACCCCTAACAATAACAGTAAAGCTGAACTTTGCTATAAGTTATGAAAGGACTCCTACCTCCCAGGGGGGTTCTTCAAAAATATTTTGTTCAGGGATGTGTCACACAGACTTTCGGAAGCTGACATTCTCTATATCTACTTTTTGCTGTTTTTGCTACTCATCAGTATACCAATTTTTAACAAAAAGCACCCAAATTTGCCCTGATTGGGCACTTTTAAGGACACATTTGCCCAAAGGCACCCAATTGGGCACATTGGTCTCCACTGAAAACCCGACCATCGACATACCAAAATCATTGAAACAGTGGCACATCCCTGTATACATACCTGCATACAACTATGGAGAACTCCCCCCACACGGCCGAACCTAAACTACCTACAATCCTTTATATATATATATGCCTTGTCACATGATTGGTAATAATTTTGTGTTTGTGTATTGTTTAGTAATAAGTATGTCCTGCTTCGCTTGATGGGTTAGCAAAAAGTAATAGATTTGTTTGCATCATGATTGATTGTTGCAGGTAATAGTATGATTGCTAAGCTGCTAAAGATGCAACTGCTAGGTGATGATGATGACTTACCAACCAAGGAGGTAAAGAAGAGGCATACATCAGATGGTAGACCAGCCTGGATGAGGACACTCCTCACATCCGCTACCAATTGGCAGACTATCATACCCAAGGTCAGTAGGCAATGCTTCTTTAAGCTTACACAAGATAATATATAAATTGTCATCAAGCTACAAGTTTGATTTTAAATCGCTAAAGAATCGATGTACTTGTCATTGTAAAGCATCTGTCAATATCAATCTGGCATTGAAAGTAAAAATGATGATATAAGAATCTTCCGTAAATTATATATTAATGCTTGTACTTTTATCTGATTTTATCCATTACTTTTCACAGCTGGTAATTACACTGAATGGTTATGTATAAGGCTGGGCTAAATCTTGGTGTGGCCTTTAGTTTACTTACATTCCACCTTAATTTCATCCTTTCAATTTTTAGTTGTAATCATTTCATGGCTTTAAGATGGTGTAGGGAACAAACATTTATGATTTGGTTTGTGCTTGAAAATTATGCATACTATGATCAGCTTGTAATAGGCAAAAATTATTTGTTTTTTGTTACTGTGGGCACATCAATCAAGTCCCAATTTTCGCCCGCATAAATTAATCAATGTGTGCATCAGTCACCCAATATGCAAGGTGCTGTGCCCTGCTATGTGTACGCCATGTTATGAGTTCCACCTATTTCAAGCTGATCATAGTATAGTCTGCCATTACCACATATACTGCGCCAATAAAGTATTCTTACACTTGGAAAAATAATCACAATTTCAAAACTGAACAATATGGGGGGAAATTTATTTTTTTAGTAGATGCACTATCTAATCCTGCACATTATGACACCACATTGAATCCAATGTGACCTCAAGAAGTAAAGTTACAAGCAATTGAATAGGCGAAGGTCCCGTTTTAAAAGTGACAAACTGGCCTATACAAAGCGCAAAAAGATTCCAACAAGCGCAACAAAGAGACAACACAGTTTCTTCAATGAAGCATTATTTAAAGCATTTTTTATTCCAGTTTTTTCTTCTCTGTACTTTTCATAACTTTCATTTTATTTGTCAGTTCTTTTGTTTCAGTTTTCGTTTCTTCCTTTTGTTTTAAATTAAAGCCAAACGCATAAATTTGCCATTCACCACTCTCAAACCAGATGTCTAGTCTGTGGAGTTTTGAATAGGCCAGTTTGTCACTTTTAAAACTGGACCTTCGTCTAATCAAATGCTTGTAACTTTGCTTCTTGAAGTCACATTGAATTCAATGTGGTGTCATAATGTGCAGAATTAGTTAGTGCATCTGTTAAGAAAACAAATTTACCCCAATATTGTTCAGTTTGGAAATTGTGAATATTTTTCCAAGTGTAAGGATATTTTATTGGCGCAGTATATGTGCACAGTACATAATTATGAGTTGCAGCTACGTCCGAGTGGTGATCTTGCAATTTTGTATTATTGGTTTATTGTGACTTTTCATCATTTTGGGTGGAATTTTGGTTAATATATGCCAATTACTTTGTTTCTGTTAACATCGATTTAGCAAGACTCATACACAAAGTAGTTAAATACAACATTAATTAATAGTACTTGCATCAATCAATCAATCGATCCACAAGCAAAATGCACACCAACTAAAGTCAACCTGGTTTTACCAGTCTTATTGTAGACGATTTTAATAAATGAAGTCATTGTAGACAGTTTTAAGGGCTGGGGTATGAACGTTTGGACAGTATTTATTTTGGGACATTAGAGCACAGCAGACATATCGAATTGCATTCTGAATACGAAGAATGTCATTCTGATATCAAATAATTTTGATTTTTGAAATTAGCAATTTAATACACATTTTATGGCAAATCATTAAAATTGATATTTTGATATTTAACAGTACTTGAAGTAAACTTTATAAATCTGATGATTTATACTTAAAGTGTATGTAGGTGGGATGAAAAGCGACGATCAATTGAAAATTTTGACCTTTTCAGTATTGAAGATATGGATTTTTTTTCCCAAAACACCAAAACAAATTAGGTCTTTTTGGGAAAAAAATCCATATCTTCAATATCAAAGGTTAAAATTTTCAATTGACCGTCGGCTTTTCCTCCCTGCTACATACACTTTAAGAATATATCATTAGATTTATATAATTTACTTCGAGGACTGTTATATATCAAAAATTTGAAAAATATCAAATTTTATAATTTGTCATAAAATTTGTATTATATTGTGATTTTCAAAAATGAAAATTATTTGATATCAGAAAGACATGCTTCAGATTCAGAATGCAATTCGATAGGTCTGAGGTGCTCTCATGTCCCACAAAAAATACTACTGTCGAAACGCAATAAACGCCATTTTGGATCCCTTAATGAATGAGATAAACTAAAATTCAGGCATGTAAAGACTGAATTTGAATTTCTGTGAATTGCTCGATATTTATTGTAAACAATTTTTGGGAGACCAGGATGAACAGAATTCATGCTATCACAAACTCATTATTAATACACAAATATGTGACCTGCCCCCATAAAATCAGCGTAAAGTTGATATGTCTTCAAACTCCCAACATTGCGACTTAACATTCATTTCATGGGAGCAGGTCACATATTTTGTCCACACTAAATTTTAGTAGCTTTATGCTGGGTTCTGAAATTACTTTAACGGAATCTATAAAGAAACTTGAATCCGGAATCTTTGTTCGGAAATTTTTGTATGAAAATCCTGATTTCTGATTTAATTAAAGAGTCTCTGGTTTCTGATATGACACTAGTATCGCTAATCTTTATTTCTGGGCTCCATGATTTAGCACTAGTGGCTTTAGCTTCTGATTTCTATTTAGTAATTATGAGAAGAATTGGAAAAAAGAATGGATTCGTCTGGTATCAAGAAAAAGTCAAAAAAATAGCTGTGGGATTTTCGAAGGTGGTCCCCCTCTTTCTCTCCCTCTTTTTTGTTTTCCAAATCTGACAAATAATATTATATTTGGTACATTCAAAAATAATTTTTATGCATGGGTGGTGGTGGTGGTGGTGGTGGTGGTGGTGGTGGTGGTGGCGGTGGTGAAGAGTTAACATTATGAATTACATAATTTGATGGTTGAATGCAAGCAGCCATAAGTGCCTTGTTATTACTATCCACTTATGATGACCTTCTCACATTCAACTGACAAATAATACTTACCACAGCAAATAATAGTTAAGTTGCTCTATGGAAAAGGACATCAAATCTAAGCCACTAATCTACCCCAATTACTGGTATCCCCCCTTGACTATTTTTACTCTCACTGTACTGTCACCTTGTGCTTGATCTGCGTAGTTCATTGCTCATTGCCTCAAGGATGATAATTGTTGAATTAGTGGTCACACTTCTAAGCTCTTGATAACAGCTTATCAGTAGGGATCAGCTTGCTTGCTTGCTTATTTCGGGTGGTTTTCCCGAAACACGACAGCTTTCCATATCCTCCTGTCCTGCATCAGCAGGGGTACAATTTCATGTCCTTTTCCATAGAGCAACTCAACTCAACTGTATTGGGTACTAATGTAAGGACATCTAACACATGCGGGTTATTTTACAGTATCGTAGTACACCATGTGACCACAGGGAGTTGTAACCAATCATCATATCATTACAAGCATAACACATCTATGACACTTATAATTAAAACACTATAGAAACATTATTTAATTTGTGTTCATCGTACCACTTTCTCTTGCCGCATACACTTGGTATACAATATAGGGGAGAGCGTGAATGTGTGTTATTACACATCTGCGATTGGTCAGTTCTAAAATGTTGCACCTGTGCTGTACGTCCTTGTGTTGCTACCTGCAAAGTTGCCGGCGTACCGAGAGGTACACGATGAACACAGAATTAGCATTTTTCCTACAGTCAGATTGTATCAACTTGAAATTTTCATCCACGCTTCTGAGACTAATATGTAGAAGTTAAAAGTAAATTTCTTAATTGTTCAGAGTGCTGGGTACACAATGATGATAGTACATAGGCAAAGTATCTGCCTCTTCTCGATGATCAATGAGCCAACCGTCTTGTTTTCATAATTGTTGATTAGCCAAGTAGCGTGATTGTTTATCACTTCTGCTTTCACGCTCCTTAGATGCTTGACTCATGACACATAACTCATAGTTAGGAAATTTACTTTCTACACTACTAAGAATGGCAGGCTACTGTATTTGATCTTATTAGCACACCTCTTCTCTTATTTGTGATCCCAGTAGACATTTCTATTTCAGTTAAACCAGTTTAAGGACTCTTTTCAGTACAGTTGTTGCCTGAATAAGGTCAAGAAACAGAATTAAATCACTGAAACCTTTGCTATGACCTTAACATTTTAGTTCATATTTCTCTATTATGAACTGCTTTATTGAAATCAATGGCCCCTTGAATGATTTATTTAAGGACATGCTAATAAGATTAAATACAGTATTATCATCATGGACAGATCAGTAACTTGCATGTGAGGTCAAAATTAAATAATTGTAGTACTTGCACACCACCATATTTATATTGACATTCCATGAGCACACATCACCATTTTATGTCATTTCATTGTTTCTATCCTACAGAAATTGAACCCACTGAAGCGTACAACAGACAACATCAAGGATCCTCTGTTCCGGTTCTTTGAACGTGAGGTATGTGGGTATCGTCAAGTTTGTTACAAATATTAACCCTAACACCCCAATGGGTTTTTTGCTAGAGATATGAACCTTGAACCTCTCGCATTCCAACCTCGGGATCACCGACGGGTAGCCACAAGGGTTTTGCTAGCCCAACCAGCGATTCTGTGCGAATGTGACTTACGGTGAATGCATCGTGGCATCATGTGGGATGCATACATGCACGTACAATGGTTTTCCTTGTTGGATTTTGCAGGATTAGGGTTACGATATAGTATTTCAAATATATATTATAGTACAGGTTTTTGTGCAATGGTATCTGCATCCCAAAGTTTGTTGTGCATTATTTTGTGGCAATATGTAGTAAGTTTTCATGGATTTGTTGGGGCCCCTGCCCATGTAACATCCATCTAACATTTGATGTCTGAAGCTCAATTTATATTTGTTTATGAATATCAGATGGTAAAATCAAGAGCAAACTTAATCATAAGATGTCTCAAAGTGAAGCTAAAATTGAGACATCATAATGTTTTGTTCTAATGAATTGGCAGCAGACATCAAGAGTAGATGCTTTAAAATACTGCCTTAAATTTCGTCAATAGTTGGTATATTGTGTGTGTAAATGCGTTTAGACAATGATATTCATCATTGATATGAGTATTGTACACATGTTTGGCACAGATGATTTTGACGACATATTTGAATCTTCCATCTTTAGGTGAATCTTGGGCTACAGCTCCTGCAAGACGTCCGTCAAGACATCCAGAATGTGCGTCTGGTGTGTGAAGCCAAGAGAAAGCAGACCAACCGTGACCGTGAGTTGCTGAGTGACCTAGCCAAGGGTATCCTACCTAAAGACTGGAATCGCTACACCGTACCTAGAGGAGTGACTGTCATCCAGTGGGTTTCAGACTTCAGTGAGAGAATCAAGCAGTTGAATGCTATCTCGGCTGCTGCTGCCTCAGGTGGTGCTGCTGCTCTTAAGGTAAGAGGCAATCAGAGTACCCAGTCAAATACATTAGCAATCAAATGACAACATATTATGTATGTAGTGCCTGTTTCATTAAAAAAAAAGCAGTAGTCGGGCAGGATTGCTTTGACTAAGAAATTTACTGTGTTAATAATCAGTCTATAATTTTGAATTGATTAATTCTAATTTTCATCAAGGTTACTCAAAACTTACCTAGCTAGTTTGTTCTTAGAAAAAAAAATTTGGTCTAAAAATTGGCCAAGGTTACTGCTGTCCCATTCAAAATTACAGGAAGACCACCCATAGCATTGAGGTCACCTTTCCAGCCTTCCTGTCTACAATCAGTAATGGATACTGCCGGTGCTAGCATCAATGAATTGTTTAAAACAAATTAATAAATTTGGTATTATAGACTGGTAATGGGAAGTGTTTGCACGTTTAATTTTTGGCGCTTGACCAATTTTGACTTGTTTCATTTGTCGTCTTTGTTTAATAGACCCAGACAGTATGGTTGGGTGGTCTCTTCACACCAGAAGCTTACATTACAGCATCCAGACAATTTGTAGCTCAGGCTAACAGCTGGTCATTAGAGGAACTCAACTTGGAGGTAAGTAAATTAACAATATTTGCAAACTGGATTCAGAATTTTTTTCCTTTAGAAGAGTTTCCATGTTACACAAACCAAGATGTAGCTTTGATAACCATTTCCATTTGTGTATAACAAAGAGATCAATTTTATAGCATAGCTTAATAAGTTATAATGTCTAACTTGGGTGTATGTTGTGATTGTTTAAGAAGATCCTGAAACAGGTAAAAATTATGTTGCCTTATTAAAGTAAGATGGTGAAAATTTTAAACTTTCCATAAAAGGCAGAGCCAGTTAATGTGACTGGGAAATTGTATGTGAATCTTGACCATTTTCAAATTACATATAGCCCATTATCTCATAACCCACCATTTTCACCATCCAGTTCAGTGGCGTAGCATGGGTTATCACATGGGGGGCACCAACCATGATTGGGGGGGGGGCACCAACCATGATTGGAGGGGCACCAGATCTGATTAGGGGCACAAGCCGTTTTTCGGCAATTTTTTTTAAATTTCGGATTGATTTGGGGGGGCACATGCCTTATGATGCTACGCCACTGATCGAGACATAATTCAGCCTTAATTTACAATATTCAGTACGGAAAATGAAGTCGTAACTCTATACCAAAATGTCAGTTTGAAACAGAACAACTGTAATATAGGAATTCATAAGATGTGCATAACCACAATACAGAGCTCATTGGCTTCACATGTCAGCCAACAATTGTGTATTTTGAAAGTAATATCAATATGCTGAATCCAAAATTCATGATTATCTTTGTGGCTCTTTGTGGCTTTACCAGGTTACCATCTCAGATGCAGGCGGTCAGGTCAAATCCGATGACTGTAGCTTTACCATAATGAATCTCAAACTCCAAGGAGCTACCTGCAAGAAGAATACACTGCATCTGAGCTCTACTATCTCCACTGATCTACCACCAACTAACATCTCCTGGGTCAGGTATGTATGGGATATGACAAAGACAACAATACATATAAGGGTGTGCAAGGAGTAATACAGATGTCTGTATGTTACCATCCTGGTCTCTTTTAACCTTTTTTTTTTTTGGTGTGGATAAGCGCTATTCTTGGGAAGATTGATCTTGTTTAATGTTTCAGTTTTTAGCCATGGGAGTAAAATTACACAACAGATTGATTTACTATGGGAAGCAGCCTAAATTAAACAGATATTTATATTGATGCAAATCAAGAATGGAAACACGAAAAGATTTTTGTTATTTGCAGTCTTGCTTGTGAGGGAAACATACAAAACCATCAGGTAGAATGAGAGGTAAAGTAGATTTTGTTTATACCTAATACCTCTTTTTTCCCTTCATTACAGGGCTGAAGGAGGAGCTCCCAAGAGTTCAGATGATAAGGTATGTAATTGATAAGTACATATTTTGATTGGTACCATATAGACAATCCTCTATGTTAATTGGCAAAAAAACATAAGAACCAGGGTGCATTACAAATGCATCAGACACATAAGAGAAAGCGTAGCATGTACAGTTGTACACTTATTTCAAGAAAGGGCAAGCAAAGTGGTACATTTTGGCTACAGGGATTAAGCTAAATATAACAAGTAGTGCAAAGTTTAGGAGTTTTACTTTAATGATTCCAAATTTGAGAATTGCACATGGAAGAGAGAGATATCAATGTAGACCTGCTTCAGTTTTACCTGCTTCATTTTTTGTAAACACACAAAACTCACTTAACCAATTGTTCCCTTGAAATAAATAATGTGTGTTGGTGGATTGTGTTGAATTGGCATAACTACAGAATAGCCTCAGCACCCTGTGATCTAGGGGTAGGGTTAAAGTTTACGATAGTTTAAGATTAGGGTTTGTTTAGGGTGTGAAGGGGACTCTAAAATGTTTTGCCATGTTCTTTTTAAGATTGTACTTGTGTGACATCAAGTTGTGGAAAAAATACTATCGCGCTGGACAGTTGGCAGTATGCTTAATTTGTAAGAGGAATTTGGCGAAACATTTTAGTCACAGAGCTAAATTTTTGTAAGTTTTAAATTAATGAATACATTTGTTTTTGATGTTTTGCATACTCAGGTCCGTTTGCCAGTGTATCTGAACCAGACCCGTGCCGAGTTGCTCTTCACTGTGGATTTGCCTGTCCAAGGATCCACTGTAGACCACAGCTTCTATGAGAGAGGTGTAGCATTACTGTGCTCTGGTATGACTGCTTAAGTGTGATCAAAACAAACGTAACAATAAATATAACAAAACATAGTCACAATATATGATGTAGCCTTTACTATCCTTGGGTATGACTTCATAAAGACTCAATGTTTTCCTTCACAAATGTCTTTGAGACATTGATATGTGTCATTCATATGAAGGAGACATAGTCATACCTCAAAATATTAATTCGACTCTAGAATGAATGTGCATTCAATTTGCTCTCAACTTAACCAACTAATCTTTATCAATGATAGAGTAAATACATTATCTAATTTGGAGATGTTATTTAACAATTAAAATGACATAATCATGAGCGTATTAATCGTAACTGTAATTTGAATATAATTCTGTATGTTTAAGTGTGCAGAAAAAAAGCCGATGTGAAATATATGTAGTGTAGTAACTTAGACAAAAGCTTTTAAGATATGTAGTGTTCATACATATTGCACAAGCTGATTGTAACTAAAAATACTGCATAATTTTTATTCATAAAAATCAAGTTGTAACTATGGCATCGGTAGACACCAAAATATAAGAGTACCTGTAAATCAAGTACATCTATCTAATTATCATAATTGTCATAAGTATGAACTTGTTACTTTATTAGCGCTAGTCACTATACTTAAAAGAAAGATACTTGTAAATCAAGTATATCATAATTATAGAAAACCAGATGTTGATACTGACGCTGATCCATTCGTGATTCATTATATTGTTATAGAATTCTAAAGTGTGAAGCATAATTCCTTGTACAGGGACTATGTGCTCTCTGTCAACTTTTGCAAACTGGATGCAGCTTAGTGAGCAGGGAGACAATCAGTGGTTTTGCACAATTATGTGTTCCACTCTTATCTTATAAAAGGAATCGCCTCTTATAAACAGATTCTGTTTCTATCATTCTCAATTTGTAAAAGATAATGTGTTAGAATGCATGATATTTTTGATCTATAATCAAAATACTTTTATGGGTAAGTTATTATGGGTATATAAACTTGAATTGATATAAATGGGGGGTTATTTTGAAATTTAGAATTAGAGGTTAAAATATGTGACATATTTAAAGGATCCAAGGATATATACCTGATGGTTATATATTTGTCATAGATGTTCAGGTGGTGTTGTATGTGGAATTTATATCATAAAATGTAGTCTTTAAATCTTTATGTATTTGCTGTAATTTGATATTATGAATGCACAAGTAAATCATTAAAATAGTAGTTGACTGTGAATTGTAAACAGTAAATACAGTAAAATCAAGTTAGCAAAACATCAGACCGTGTGTACTAAAGTCTGTTCGGTTTATATAAGGCGGAAAAAATAAGACTCATAACACCGTGTATTGATATGGAATGGCATGCATGCAGTTGGGCGCAATGCTTATGCTAGTTGTGCGTTCCGTAATGCGTGACTGGCGCACGCTTATGTGAATTTATGTGAGCGTGAATTGGGACTCGCGCAGTAACAAAAGCCAAATAATTTCTACCTAATAAAAGCCGAACAAACTTTACATGTATACCATGTCGGGAGCAGAATTCTCCACGCAACATGTCATTTTCTGCAATCCCATGTTTGTCTTGGCCATATCCAATCCACTCTGTAAGAATTAATATACTGTGAAAGCCACAGATGGCAAAAATCATTACCGTAATATGGCAATGAAATTAAGTGTTATTTGGTAGCATTTATATCAGATAGCCGAAAAATCTTACTACATGTAGGCCTATATGGTATAACATTTTCATGGAGGTAAAATGGTATGAATTTAAGTGTTTGATCTACATCATTACACAATATTGTGATAAATATTCTCCTAAATATTTTGTGTTGAAATTAATTATCATGTGTTGCTAAATGCAGTAAATTGATAATGCATGCTATGGAATTAAGAAATGCATGTTGTGAAATTGAATACTATTTAATTGAATTATATGGGCTAAGTATGTTTGCTGAATGAATTGTTAGCTAGCATGTAAACCTCTAGGGCCTTACTGGTATAGAATTAAAATCAAACCATCATGAATAACTAAATACTGTTGTTAATGTCAGTTTTTATGATTGATTCTATCAACAAATTGTACCAAACAAGTGACCTAATGTGTGTGTATTGTGTAGGTATTCTCAGTGGCATACGGACCAGTGAAAGGGGACAAAAATGACCTAAATTGTAGTATGCATCTTTTAGACCAAAATACTCCTTGAATTGAGGCCAATTATGATAGTACAAATTGCAAATTTTCCCACACTAGATTTGCTCGCATTTGTCTTGGTAAATTTCCCCCCTGTAGACATTTAACTCGGTATGCCTCTGATTATGCTGTTTTTATTTTTTTATGTTACATATTTTCTTGGGGAGGACACAAAACACACTTCAGGCAATGAAAGCATCCATTTTACTTCCTGAATTGTGATTTGTGAATAAATGATGTTTAAAAACCTGCTTAAGGGCTGGGGTATGAACGTTTGGACAGTATTTATTGTGGGACATTAGAGCACATCAGACATATCGATTGCATTCTGAATACGAAGAATGTCCTTCTGATATCAAATAATTTTGATTTTTTGAAATTGCAATGTAATACACATTTTGTGGCAAATCATTAAAATTGATATTTTTGATATTTAACAGTACTTGAAGTAAACTTTATAAATCTGATGATTTATACTTAAAGTGTATGTAGGTGGGATGAAAAGTCCGACGATCAATTGAAAATGTTGACCTTTCGTATTGAAGGTAAAGAATTTTTTTCCCAAAACACCAAAAAAAAAAAAATAGGTCTTTTTGGGAAAAAAATCCACATCTTCAATATAAAAGGTCAAAATTTTCAATTGATCGCCGGCTTTTCCTCCCAGCTACATACACTTTAAGAATATTTCATTAGATTTATAAAATTTATTTCGAGGACTGTTATATGTCAAAAATTTTAATAATATTAAATTTTAATAATTTGTCATAAAATTTGTATTATATCGTGAATTTCAAAAATGAAAATTATTTGATATCAGAAAGACATGCTTCAGATTCAGAATGCAATTCGATACGTCTGAGGTGCTCTCATGTCCCACAAAAAATACTGTCGAAACACCATAAACGCTTATTCTAGATCCCTTAATTTGACTTCTTCAAATGATTCATGAAAGGTCCTTGTGGGTTAAATAGCCAAATACTGCTACATAGAGACTTTGTGTAAATTATTGTGAAATAATACTGAAATTATCACTTGGCAGTTTCTGATAGACTTCTTAAAAAGAGTAACAAAATTACGCTTCAACAAGTGCAAATAATTTTTTCTTCAGAAATATATTTTATTAACAAATACAGTCAACAAAGTGCTTTTACAACAATGTGATTCTTTTATGTGTAAGGTGCTTAATTTAACTTACATGTAGTAATAGTTCTTACACTAACTGAACAGATTTATACATGTACTTTCCATTCAAAGCAAGTCTACAAAAATGTACAAAAACAGCTGTAGCAAAATATTTGTTAATTGTCAACATGATCTTGCAAGTCAAAATATCCAACGAAAACTTGATACAATCACAAATCATAAAATCACACAAAAACTAACAACAAAGTTGATTATACATGTAATGTGAAACTAAGAAGTCTAAAAACAAAAGATTGTGGAATGTTCACTGTCCACCACTCTTGTTTTTCATAATGATACTTGAACCATGTGCAAATGATTATAATTCGAAACTAGTCTAAAATGATTTTGAGTTGTCAGAGAACAATAATTGGAGAGAGCTTAAAAGGGATTCCATAAGTTCAAACTTGAGAATGCCCATTCACTCCTCTTGTTTTTCATAATAACCAACATACATGTAGAGCTTCAATTTACCAAAATTAATGACTAAAATGAGTTTGAGTTGTCTAAGAACAATGGTAGCAAAGAGCTGGAAAGGAACTTTGGAATACCTATTCACATCTCTTGCTTTTGTATATCATCAACATTACGTAACTAGGCTAAAGAGATTTTGAGTTGTTGTAGAACAATTGTAGCAAAGAGCTGGAATGGAATTCCACAAGTTAAACTTTGGAATATCTATTCACATCTCTTGCTTTTCTTAATATTACCTACATTCACGACATATATAGCATCAACAGTACATCACAAAACTAACGTAAACCTGAATGTTGAATATAATGTAAAACTAGACTACAAGAGATTTTGAGTTGTCAAAGAACAATTGTAGCAAAGAGCTAGCTGAAAAGATATTCCACAAGTTGAAATTAATAACTTTGGATTATCTATTTGCATCTCTTGCTTTTCATTATAACCTACATACTTCTATAGCTTCAGCAGTATTTCACCAAACTGACTAAGAAGATTATTGAGTTGTCAAAGAACAAATGTAGCAAAGAGCTGGAATGGAATTCTGCAAGTCAAACTTTAGAATACAAGTCACATATCTTGCTTTTCATATGTTGAATATGATGTTAAACTAGGCTAAAGAGATTTTTAGTTGTCAAAGAACAATTGTAACAAAGAGCATGAAAGGAATTCCTCAAGTTCAAATTAAAGTTGAGAATATTTATTCACCTCTTTTGCTTTTCATAATAATCTTAATAATGCATGTATAGGATCAACGATCAACAGTACTTCACACAATTTTTGCAAACAATGTTGGATTGAATATAATGTTAAACTAGGCTAAAGAGATTTTGAGTTGTCAAAGAACAATTGTAGCAAAGAGTTTGAAAAGAATTCCACAAGTTCAAATTAAACTTACGAATGTTTATTCACCTCTCTTGCGTTTCATAATAATCATACCACATACATAACATCAACAGTATTTTACAAAACTAATGTAAAAAAAGTTGAATATAATGTGATTTTTTTGAGTTGTCAAAGAACAATTGTAACAAAGAGTTGAAAATTATTCCGCAAGTTCAAATTAAACTTGGGAATGTTTATTCACCTCCTGCTTTTCATAATAATTGTACCACATAATCACATACAGCATCAACATACAATGTAACTTAACTTTAACAAAACTAATGTAGACTGTTGGATTGAATATAAATGTAAAACTAGACTAAAGACATTTTGAGTTGTCAAAGAACAATTGTAGCAAAGAGCTGGAAAAGATTTCCTCAAGTTAAAATTAATAACTTTGGATTATCTATTTGCATCTCTTGCTTTTCTTAATAACCTACATATTTTTGCATAGCTTCAACAGTACTTTACAAAACTAATGACTAAGAAGAGTTTGAGTTGTCCAAGAACAATTGTAGCAAAGAGCTGGAAAGGAATTCCACAAGTTAAAATCAAACTTTGAAATCTATTCGCATCTCTTGCTTTTCTTAATAACCTACATATTTTGCATAGCTTCAACAGTACTTTACAAAACTAATGACTAAGAAGAGTTTGAATTGTCCAAGAACAATTGTAGCAAAGAGCTGGAAAGGAATTCCACAAGTTAAAATCAAACTTTGAAATCTATTCGCATCTCTTGCTTTTCTTAATAACCTACATATTTTTGCATAGCTTCAACAGTACTTTACAAAACTAATGACTAAGAAGAGTTTGAGTTGTCCAAGAACAATTGTAGCAAAGAGCTGGAAAGGAATTCCACAAGTTAAAATCAAACTTTGAAATCTATTCGCATCTCTTGCTTTTCATAATAATCTTAACACATGTATACTGTATAGCATCAACATAACTTCACAAAACTAATGTATACAATTGAATTGAATGTAAAACTAGGCTAAAGAGATTTTGAGTTGTCAAAGAACAATTGTAGCAAAGAGCTGGAATGGAATTCCACAAGTTAAAATCAAACGTTGGAATGTGTATTCACATCTCTTGCTTTTCTTAATAACCTACATAAATTATATTTGCATAGCTTAAACAGTACTTTACAAAACTAATGACTAAGAAGAGTTTGAGTTGTCCAAGAACAATTGTAGCAAAGAGCTGGAATGGAATTCCACAAGTTAAAATCAAACTTTGAAATATCGTTCCCATCTCTTGCTTTTCATAATAATCTTACAACATGTATAGCATCAACAGTACTTCACAAAACTAATGTTGACTATAATTAGAAACTAGACCAAGAGATTTCGAGTTGTCATAGAACAATTGTAGCATAGAGCATGAAAGGAACTCCACAAGTTCAAATTAAACTTTGAAATATCAATCCCATCTCTTTCTTTTCATAATAATCTTACAACATGTACTTCACAAACAACAAGTGGATTGAATATAACATGAAACTAGACTAAAATTGTTTTGAGTTGTCAAAGAACAATTGTAGCTAAGAGCTGGAAAGATTGTGAAAAATCAATTCACAACTTGCCACTCTTGCTTACATAAAAATGAAAAAAAAAAACTTGTGTTAAAAATAGCATACAAAAATATATAAATCTATCAATTATATACAGCCTTACAAAGTTTCAATCTATCACTTCGACCCATATATTCCAAAACTTCATTTTTGTCATGTTTTTTATTGTTATTGTTAATTAGATCACTTAAATCACAAGTGGTTATTTTTTTGCTCATTTAGTTTTTAGAATGTAACCAACTCCCACAAAATTGTGAACATAAACAAATTAATCTTTATTTTGTTTGACTTAACAGATTTCAAAATACCCGGGAGCAACGTGTTGTGTTCCTGATTTATGGGCAGGCTTTTTATACACCTGTACGGTATTTGCAATGGTTTGTAATGATAATCTTACACTACTATTGCACTATCCCATCAATTCTGATCCAGACTTGATGAATATTTATAATATTTTTAGGATTAAACTCATGGTACTATCCCATTTCAATGAGAACCAATCCAAATATATCTTAAATATTCATATTATCTGGGTCATATATCAACTGCTTGGAAGACAAAACTGTTAACTACTAAGGTTACTTGGAGCACTAAAGGGTTAACTGCTAAGGTTAAACAAAGGCAGTTAACTTTTTTCCCCAAGCAGCCTTAGCAGTTAAAAGTTTTGTCCTCCAAGAAGATGATGATCTTAAGTACTACATATTTACAAAAACCTGAGTTATATTGTCTGAATTCAACCTAGTGTTACAGAAGTATCTGTGTTCACTGTTGTTCAGTTTTAAAAGGCAAGACGCAACTAGCATTTAGAATGACCAAACAAGGTTATTCATCAATATCCTTAAATACATTGGTTTTTACACAGATACAAATGTATAACACATAACTTGGTGCACAAATGAGAAAGTGAAGTTCCATGTGAAATTACATAACAAAGTCACTGTTCAAGATGAAGTCAATTTGAAAGATGTTTTAAACACTGGCAGTAAAATTGGAGTTCTGTATGATGTGAACATGTAACGTAACATTCAAATGAGTGAGTGCAAGTAATTGAATGTGATTTTATATCATGAGTATGAAACAAAAACTTTCATAACAGGTCCTTCAAGATCCAAATATTCAGTCAGAGTGATGCAAGAACACTGTCAGACCAGGGATGCATATTGTCAGTTGAGTTCACAAGGCTTTCTGGTTGAACAGACACAGGTAATCCTACTGGTGATATAGCAGTTGGCAAAGACAAGGGTAATCCTACTGCTGGAAGAGAAGTTGGTTCAGATTTCACAAAGTTTGACACATGTCCAGGAATCTGAGGCAGTGAATATGGCATTCCAGCTGAAGAATTCATGGAAGACGGAGCAGCACTGGAGGATGTAGAACATTGGAGTTCTGTATGATGTGAACATGTAACGTAACATTCAAATGAGTGAGTGCAAGTAATTGAATGTGATTTTATATCATGAGTATGAAACAAAAACTTTCATAACAGGTCCTTCAAGATCCAAATATTCAGTCAGAGTGATGCAAGAACACTGTCAGACCAGGGATGCATATTGTCAGTTGAGTTCACAAGGCTTTCTGGTTGAACAGACACAGGTAATCCTACTGGTGATATAGCAGTTGGCAAAGACAAGGGTAATCCTACTGCTGGAAGAGAAGTTGGTTCAGATTTCACAAAGTTTGACACATGTCCAGGAATCTGAGGCAGTGAATATGGCATTCCAGCTGAAGAATTCATGGAAGACGGAGCAGCACTGGAGGATGTAGAACATGGTGGTTCTAGTGGCTGGTACGCATTGGCCCAGTACCAATTACGACGATTTTGCATAGTTGGAGTATTCCATTGGTTCTGATACGGATGATATGTTGGAGGAGGTACAGAGGAGACGGTTGACGAGGAGATGGTTGACGAGGTATCTTCAGGCCAGTGCATACTTATAGTTGTCATAGCAACAGGTTGCGGTGGTGATGGAGTCGTTGTTACAGTGGCAGGCCTTTTTTCTTCTGAAGGCACATGTACACCTAGTCGCTTAGACTTTTCTTTTCTTCTCTTTTCTCGAGCACGACGATTCTGGAACCAGACCTGTAGTGGAGAGTAACAACAAGAACATACATACAAATTAATAAGTCAATCTTGTTGGAGTGGTGTACTGCAACTAGAAATCACTCTGAACATCCAATTGGTAAAAGAGAATCAAATCTCCGTCCTTTTAATGTTGGTTTATTTTTTGATACTGGTACAAAAATTGGCAATTATAAAGCTAAGCTGGATTGAAAGGCCCCCAAACATCTTTGAGAAACAAAAGTATAATAGAAATTAGAAGGCTTGCAAACAATTCGTTTGTTTTTAGTCTTTGGTCAAAAGTAAAGTTAGTGTACAGCTCTGATGTGGAAATAAGTTCTGGTAACAAGTGGTTTTGAAGAAGAGGAATCTGATGATTACTTGCGATGTTTTCAAAGTTTATGACTGGACCTGCTGAAATTAAGTATTCCTTATCTTCAGGAATCCAACATTTTCAAATAATATTAATCAACCTCAGCAATAAATTAAATCGGATTAAACATTAAGTCGACTTTTACTTATAAAATCAAATACTTCCAAATTTGCCAATTCAATGGATAACATTAATTTAATGTCAACTTGTGACTCTGAACTTGAAGATGTTGAACAAAACATTATACCTTTATATACCAGTTTTAAACTACAACAGATCACTTTTTAACTTTAAAATATTATAGCTAACAATTTACCTTGATGTTATCTTTTGGAATTCCTGTCATCTCTTGGACTTGTGTTCTCAATGATGAACTGGGATACTTGGCTGCCTGGAAGGTTGTCTCTAATAAATCCAGTTGAGTCGAAGTGAAGTGAGTACGATACCGACGACCAGATCCAGATGAATCGGGGCTTGCTGCTCGCTTCATGGACGGCTTATCTGTTGAAATGAAAGTGAAGTTTTGGTCAATCAATTATGTTAAGTACAAAACAATTTAGGCCCACAAAAAGATGCCGGCTTGTAAAGTTACAGAAACCAAAATCCCAGCAAAAACAAAACGTTTTACAGAAAACATTTAAATGTCCGGTTATAAAATAAAGGGTAGCAAGTATTAAATATATACTTAGCAAGTATTAAACATTGAAAAACATGCCGGAAAATGTGAATGTTTGTCACAAAATACGTTACATTTTTAAAATGCAGTATTTTTGTTTGTTTTGTATTGTTTAATTTTATTTCATGTAAAACGTTTGCTATTTTAATAGCATTTAAATGTCTTAAAACATGTCTTAAATGTAGCAAAACGTTTTAAAAAAGTTTTGACGAAAACCAGAACACGTTTCTAACGTTTTTAAAAACATTTTTGTGTTTTGTTCGTATTCCAGGATATGATTTTGGTAAATGCAAAAATACTTTTCTCTTGCCTACTTGGAGACAAAAAGAAGTTCTTTTCTTCGTACGCTTATCTTCTTGATAACAAAAGGTTTGCAAGGTTTAATCGTGCTTTTAAATGTTTTGTCTTTAGTACTGACACTATACATTATACATACTTTTCAAAGCTCCGTGAGTTACAAATTGCCCTACACATTTTTACTTTTAAAAACTATTATCTCTTTATATTTGCACTTAAGAAATTGCATATAATATCGTGTTCCACTTGACGCCAAGTGTTCCAAGTGCAGATAATCGTAGTAAGGCGAATAATAAGTAAATGAACTTACCTATCTTGACGTTGGTAGTCATACCGTGACGTCTATGTGTCGATTGCATCAAACAAGTATCCTTAGCTGCTTGCTCCTGTTTCATCTTCAACTCTTGTTCCAAGACGTCTCTAGCTTTCAACTCCTGCAACGTGAATGATGTCGATGACGAGAATAATCGTGAGTAAAACCTAACTCCGTCACCACCAGCAGCTTGCAATTTATTAGCGTCCAGGAAGTCAGTGAGATAATGAATGGCTTCCTCAGGTTTATAATTGGTAGGTGATATTTCTTCTGATGAATATATCGGAGAACACTGTTGCGGTGAAAGGTGTTCAAAAGAACTGCGTCTAACAAATGTCATTTTTGAAAGCAGATTTTTGGTGTATAATTTACAAAAGCAATTTTCAGATCGAGATGAAACTTTAACTTGACTGGAAGGAGAGCAGCAACGAAATGATGAAGATTCTCACGATTAAATTTTATTTATAAAGATCTCACGCTTAGAAAAGATCATACCCGTGTGAACTAAATTCAATTGAAAAGGTTATAAGTTTCAAAGGAAGCGAACTTGAAGCTACTTGAAAGGGGCAGAGCATCCTCCAATGGAAACTGTGCGGTCTTCCGGCGAGCGAAGGGTAAGCGGCTTCCCTTTGCAACTTTCTCCGCCTATTGTTTGTTACAATCGAATTGACGGTACCGGTCACTCAACTCTATAAAAACTTTGGACCGATTGGTAGTAAACTTTTGTTTTTGTTTATGGACGAGCGGGATATAGTAGCTTCTGTTGTTTTTTCCCGTTTCCCATGATCCTGTCGAAATCGGATTAATTCGGTATTCTTAGATAAATGTTTTAATGTTTAGTTGACTTTTGTTTACTATTTAGGCTTATTGTTTACCATGGGATGCGGTGAGTAGCTGTGTGAGTCGCGGTGTCGCGCCTACATGAAGGGTGTTAAAACAAAAAGTTATAAAACACATCGAAAACAAGAAGCGAATTTAAACAACAAGTTATAAAACATAATCCAAATTAGAACTTTATGGGTTTATTTGTGAAATCTTTGGATTATATGATATTTTATTAGGTCTAATTTGGATACAAATACGATGTATTGCTATTTATATGTCCAAAATGTTATTATAATTAGGGCCTATTAGCATGATTTAATAGTTAGACCTACCCTTGGCGGGGCCTACCCTTTTCAGCATTGGGACTTATACCACGCCACCGCTTTTTTTTATTTTTTTTATTCCATTCTGGTTTATTATATATTTTTTTGTAAACTTTATAGTCGATCAGGTATCAAGTGAGTGATCTATAGAAAGAAAGATAGTTTTACATTAAAAAAAAAACAGGGGTCGGTCACACTTTTGCACAGTGTATTTTGTGGGGCCTGTGAGCACATCATACACCAAATTGCATGCTGAATACGAGGAATGTCCTTCTGATTTCAAATAATGTTGATTTTTTTTTTTAAATTTGCGATAGGCCTATAATAAAAATTTTATGACAAAATTGATATTTTTTATATTTAACAGTCCTCGAAGTAAACTTTATAATGATATGTAATAAAAGTGTATGTAGCTGGAAGGAAAAGCCGTCCATCGTGAAAATGTGTACTTTTCGTATTGAAGATATACATTTTTTCCCAAAAAGACCTAAAATATTTAGGTGTTTTGGGAAAATATGTTTATCTTCAATACGAAACGTCAAAATGTTCATATGATGGACGGCTTTTCATCCCAGCTACATACAGCTATACACTTCAAGAACATAGGCCTAGCCTATCATTTATAGATTGATACAATTTACTTCGAAGACTTGTTAAATGTCAAAAAATGTCAATTTTATTATATCGCGAATTTCAAAAAATCTAAAATATTTGATATCAGAAAGACATTCCTCGTATTAAAAATGCAATTTGAATTTGATGTGCTCTCACGGTCCCACAAAAACTGAGACGAAAATAGGTACGGTATAGGCACAAAAATACGTGAAAACGGAAAGTTTATCGAAAAAACAATGTTTTAATCACAAAAATGTACTGACTTTCAGCAGATTAACTAATTATTCAATTTCTCTCTTTTTTAATATTTTAAATAAAATAACTGAAATGCGTGATATTAATTGCCTTGAGTTTAAACTATTATAAGTATTATAATTTAAATAGGCCTATTTTGTTCACTTCAATAAGATTTTATGGACATTTTGTTCATGATATAGAATATTGTAGCCCGAAACATCCCATGGAATCGTGGTCTTCTCTCCTATCCTCACACGAAGTACCGATTAACACTGGACAACAAAGATTTTACTACTGGGGTCCGGTAAAAGTATTGTTCTAGACTAAATAGAGCAGAATTTGTACATCACGACTACATGGATTGCAAGATATATTCATGGAAGAAAGAGATCTCTTTCTTCCATGATATTCATTCATTCATTCATTCATTTTATTTTTTCATCATCATCAATAGGGAGAGCGGGGAGTGTTCGCCCTAGGGACAGGTTCGCCCACCCCTTGTTTCTCAGCACTACGGCTATCGGGGGATTTGGTGATGGCAAAATTAGGTGACATAGGTCATTATAAACTTCTCATATTAGCTACGCGACATATAGGGACGTGTTCATCGAACTGCAGCCAAAAGAAAATAATTACACCAAAACGTAATTTTTTGTTGCATTAATAATGTTGTATTATCATTGATACATAAATACAGATGGTTTTAATGGAAATCTGTGTTGGGAACATATGGGATTTCTCAAAGATTTAATGCAGTTATAAGCTCCTTATTCGATTTTTATTTTGCACACCCTGAAGAAAATACAAAAATGTGCACAAGGGGCACGTTCGCCCTTTTGAGGATGGGGCATGTTCGCCCTATATCTTCCCCGGGCGGACTTACCCCAAACTGGAGGGCGGACCTGCCCCATCAGCGTATTATGCAAAATATTGATAATTATACCATTAAACAAGGTAAAACTACTGAAAAGCATGTTTTTTAAAGTTATGTGGTATCAGTATTACTCATACCACCGTTTATGTCCTAATCCATAATCTCCCCGAAGTTGTAAACATGATACGTAATATTTATAAGCTCACTTTGGACCCCTACATTTTACCATGACCCGACCCCTGCAACAAATTTAGTGACTCCCCAGAAAAGAATGAATGCCCTGTATACTCTTGCTAAATGTTTGCATTGAAAATGTTATTGTTATGCAATGTTTAAATCTTTTTTTGTGATTAGGGTGAACTTACCCCACCATGTGGGCGAACCTGCCCCAATATGGGGCAAGTTCGCCACTTTGCAAAACTTTTTTGTTTGCTCTATCCTGTTGCTATTGTAAGGCCTATAGTTCTGGGATTGTGGCCGTATATAGCTAAGACATAGGGCTTTCACATGGGCTAATCAGGTCATCCCTAACCTTAAAAATGACATCGCTAGGGTGGTCAGAAAAAAATAGGGCGAACACTCCCCGCTCTCCCCCATACATAATCAGCATAACAGGTATAAACAATGTTGAAAATAATGATGTGATGAGGTAGATGCATTACAAAGCCAAAGGCCTGAAAGACAATGCATCACCTTTACATTAAATAATAATATATTTAAGGCCTATCAGCAAATTGGCTTGAAAATCCGACTGTGGATTCCTTGCGTCCACCGTGCACAGATAATCCACTAACGGAAGTTCTGCGTAGGGGTCGCAGAAGCTCCACTGGTGGATAGCTTACATAACTCAAAAATGAGTCAAATGCGCTTCTTGTATTCTCATCTTTCTTTCCACCTAAGGGTGAGGTAAGTGTTAACCCAAACATGATGGCGGATATATTTTTATAATAGCATTCCCAGTAAAATACTTGAAAGTGTGACATGCTGGGTAAATTTCAAATATTAATCGACTGCCCTGATTTAGTCAAGAATGCATTGATTTTATTTACTGATCAGTAATAAAAGTGTTCATTTGTTGTCCAGTGTAATCATATAATGGGGGCAACTTTGACGAACACTTTTCGAAACTGGGCTAAAAAGTACCAAAGAAAAGCCTAAAAAGTTTTAATTTTATGCGATTCTTAAATTGCCCGATTGAATCAAAAAGATTGAATTTTCAATCTTGCCGTCCCGAATTAGACTCGATCCGCCAGTCCTCGAATACTCACGCACGGCCACTCCAACGAAAAACTATGTTTAACGAGTGAAAAACGAGGTGTATCTCTGTGTATCAGCTATCTGAGTTTATTGATGAAAAACGAGGTTTTACATGTTTTTGCCGATATTTTTCGCTCAACAAAGCTGATCGTGCGAAAACAATGTAGCCTATGTGATCATGATGTGATAAACTGAGTTTTAAATATGATTGAAAATGGCAACTTAGCGGATTGTCGCCGAAAACTAGGGTTTTCAAGTAAAAACCTTGAGTTTTCAAGTGGAGAAACTAAGTTTATCTTGCGGAAAATAGTGGTTTTGTTTTTGTGTGATAAACTTAGTTTTTGATGAACTTAGTAGTCACCTCGAGGTTTGAAATAGAACAAACGGGGGAAGGAGGTTAGACCCCTCCAAAAATTTGGCAAAAATAGTAAATTGAAAATTGACCTGGTCAACACATTATTATGTTTTGATGGATCCAAGTGTGTGAAAATATTGGATCCAACACATAATAATGATAAAAGTGGATGCTTTACGCCCAATATTTATTGGTCTCGCAATGAGTTATAAAATATACGTCGAGTCCAATATTTTAAAACTCATAGCTCGACCAATAAATATGGGCTCAACCGATCCAATTTTATATCAGAATTGGTCTAAAATGGTGTACAATTTTTGCCTCTCATATACAACTGACCCTGATACGCCACTGAACAGGTCAAATACTTACCCCCCCCCCCACACACACACACCCCCACCCACACACACCCCCACACACAAAGACCACACTGGGGTTGTATAATTTTTTTGTTTTTAATTGTTTGTTTGTTTGTTTGTTTGTTTTTAACAAAATCGAAAGTTCCCTTAAAAGGGCGTATATAGGGATATCGTAAACCAGGATAAAACGGTATTTGTTATTTTTCTTTTTCCCCCCATCCTGTCGAAATCGGATTGATTCGGTACCTGTAGGCATGGTGGATGTTTTAAATAATGTTCATGTTCATTTGACTTTTGTTTGATATTTACCCAGCAAACAACCAAAAACAAAACGTTTTTGACATTATTCGCAAAAGGTTGACAGAAAACGTTTAAATGTCGGGTTATATGAAGGGCAAATAAACAGATAAAGGGTATGAAACGTTTTCAAAACCATTTTTTGACAACTTAGGCCTATACTGCAAAATATTCTCCCATAATGTATATTTAATTAAGTGTTGACGAAATATTAAAACTGTTTGCAACAAATATTTTTCAACATTGACATTTTAAAAATGTTGTTGTATAGTACGATTTCATAAAAAACGTTATGACCTTTATGTAACCCGAAATTTAATGTTAAGAAAAGTTTTGTGTTTGCTGGGCCATTGCCTATAATTATTTGGACGGGGTGCGATGACTCGCGGTGTAAAAAGTTATAAAACACGTTCAAACCAAGAAGAGATTAACATAAATGCATATATATAGCAGATCCAACTTCATTTAGAATTCGCTTATTTGCGAAATCTTTGGATTATATAGTTTTTAGGGTAAGTACCTAAATATCCAGGAATTTGATTTCCATAATTTGGATGCAAAACGTGCACAGAATGTCATCCAAAATGTTATTTCTGAAATTAATGTTTTACACTTTACAGCTGAGCTTTCATATATTAAATATATAGGCTTTCCATAGTATTTTAGTTCGTCAAAACTCGATGGTCAAAGTATATCTACATTCCATGATGTAAAAATCAGAGGATATATATGAAGAACCTCCTCTTGATCCAATCCAAACATATCCCTGGAAACTGTCCCTAATAATATGCGCAGTTTTGTAATTATTTCAATTGCTTTTTGTTTTGATTGGAATAAGACATTGTGGGTTCAAGAGTTATGGCTGAATAAAATGAAAAAGATTTTTAGTGCATGTAATTGCACAAATTTCTTCTTTTTATTTCATTGTTTTTCAAGCTGCAAAAAAATTAATGAATTATTTTTCAAGCTGTTAGAAATATTATCAAATTATTAACAAAATAATTATTATTTTCAACAAACTCCTACAAAATGTTTAACTTTGATATAATGAACATGGAGAAAAATTGATTTCATAAAGAAATAATATTTTAGGTGTACGCAAACTTCTTTTATTATTATTTTATTTTATTTACGTTCATTTTCTCACAATATGTATATTTAGGGAAAACTGTAGGCCCTAACAACTCTTGAAAGTATTACAAATCCACCTTTTAGGAGAATGTGTGTAGTTTGACATGTTAAAAGCTGTTTAAAAAAGTGATTGACCAGACTCATAACCCTAGTGAAATTTTAAGCCGGAAATACATGTTTCATTTAATATGCGGTATGCATAAAACGTGGTAGTTTCAAAGTTGGCGCGGCAGCTATCTTCCCGGAAGTGTTTTGTTTCTGAATTCCAAACCGCTGGTCAGAGCAATTTAACTACAAACTTGGAATAAGGATAAATAAGAAATTATTATTATTATTATTATTATTATTATTATTATTATTATTATTATTATTATTATTATTATTATTATTATTATTATTATTATTATTATTATTATTATTATTATTATTATTATTATTATTATTATTATTATTATTATTATTATTATTATTATTATTATAGGAAAAAATGTTTATTTTCCGGCAAGAAATTCGTGATCCTAGCATCCTTTTTTTATGACATTTTTCAGTTATTCTCAAAATTTCAGTTTGCGAGTTTATGTGTATTACTAGGCCACATGTCACAGGGGAAGTTGCCCAAAGTTGTCAAAATTCTCTAAAAATGTCCGAAATTTTGCAACATTTTTTAATGTTACGTAAAGTTCCCCAAAAGTGCGTGAGGTTGCATGACCTATTTGTGCTGCATTGGAAAAAATTTGACAATTTGATGAAATCCGCGCTCACTTTACGCAGCTTGCGCGGGAGTTGAAGCAATTTTGAGTAATTTTGAAAACTTTTGAGCATCTTTTCAGCAACTTTAAGCAATTTAGAGAAAATGTTAAGCAATTTTGTGAAATTTTGAATAACTTCACGCGATTTTGAGAAACTTAAAAAGCAACTTTGTGCAACTTACCGCAATTTCGAGGAAGTTTTATCAGTTTGTGAAACTTTGAATAACTTTATACTATTTTGACAATTCTGGACCACTATTTAAATAATATTAATAAAAAAATAATAGGGCCCAGTGATTGAAGACAGATTTATTTATTTATTTTTTTTTTTATTTATCCATTTTTTCTCTTGTTTTTGTATTTTTTTAAAGGGGCATTTCGTGATCCACAGCCTCATCCCCCCACTTTTCTCAAAAAAAGTTGAGATTTTTCTATCACTGGAAACCTCTGGCTACATAATGTTTATGTACAAAATATTTCTTGCAGATTAATTCGTTTTGCAATTCCAAAGATATCGTGAAATTTGAATTTCGTTCTGGTGCACCAGAACGAAATTACAACGCATTGTCTATGGAGCGGTGTAATACACATATTAATCATGCATAACTCGCAAACGCAAAATCGGAATCAACTGAAATTTTGGGAATAAGCTTTTTTCGTGGATATCTACTCAAAAATGTCATAAAAAGAGGATGCTAGGATCACGAAACACTCCTTTAAATCAGAGAAGATACGCTCCTGCTGCGCTCTCTGCTCCATGTGTTCTGCTCTTTCATTTATTGAAAATGCGCCCCCTTTAATTGCCTATGAGCTGTCCCAAAGAGAGCATACGGCCAGGACCGCGACACTCCGGAGGACAGCAGAGGACAGAAAAATGTGACTCTCCTGCTAGTCTCCTACACAACCAGTTAATTATGTTTTTGTTCATACCGCATACAGTCTGGCCCGCGCCCGAGACTAGCAGGAGAGTCACATTTTCTGTCCTCACATCGGTATAGGCCGTCTGCACGTTAATTGTACGGAGTGTCGCTTCTCTACCTTTATTTTCTCTGATACGGCTGTCTTTAGTGTAATCAAAATGGCGATGTAGTTATGATTAAAAATTCCAAAAAGTTCACCTAAAAAGTGCTATAAGAAGGCAATTTCGAGTCAAAACGTTGTCGTTACATGTTCTTTAAAGAGTCATAAGGCGATTTGTCAGGATCTTTATCGAGTGAATCGTAAGTACATGGAGTTAAACTGTTAAAACATTAGGCCTAATAAACACATGTTGTTGGACTGACTGTACACTCAGCTCAGCTAGTCCGCATATAAAGGCCAAGTAAAAAATAAAACATGTTTCACGTCCGGGTTTTCGAAAAAAAAGGAGGAGGAGGGGGCTTTTTATTTTCTATTTTTTATCGCAAAATTGGTGTAAATACCCATACTTAGAGCTGTTTTAGCGTATACAATAATGCCTGGAAAAAGAAGGCTCGCCCTTTTTTTATTTGATGTTATGAGAGTTACAGCCCCTCCAATGATCTAGGTATCCTAGGTGAATTCAAATTTGCCATCAAATTGCATCGTTTTATATATCAAATTAAAGCCCTTGAGTAAACTAAGCCAAAACTGAAAACCTTTTTTCATAGCACTTTCCGTAGCAAAGTTACATCTTGTCAAAGATTGACTTTCATCAAAAAGATTCAGCTAGCAAAATTCCCCAAAAGCGGCATTTGAGGTGTTTCTAGATCTTAGTCTCATAAGCGATGGCAGCTTTTTTAATGGAACTGCTATCAAAATCCTCTAAAATTCCATGTCGACTTGATTATCACCATAAAAATCATATATTTGGGTCAAGTGAAGTATAGAAAACATATTTATGTAGGTTTCCTTCACCCACCTATTCTCGAAAAAATTCAAATTTCTATGTAAATATGCATTGTGTTGGGGCCCCGGTCTCGGCGAATTCGCTGACTAGTAAATGTGTTAACTAAGGTTTGCCTAGGTTACCTAAATGATCACAAAACCTTCCTAAAGTGTTTCTTGTATATTAACAAGGCTATAGAAAGCATTCCAACTTCCTAGACATATTTTTTGAGAAGTTATATAAACTGAATTTCAAAAAATAAAAATATATTTGAGGAAACCTCAAAAAAGGAAGCGGGAGGGGACGTGAAACATGTTTATTTTTTTATTTTGCCTAATCAGACCCCCAGAACAAAATATTAATTTCTGACATGATCCTGTTCTGGGTCTGAACTGTTTCCATATGAAATCTTGATGGCAAATTGGACAATAGAAGCACATGACATGGTTCTACGTGACAGCTTTTTAATCCCTATTGACATGTTTTAGGTATCCCAGGCAAACCTTAGTTAACACATTTGCTAGTCAGCGAAATTCGCTGAGACCGAGACCCAAACACAATGCATATTTACATAGAAATTTGAATTTTTTTCGAGAATAGGTCGGTGAAGGAAACCTACATAAATATGTTTTCTATACTTCACTTGACCGAAATATATGATTTTTTATGGTGATAATCAAGTCGCAGATGGAATTTTAGAGGGATTTTGATAGCAGTTCCATTAAAAAAAAGCTGCTATCGCCATGAGACTAAGATCTAGAAACACCCCTAAATGCCGTTTTGGGGAATTTTACTATCTGAATCTTTTTTTTTTTTTTCAATTTTTGACAAGATGTAACTTTGTTACGGAAAGTGCTATGACAAAATGTTTTCAGTTTTGGCTTTCTTTACTCAAGGGCTTTAATTTGATATGTAAAATGGTGCAGTTTGATGGCAAATTTGAATTCACCTAGCATACCTACATGTTTGTTGAATCGCGCTATATATATTGTGGACCATCCTTCTGATACTTGTCTTGAGTGTTTGGACAAGAGGAACGGTCTTTTGTCTACCTCTCTGTTTGTAAACAAACCAGGAGGTCGAAATCGTCCTCCTCGCCGAATATGAAAATCAGCGTAATAGTACGGCACTGCTCAGCTCAGCATGTTCAGCCGTTCAGTTTGCGTTGTCCAATGTATGATGCCCAAATCAGATATGAATACTTCTGATGAGCAAATCATTGAATAGGCCTTAAACACTTTCACCCCCCCCCCCCCATGAAATTTATCAAATTTATCACACTAGATTATTTCTAAATTAATTGTGTTATTCAACTTGTCTGACTATAAAGTCCAGTTCCAATAATTGAAACTCCCGGCTCCGACCGGGAGTTCCAACAGGTGCTGTGTATGTGTTTGTATGAGTTAAATGTGCATTCACATACACACTTAGTCGTCGGTTCGAACGATATTGGAGCATATGAAAATGAAATATCAGAGTGCTAATATTCCTTACAAAGCATGGGATTGAATAACATGCCAAAGATTCACAGAGGATGATAATAGTTTGTTTGTCCTCCACCACACTAATGCAGGTCTTTTTTATCAACCTTATAACCTTTTGTGCAAGCACCCTATTGAATTTGAAATATTCAAATAATATTAAATATAAATATTTAAAGGAGGATTTCATGATCCCAGCATCCTAGTCTTTTTATGACATTTTTCAGTAGATGGGCCTATCCACAAAAAAAGCTTATTCTCAAAAATTTCAGTTGATTTTAATGGAAGGGATGAACGTTTGGACAGTATTTATTGTGGGACATTAGAGCACATCAGACATATTGAATTGCATTCTGAATTGAAGAATGGCCTTCTGATATCAAATAATTTTGAATTTTGAAATTAGCAATGTAATACACATTTTATGGCAAATCATTAAAAATTGATATTTTTGATATTTAACAGTAAACTTTATAAATGTGATGATTTATATTTGAAGTGTATGTAGGTGGGATGAAAAGCCGACAATCAATTGAAAATTTTGACCTTTTCATTATTGAAGATATGGATTTTTCCCAAAAACACCTAAAAAATTAGGTCTTTTTGGGAAAAAATCCATATCTTCAATATGAAAGGTCAAAATTTTCAATCGGCTTTTCCTCCCAGCTACATACACTTTAAGACTGTATCATTAAATTTATAAAATTTACTTTGAGGACTGTCATATCTCAAAATGTGAAAAATATCAAATTTTAATAATTTGTCATAAAATTTGTATTATATCGTGAATTTCATAAAATGAAAATTATTTGATATCAGAAAGACATTCTTCAGTATTCAGAATGCAATTCGATAGGTCTGATGTGCTCTCATGTCTCACATATAACGCTCATTCCAGTTCCCTTAACAACTCGGTTGTAATTTTCAAAATTCAAAGCCTGGTTATGCTGATGTTTGTGATGATGTAGCCCAAGCATGTACATTATATTTATTTTTCTTTAAAAATCTAATCAAACCTGTACCTGCTTATTTTGATACTGTTTTCAGATGTCGGTGTTACAGTGCTTGAATAGATTAGCAGGCCACTCATCAAGAGCCACTTCTTGTTTACATCATGCACATGCTTTGGCTGCCAGAAATATAAGGTAAGTTAAGATAGTGTACTGACCTACAAGATTTTATTAAAGTGGGTCCCCATTTAAAGGTATTATTATCAGTGATCCAGCCAAAATGCAGGTATACCGTATTCTCATTAAACATAAAATTTAAATCCCTGTCTAAAACGCCCCTACCATTTTTTTTTCAAACAAACTGTTCCGTAAATGTTGTCATAATACCATCAGGCTGGGAAATAAGTGGGGGCCAGGGGCCATTTAGCCCCTGGTTCCCTGTAAAACCCGGTGAACCAGAGGCTATTTTTTTACAAAGTAGCCCCTGGTCCGGTACTTCTTATTTCCCAGCCTGAATACCATACAGTATCAAGCACTGTCAGACGGTACTAGCGATGTTTTTGATGGGAATTATCATTCTAAAAAGGACTTCTAATTGGGAAAATGCAACACCTTGAGGGCATTAATTAAAGAGAATACTGTATTTGTCATTTATAGGAATAGCTTATTAAGTGAAGGATAAACCTGTCAAATTTGCACAAGAAATTTTGGTAAAAAGGACAAAAACATGTCGTGCTGAAACAATATGAAGCTCCATTCAATTGTGTATTGTTGCAAGTGTCCATATGGACTGAATCTGTTCCAACTCCGACTTAAACAATCACAAGTCAATCACTTCAATATAACGATAATGATAGACAGAGATAAAAAAAGACTAAATCGCGTCTGACGTCAGTGTCAGTCAACTTCCCTACAAATCCTTGATTGGTTAATAGCACGTAAAAGTAAGGCCGATTTACTGGTGCCGATCAGAGAAAAGGAATAGCAGAAAATGGCGAAAAATTACATACTTTTACAAGGCAAAAAGTAACTTTTCTAGGTTTTGTTGATATGGTGCCTTCGGGAAAGAAAGTTTCCTACTATAAAGACCTAACTTTTGAGATGGTTGGTATGTTTTCGCTAATTACCAAAAGATAAATACGGATTCGGCTGTCTGCCAAACTCATAGCAATATAATACCAAAATCTGTGGAGGCTATTATCAGGTCACTCACCTTTAAGTGTGGTACTTATTTTAAAAGATAATAAATATGAAGGGTACAGTTTAATCAAGCACTTAATGAGTGATGCAATGTTTTCTTTGCTCTGCAGTACCACGTCACCGTTAGCACATCTTATCCTCCTCTCAAGAGTGCGTGTGGTGGACAATTCATCTCTTGGGGCAGCAGCAGCCGCTAATAAACCACCTCGTGTTATCATGGTCTACAACAAGCAGAGAATAGGCACGGTAGGAGATAAAGTCTTATTGGCCATCATGGGACAAAAGAAGAAAGCCTTGGTTGTTGGAGTTAAACAGTACGGCAAAAATATGACTCCTAAATTTGACAGTAATAATGTTATCTTACTAGAAGACAATGAGAACCCAACAGGAACAAGGATTACCGTACCGATACCATCACATCTAAGGAAGAGAAAGGATCTAGCAAAAGTCTTTGCTATAGCAACTAGATTTGTGTGAAATTACAGCAGATGACAATAATGGACAAATATGTGCAAAATGAAGTGCCATACTGGATCTAATTAGCACCCGGCCCTCCCCAATAAGCACTCCATATGGGTGTTTTCAAGTGACAATTGATTCCGTCTAAGCGTGCACAATTTTGCAATTTTACCATATTTTGGTCCAAAACATGGTGTTTTCAGGGCCAAAAAGGAACAAGCGCAGGGCAATTTTGGGGGTCCCCAATTTTGGTGGCCCTGGCCCAATGATAAGTCCGGCCCTAACCGTGCGCACCTATGTTTCGCTGATTGGCCGCACTGAGTACGATCAAATCAATCACACATTTAATTCATTTCTACTAAGATAGTCTGATATAAATAATATTGAATGGCTTAATTTTGTGTGATACAAGAATATAATTATTGCACTCGATAGAAAAATATAACACTCATCTTTGACTTGTGAACTATTTCTCTCTTGTGCGATATATTCTTGCATCACCTTCAAAGTCATTCAATATTATATGAGATTAGAATTTTGATGTGAATCTGTGATTCTCATAAACAAATGTTGGATCAAAAAAAGGTTACTTCTCATCAAAGTTTTTAACAATACAAAGTGATGATATTCCTTATAGGATTATTGTATTACCTCTGTGGGAATCAACATTGTACATTGCAATGAAATTCTACCCTTTTATTATAACTTGAGTTCCTCGGAACCTCTACTGGAAGCAGCATGCCCTATAATTGAATAAAAACTAAGCTAATTTACAGGGACTTGTAAGTAGTGATTTTATTGTTTTGTTTCATTTTTAGAAATTTAACAAACCGTAAAAACGCAATAGTTACCATATAAATTATGTGCTTACTATCGAGCGCTTTTGAAAACATGAAATTGTACCAAAGTCCGGCTCTTTACCAACTGAGATAATGGGGTTGAGACACAAATTTGGAGATTTACTTGTCCGTATATAACTGTGTATCAATGATTTGCTCAAAACCCTTTACAGTTTTGTGGATGGGGCACTTCATGTTTGCATGTTTTTAAAGCGCTCGATAGTAAGCATATATTCTAACTATCAAGTTTTTGCAGTTGTTGGTGATCAATTTGCAATCTTTCTACCTTAATGTAAAACATAAATGAATACAATACAGACAGCTTAATATTGCATGTTATTGCATTGGCACATTATTACAAAAGTATAAAAAAAACAATGGCATTGATGTTATGAATTCTCAACAAATTTATAATTATATGTATATACAAATATATTACAGACAACAAATCATCAAGCATTATGATCTTACTACTCTTATTTTTGAGGCCCTTTAAAAAACATGTACATAGTAACTCTTTTTCATAATGCACTGAAATTGTTATATTATGTGTGTGCATCATATGCGTGATATACAGACAGCAAAAAAATACAGGTACACCATCATTTTCACCCTAAACGATATGTTAAAATTAAAACCAGCAGTCTGTACCTTTAGCTCTGATTTTAAGACCTTATTTGTTAAAATCGGTTGAGAAAAAAGACCCAATGATCCAAAATGCCAAGGAAGATGCCAGAGGAAGATGCAAATTCAAAAGTTGCATTTGAATGTTCTATAGATGGGCATTTTGAAGCTCATTGATATTTTGATGACCATAGAACATTGCACTAATAATGTAAGCATTTGTTTCATCCGTGTAAGTTCTTTTTGTATTGTTCAATCATCTTAGCCATTTTATTTATAGTTTCTGTCACTCCGTCACCGTTAATAGCACTTGCTGCTTGGATGTGCCAGGGATTTCCTGAAAGTTGTTCAAGGTCTAGTAGATCTACTAACTCAGATGGCTGTATGACATCTGAAACAAACCAAAATGACAACAAATTATGAAATGTATTGGATTATTTGAGCAGTTATAAAACTTTAGTAATAAGGTCATGGTTCTAGGCTCTTTTAATTGGAATGTAAGTTTGGTGCAGTTGCTTTATTTTTCTAATTTTAGGGCAACTTTAGGATGAATCACTTTTCAATCCTCTGGTCACCATGGCATACTGTTACAGTTTTTAAAATATTTGATACTTCCATTTTGAGATGTGGTCTCCCAAAAATGAGAAAAGAATTTTGATATGATGTATTTATATATTAACTGATTTACTATTTCGCGCAAGGTTAATATTATAAATGTGACATGCCATGTCAAAAGGAGACACTTTTGGCCAGGATCGTAAATGAAAAAATAGCCAAAAATCTGCCCGGGGGTAATTTTTCCACAATTTGGGTTTGTTGCAAATTTGTGATCTTATTAATGTTTAGAATATTGTCTGATAGTTTCAGATCGGAATATAACTGGAATCTTGTATTTTTTGAGAAATTTTTCAAGGTAATTCCTACTCTCAACATTGTCAATAATATTTTTCAAGGCCGATATCTCAATTTCCAATTTTATGATACCATAAGTTATGAACTCAATATCTTCGCTTAGGAATGTCCGATTTCATTGGGGAAAACATCGTTGTGGAGCAAAATATCTCCATATTTAAGATATGTAAAAACCTGTCTCCTTTTGACATGGCACATCACAAATATCAATTACCTGGCAGGTCTTGTTTATTGGCTACAACGACAAGTGGTATTCCTGGTGGCATGTCATCATGCTTCATCATTTCATGTAAATCATCACGGGCTTCCTGCATGCGCTCTTTATCAGTGCTGTCAATCATAAACAAAATGCCTGAAAAGACAAATATAATAATATTAAATTATAAAAGAGGGTCATAAGCCAAAGAAAAGTTCTCAGATTAAATAATTTTGTAATATAAACAACCAGTTGTTCTTCAATTACAGGTTGCATTTGATACCCTAATTGCAGTCCCGAAGTCCAAATTTTCAGAAAAAAATCATGTTTTTTACACTTTTTTGGCCAAAAAGGTCCAAATTTTGGTAAGTAAGTCCACTTTTCACAAAATTGCCCCCCCCCTGGAAAAAAGTCCACCTTTTCAAAATCAGCATCCCCCAATGAAATCCTGTGTACGGGCCTGACCCTGTTTGAACCAGGCCAAGGGTTTGACCATTAGGCGACGAAAAAAACCTGTTTACGGGCCCTACCAACCCAGATTTTGCGTTTTGGAGTCCTCCTTTAAACATTTGCTGGGTACTACCCCGGGGGGTACTCAAGTTTGGTTTTGGTAGGGACGTGCCGCTGAGAATTTGAAAGTGGACCCATAAATATACCAATTTTTCAAGAAATGTTGACCCATTGATATACCAAAAGTCAAAATGTTCGGCCGAATTTAACCCAAATTGTCTTAGTTTTTACAAATTTTCCCAAAATTTTGGGAAAATTTTGGCTACATTAGGGGAAAATTGGGCTATTTTCCGAAAAAAAATGGGAAAATTTTGAAAAGAGGACCCATTCATATACCAAAATAGGCTTTGAAAAAGGGGTCATTGATATACCAAGAGGCTGAAAATGCTACCCATATTTGCGGCACGTCACCGAATGGTCATTTGTACTGAGTACCCCCTTCGGGGGTACTACCTACGGTCTTCACTGATTTGACACTGAACATTTGAGATGTTATGCATATGTTACCATACATTCTGACTCTAACAATAAAATAAAAATACAAAATCGCATTTAGGTTTTCAGGCCGCCTACAGCTAACATACTTGTTGTTATAAAATTGTTAGTTTCTTTTGCTGCTCTTTTTTTTTTTTTCTTCTTCTTTCCTTCCTTTGTTTTTTTTTCCGTATATGTAATTCTTGAATTCTTCATTGATGTCCTGAACACATCTTACCATGGCAGCCCGGATAAAAATGTTTGTGCATTGGTTTCATCTTATCCCCACCACCAACATCCCAAAGTAGAAATTCTGCACCCTCTACTTTCACTCTCTCAACGTTCCACGATGTCACAGTTGTCATCCGTGTGTCATTCTGTACAAGACGGTACAAAAATGTTGTTTTCCCTGAATGAAAGATAGTAATCATAATACTCGTATAATCATAATAATAGCAACATGTGTTTATTTTTAAGTTTTCCCAAGTCGATGTCTTTTATGTTTCCTGATGATACCTCCGCAGAGACGACAAGTTCGTTTTCTCTTCTCCAACTTTAGAGGTGTAGTATGTATGGCTGTTAAGACCTTCTTTTTTCAGCATTGCTGATGTCACCTAAAGACCCCATATTATTTTTGAACACATGCTTTGTTACCTAAAGACCCCTTATTTTTCAGTTCCATCTGTCACCCAAAGATCCTTATTTTTAAGCAGAGCAACTTTCATTTTATCACTGATGTTGAATACTTATATATTTTGAAATAACAAAGCCATTTGAAATCATTTAGAACTAGAAATTCAATGTTTGAGGCTTCTTTTGGCATGTTTGGCTCTCACCCAAAGCCTTAAGGGCTGGGGTATGAACGTTTGGACAGTATTTATTGTGGGACATTAGAGCACATCAGACATATCAATTGCATTCTGAATACGAAGAATGTCATTCTGATATCAAATAATTTAGATTTTTGAAATTCGCAATTTAATACACATTTTATGGCAAATCATTAAAATTGATATTTTTGATATTTAACAGTACTTGAAGTAAACTTTATAAATCTGATGATTTATACTTAAAGTGTATGTAGGTGGGATGAAAAGCCGACGATCAATTGAAAATTTTGACCTTTCGTATTGAAGATATGGATTTTTTTTCCCAAAACACCAAAAAAAAATTAGGTCTCTTTGGGGAAAAAATCCATATCTTCAATATGAAAGGTCAAAATTTTCAATTGACCGTCGGCTTTTCCTCCCTGCTACATACACTTTAAGAATATGTCATTAGATTTATATAATTTACTTCGAGGACTGTTATAAATCAAAAATTTGAAAAATATCAAATTTTTATAATTTGTCATAAAATTTGTATTATATTGTGATTTTCAAAAATGAAAATTATTTGATATCAGAAAGACATGCTTCGTATTCAGAATGCAATTCGATAGGTCTGAGGTGCTCTCATGTCCCACAAAAAATACTGTCGAAACGCAATAAACGCTCATTTTAGATCCCTTAATAGGACCGAATCCCATTTAAAAAAGGTCATATTTTCACCCTATGCCCCTACTTTAGGTTCTAATGGGCCATCTCTCACTCAATGACCCCATATTTTGTACATTTTGCTCTCACCGTGAATACCAAAAATCATACGCTCACCCAATGACCCCATATTTTTTATATTGCTCTCACCGAATGCCCTTACTATGAAAGTGTCAGCCCTACACCTACATGTGACCTATATCCATTTTATATAAAGTGAGCCCCCCCGGTTTCTTCTCCGCCAGAAAAAATCAGGTACAAAGCACTTTAGCAACAAAACATAATTGTCATGTGCTCTGTATTTAAAGTCATAATGTACGATCTTATAATATGAATTTGGTTAATTTTTTTCAAACCTGATTTTTTGGCATATTTGTAATGTTTACACATGTCACAACTTGCACCTAAATGGAATCAGCCAAATTTGTGTTTGCAGGTAAACAGAGCAAAGTTCGACATTAAGTCATAATTCAAGAAATTATGACTTTGTCTTTATGTCCGCCCATAGAACTGCGTGTTAAACGGCCAAAATAACAAGCAGTGTTTCTTTCACGTTACCTCGTTATTTCAGCTCAAAATGGACAGAAACCATTCCCTATCATTATTACTAGTATTATTTCAGCATTTTGAGTATATAATGACAAATTTAAAATTGGAAGGAAATCGTACATTAAAGGGCATTTCGTGATCCACAGCCTCATCCCCCACTTTTCTCAAAAAAGTTGAGATTTTTATATCACTGGAAACCTCTGGCTACATAATGTTTATGTACAAAATATTTCTTGCAGATTAATTCGTTTAGCAAAGATATCGTGAAATTTGAATTTCGTTCTGGTGCACCAGAACGAAATTACAACGCATTGTCTATGGAGCAGTGTAATACACATAATCATGCATATCTCGCAAACGCAATATCGGAATCAACTGAAATTTTGGGAATATGCTTTTTTCGTGGATATGTACTGAAAATGTCATAAAAAGAGGACGCTAGGATCACGAAATACTCCTTTAAGCCTTTAAAGGGAAATGATTGTCACGAAGAGGGGGATGGGGTCATCGATCGATTAATTTGGGAGGGAAGCTATTGGGAGATAACAACTTTATTGCAATTTGAAAATTTACTCGATAGTATATAATTGTTTCAACCCCAATATTATTTTTGGTGACAAATTACTTTGTGACTCCTTATATAGTTTACTTACCAGAATAATCAAGTCCCCCTATGACTACCGGTATGTTTGATTCTGGTCGGTTGAAGATCGAACAGGTTCCAATGTTTGGACTAAGAAGAGCTCTGGCAGCATCGGCCAAGCTACTCGGAAGATACGTTATGGCTTTCTTGAGTTGGAATCGTCCGTCATTACTGCAGATGGAAGACAGAGGAAGATTTGACTACATTTCGACCATAGGCGTAGATCCCGGGGGATTTATCCCCCAATATTTTGCCAGGGGATGGTCCATACAATCATCCCCCCCAATGTTGACGCCTGATAATGGGTTTCTGACCAAATTAACCTCATATTTGCCCATTTTAGCCCCAAAAGTGCAAATTTTCGCGCGCTTCGCGCGCATTTAATCTACTTTTACACCATATTTCATCAGTTTAGCTTCAAGATAGCAAAAATTTTCGCGCGCATTTATATCATAAACTAATTCTGTCGCCAAAGGCTGCTGGATTGACTATACTTCAAGATTTTTTTCAAAATTCATCCCCCCCCCCCCCAATGTCAAAAAGAAATCTACGCCACTGATTTCGACTCGTGTTCCCCCAGACGACGTTCAATCATTGACATATTGTCAGCCTATATACTGGCTTAAGTCATTTTTTGTAATTTTGAGAACAAAGTGCAAAATATGGTTCAAGCATGCACATAGGCATAGATCCGGGGGGATAAATCCCCCAATATTTTGTCAGGGGAGATGATCCATACAATCATCCCCCCAATGTTGACGCCTGTATGTGGGTTTCTGACCAAATTAAACCTCATATTTGGCCATTTTAGCCACCAAAGTGCACATTTTTATTTTATTCCATTTTGCACCACATTTCAACAATTTAGCTTTAAAATAGCAAAATTTGTACCATAAACTTATTATGTCGGCAAAAGGTGCTGAATTCACTTGACTTCAAGAAATTTCTTTCAACCCCATCCCCCTCAATGTCCGCGAAAAGAAATCTACGCCACTGAGCATGCATCAGTTATGTACTCACCCTAATTATTCCGGATTATTCCCTTTAATCATCAACTTTAGAAGTGAAGGGTATGTACAAAACGGTATTTAAAAAAAATTGAAAAAAAGAAAATGAAGCAAAATTCTTGTTCCTGTTCCAAAGTTTCCAATACAAATTTGTTGAAATAAGAGAATTTGAAAGTTTCGGCATTATTTTGTGTCATTTTGATGATGCTATGCTAGAAAAAAAGGGGGTCATTGGGTGGCCGCAACTAAAAAAGGGGGGTCATCGGGTATGACTTTTTTAAAAAGCGGGATAGTCGACCTAAAAAGAGAAGGACTATTGACAGGCACATACTGTCACTTCCAAAGTTGGGTGCCCGCCCCCCACCCCCGGGGTAAGACGATATCGATATTCCATCTATTTTTAGTTTTGTAACATGAGATCATTGAAACCTCATGGGAAAAAAAGTATTAGTAACATATATCACTCTGTCATTCAATTATTGTTTTATCTCATTTTTTCAATTTATTGTTTTATTCAAAGTAAACATTGTTGGTGATAAATTGCATTAACAGAAACATAACTAGAGTTATGCCACGAATATCAGGTGGTGGCTTCTGATTTACCTCATTTGACCTTTAACATCGGGTAAACTCGGGTTTGACTACTCATGCTCCCTCAAATCAAGGATAATTTGCATCACATTTACTGGGTCCATTTTAACATTTTAACATTTGACCTTTCCTAACCTTTTGACCTCAGATGACCTTCATACTCCCCAAGTGCCGGGGATTGTTTTCGCCGAGTTACAGTCTTGGAGCCATTTTAAATTTGACCTGACCTTTGACCTCGGATAACCTTGTGCTGTTTCATGTCTCAGGGATCATTTTTTACCGAGTTAAAGCCCAATCAGAGCAACTTGACCTGAATAATAATAATAATATTAATAATATCGCGCATCTGCAAAAAGCACTCATGGCGTAACAAAGAACTCAAGCAAAGAGCAATGAAACCAAACAACAACAAAATAGGCCTATTATGAAAACAAGATGAAGATATAAACAAGAACTTAATTATAAGCAATATTCATAAGATGAGATGATTTAAATGATTCAAGTGAAGAGCAAGTACGAGGAGCTGCCAACAACAAGATTTTTGTTAGCTGAGAGCAAGCCTGTGCGTGGTGGATTGTATGGATGAAGAAGTTGAGTGATCATGGTGCAGATCAAACAGCGCGATATGTGAGAGGAAGTGAGTCTCAAATGAACTGGCAGCCAATGTAAATCAGATAAAATTGGGGTTATATGTGACTGGGTGGTTCGATGCGTGTCAAGACGAGCAGCTGTGTTTTAAATCAACTAACGATGAATTTGTTCTTTTGGAAGTCCAAGAAGTAAAGAATTACCAATGTCCTTTGACCTTTACTGTTTCCAATTTTCCCCAAGTGTCAGGAATCATTTTCCCCAAGTTACAGCCCAATCGGAGCAACGTTACATTGGTCCTGATCTTTGACCTCGGATGACCTTTACAGTTTCATACTCCACAAGTGTCGGGGATTATTTTCTGTAAGTTACAGCCTAATCAGAGTAACTTGAAATTTGATCTGACCTTTGACCTCGGATGACCTTTACCGGTTCATAGCTCACAAGTGTCAGGGATTATTGTCTGTTAGTTACAGCCTGATAGGAACAACTTCTAATTTAATCTGACCTTTGACCTCGGATGACCTTTGCGGTTTCATACTCCCCAAGTGTCAGGGATCATTTCCCCCGAGTTACAGCCCAATCAGAGCAACTTTAAATTTGACCTGACCTTTGACCTCAGATGACCTACAGTTTCATACTCCCCAAGTGCCGGGGATTGTTTTCCCCGAGTTACAGCACCATCGGTGCAACTTTAACATTTGATCTTTGATGACCTCAGATGAATGTTTCATAACTTTCATTATTTCATGATCCCCTCATATCAAGGATTATTTTTAAATAAATAAATAAATAAATAAATAAATAAATAAATAAATAAATATCAAGGATTATTTTTACTAAATTTTAGCCCAATCGGACATATTTCAACATTTTGCCACCCCAAGTATTTGCCATTATTGCACCATCAGTAGAAACTATATTGTATAGCATTTACCACATAGCCATAGGGACTGTGCAATAATTATGAGCCCTGGTTGGAGGGTAAAATTGGGGGGTTAGCAAAGCCGAAAGGGGGGGGAAGCAATTTGAGGCACACATTCATGAGGTGCCTTTTAAATAAAACGCTCTAAAAAGGCTTAGGAAAACAGTACTGAAGTGATTTAATGTGCAAATTTTCCTGCTCGCTGCGCTCGCAACATATATCTGTCCGTTCACTAAAGGTGGCGCATGACCTTTGGAAAAATACACAGGGTTCCACAGGTGATACCAGAGAAGATCCCCATCTTCTCTGGTGATACAAAGATCAAGTGGTATAAAACCTTTGGAAAATGTGCAGTAGCATTAATGAATATTGCTACAACTTGATCCAAAATGCCAAGATGCAATTTCAAAAATTGCATGTTCTACAGAACAGATGGGCATTTTAAAGCTCATTATGATTCTGATGAGTTCAGATGCACCATGGAACACTTCAAGTTATAATGTAAGCTTTTGTTTCATCCGTGTAAGTCCTTTTTGTATTGTTCAATCATCTTAGCCATTTCATTGATAGTTTCTGTCACTCCATCACCGTTGATTGCACTTGCTGCTTGGATGTGCCAGGGATTTCCTGAAAGTTGTTCAAGGTCTAGTAGATCTACCAACTCAGAGGGATGTATGACATCTGAAACAAACCAAGATGACAACAAATTATGAAATGTATTGGATTATTTGAGCAGTTATAGAACTTTAGTGATGTAGGTCGCGGTTCTTTTATTTGAATGCAAGTTTGGCACAGTTACTTTATTTTATTTTTAATTTAAGTGCAACTTTGGGATGAATCAATTTTAATAATCTGGTCACCATGGCAACAATAAGGGGCAGCTAATAATAAACTAATCAGCTACTAAAATGTGAATAACACAATAAAGGTTCTAATAATTTGCTGTTGCAGTTTTCAAATTTGGTGGTCTTCCAAAAAAGAGTTTTGATATCAATTATAAATATCAATTACCTGACATGTCTTGTTTATTGGCTACAACGACAAGTGGTATTCCTGGTGGCATGTCATCGTTCTTCATCATTTCATGTAGATCATCGCGGGCTTCTCGTATGCGCTCTTTATCAGTACTGTCAATCATAAACAAAATACCTGAAAAGACAGATAATAATAATTATTATGAAAGAGAGTCATAAGGCAAAAGAAAAGTTCTGAGTTTCAATAATTTTGCATTGATTTCCTACTTGAAATACCCTGTTTGAACCAAACTAAAGTTTTGATCACATAAGGGGCTGTGCAATAATTATGAAGCGGGCGATTTTCAAATGGCGTGCCAAAATTTGCTTCCCCCTTCTTGGCCTGCTAAAGATTGCTGCCAAAATATATTATTCTTAAATTCTTCATGCAATGTTCTGAAGATGTCTTACCTTCACAGCCCGGGTAATAATGTCTATACAGTGGTTTTATCTTATCCCCACCACCAACATCCCAAAATGTAAATCGCCCACTCGCTATGTTCACTGTCTCCACGTTAAATCCTATTGTCGGTATAGTTGTCACCGTCTCATTCAGTACAAGACGGTACAAAAATGTTGTTTTCCCTGAAAGATAATAATCATAATATATATAAATGCGTTTATTAAGTTTTCCTAGAAGTTCATTTTTTTGTTATGTTTCCTGGTCTCTCAGCTCCGCCGGCCACATATCAAATTCTAAGCGCTCTGTAAGCAAAGACATTGTTCATTGATTTTACAATGAATCTAGTATAATTATGAACAATATTAGCTAATATTAATTATTATGTGCTCTTTCATTTAATCTTACTATAAATAGGGAAATGTTGTATGTATGTATCTATGTATCTATGTATCTATGTATCTATGTATGTATCGCTATAAAGGCTCCGTCAGTTTCGATCCAAATGTCGCCAAATTCATACGGGAGATCGAGGAATATACGGGAACGTGTTTAAACTTTATTTGGTTGAAAACGGTCAAGAATTGGCTCCAAAAACAGTGAAAATATGGGTAAAAACGGGTTTTTGTTATGAAAATCGGTTACCAGCCTACGCGTCACTGCAGCTGGCCGGCAGCGCGTCGGCGCCGCGTGCGTAATGCGGGCGTAATGCGCATTGCGCAAATGCGCGCGTAAACGGCGCAGAGCCACACGACTTGCGAGCCAGAGATCAGTGGGCATGATAATACGGAAAGAAGGAAAAATAAAGGACAAAAAGGTACATGGACGGGTCACGGGATACCGGGTGAACACGTCCGCAGACACGCTATGAGAGGACGTAATAAATACGGGAAAAGATGTGTGTTGTAGGCCTATAAACAACATGAAGCGGTAGGCCCCTACTATAAAGAAAAATTAACATGGGGACAAAAAGGTACGAGTAATTACTAATTAGGCCAACGGGTTAAAGTAACTAAATGAAACGGGAACGAAACAAAGACGGAAAGAAACTAATCAGGAATTGTAAGAAAAAAAAGAAGCTAAAATAATGAGAACAGAATTAAGTAAAAAACATGGAAACGGGAAATCACAAGCAGCAAATAAAAAAAAAATGCTAAAAGGGAAATGTAAGAAAGAACAGATTTAGAAAATAATGATTCAATGATTCTACCTGTTCAGTATTTCTTCCTGTTTATAGTGAACGCTCCCATTTACTCATCTAGCGGGGACCCGCGCGAAGCGCGGGTATCCCGCTAGTCTTACTATAAATAGGGGAATGTTGTATCTATGTATCTATGTATCTATGTATCTATGTATCTATGTATGTATCACTATAAAGGCTCCGTCAGTTTCGATCCAAATGTCGCCAAATTCATACGGGAGATCGATGAATATACGGGAACGTGTTTAAACTTTATTTGGTTGAAAACGGTCAAGAATTGGCTGCAAAAACAGTGAAAATATGGGTAAAACGGGGTTTTTGTTATGAAAATCGGTTACCAGCCTACGCGTCACTGCAGCTGGCCGGCAGCGCGTCGGCGTTGCGTGCGTAATGCGCATTACGCCAATGCGCGCGTAAACGGCGCAGAGCCACACGATTTGCGAGCCAGAGACCAGTGGACATGATAATAGGGAAAGAAGTAATTAGACCAACGGGTGAAAGTAACTAAATGAAACGGGAACGAAACAAAGAAGGAAATAAACTATTCAGGAAATGTAAGAAAAAAGAAGCTAAAATAATGAGAACATAATTAAATAAAAAAACATGGAAACGGGAAATCACAAGCAGCAAATAAAAAAAAAAAAGATGCTAAAGGAAATGTAAGAAAGAACAGATTTAGAAAATAATGGGAACTGGGTTAAATAAATAAATAACATGGAAACGGAAAATCACAAGCTAAGCAGAGGAAACTAAAAAAAAATGTTAGAAGAGACAGATTTAGATAAATACAAATGTACCTTTTCAATGATTCTACCTGTTTAGTAATTTTTCCTGTTATAGTGAACGCTCCCATTTACTCATCTAGCGGGGACCCGCGCGAAGCGCGGGTATCCCGCTAGTCTTACTATAAATAGGGAAATGTTGTATGTATCTATCTATGTATCTATCTATCTATCTATGTATGCCTATAAAGGCTCCGTCAGTTTCGATCCAAATGTCGCCAAATTCATACGGGAGATCGATGAATATACGGGAACGTGTTTAAACTTTATTTGGTTGAAAACGGTCAAGAATTGGCCTCAAAATCAGTGAAAATGTGGTACGTTGCTAGGCTGGGTAAACAAAAAAGGGAGTCAGTTGTCAAGCTAGCCCGTGCGCGTCGTACGGGCGTATCTAATGCCAAGCCGCTCGCGTAGCGCAGCGATAGCGCGCGGGTAACGCAGCACTACGCCATGTCGCGGGTAAAAGACGCAGAGTCGCGCAATGAATGATAATACGGGTGAACGACCGGTAGGCGTAATAAATACGGGGAAAAGATGTGAAAAGTACAAACAACATGAAGAGGTAGGCCTACTGTAATTTAAAAAGAAAACAAAATGAGGACAAACAGGTAGGCCTACGAGTGTGTGGGTTAGCCTATAGTTAGTCACAGTAAGAAAATGAAAACGGGAATAAAATAGGCTAAAGAAGGAAAGAATAATAAAATCTAATAAAATTAGATGATTTAAATAAAAAAGGCTATTACTGAGGACAGAACTAAATAAATAACATGAAAACGGGAAATCACAAGCTAAGCAGCAAATAAAAAATGAAGTCAACAGGGAAATGTAAGAAAGGACAGATTTAGAAAATAATGGGAACGGGATTGTGTAAATAAAAAACATGGTAACGGAAATTTGCAAGCTTAGCAGCAAAATGTTTTAAAAAATGGAACAAAATTGGCCCATGTAGAAGGAACTAATAAAAATTCCCTTTAAAAGGAAAGCCAGCCTCAATGTAGAAGAGGTCTTGTAATTAGTTTTGGTCAATGTGAAAGGCATTTTAGGATCACGCTTACATCTACATGACAGTCCACCAAACCATCAACGATGAGAACATGCACACTGAAACAGCAGAAAACATTAATTCCTAATCTCATGTCAACTCTTTTAATTCATTACATGTACTCCAAATTGTTATGGTCTGTTTGTTTTGTTGTTGTTGTTGGTGTTGTTGTCGTTGGGTTTTTTGTCTTTTCAGCTTTTTACCCACGATATCTCAATTTCCAATTTTGTAATACCAGAACTTACGAACTCAATATCTTCGCTTAGGAATGTCCGATTTCACTGCTTTCGATATATACACTGCCGGTTTGAGTTAACTTACATGTACATTTTATTTTAAAATAACTTAATTAATTCGCAATGTATAGTTTAAGCCTACTATATTATAATAGATAGTGGCCAGCACATTTATAAAGGACTGGTTACTCACTACAATCTTCACTCTTAAACTGTGTTTTTCTGAATGTGCTGATCATGTTGATTGCTAGTCGGAAACTCCTGCGAAGCTATGGACATGGCATCTTACATACTCCATTCTATAACAGTCTGCCTAGTGCCTTGTGTGTTTTCTCTTCAATCATTTTGTTGAATGTAATTTTATGAATCAAATAGTTATGTGTCATTTTATTTATAATAAAGAAGTTATTAAATTAATAAAGTAAGACAATTTATTTATCTATAAGTGCATGTCAAATGGGGTACATTGTTCAATACTATATGCATAAATTATGCCCATATTATAGCTAGGCCCTAAAAACTTTATTTTGCATCGGATTTTTCCTGTTGAAAAGACAAAACTGATGTTTATGATAGCAACCATTTCATCAATAACATTTTGAGTCATTTTCGCCAGCCCATTCGGGGCTGGTACCTGTTTCAGGTTTGGGGTCAGTTTACTCAAGAGATTATATTTTAGTGGTATTGGAATGATTTTTTTTTTACTTTTTGTGGTTAAATTTTTTTTTAAATATTTTAATTCGATTTGTTAGGAAAAGTAAGTATGTTTTGCCGTTTCAACGAACGAAAACGAGTGAGTATTACCAAAGTTATGTTTGAACTAATTAATTATGACTTTAAAAGTTTAAAGGCCTAAATGTAACAATAATAGTTAATATATATAGCATCATATGGTCAGCAGAAGAAAATCTGACATCACCTATGATGTCATATCAGTGTCCTTGACCGGGGGTCCTTACTCCTTGACCACTGAACAGCGTGATATCATGTTGATAACAGATCTATAGAATCAAAATCTTCATCATATCCCCGGATCATATCACAGATTCTCAACAATCTGTGATCATATGGACCATATTGATGTGAAAGTAGTTATCTATCATATCCTGTGTCGTTTTATGGATAAAAATGACTCAAAATGTTATTGATGAAATGGTTGCTATCATAAACATCAGTTTTGTCTTTTCAACGGAAAAATCCGATGCAAAATAAAGTTTTTAGGGCCTAGCTATAATATGGGCATAATTTATGCATATAGTATTGAACAATGTACCCCATTTGACATGCACTTATAGATAAATAAATTGTCTTACTTTATTAATTTAATAACTTCTTTATTATAAATAAAATGACACATAACTATTTGATTCATAAAATTACATTCAACAAAATGATTGAAGAGAAAACACACAAGGCACTAGGCAGACTGTTATAGAATGGAGTAGGCCTATGTAAGATGCCATGTCCATAGCTTCGCAGGAGTTTCCGACTAGCAATCAACATGATCAGCACATTCAGAAAAACACAGTTTAAGAGTGAAGATTGTAGTGAGTAACCAGTCCTTTATAAATGTGCTGGCCACTATCTATTATAATATAGTAGGCTTAAACTATACATTGCGAATTAATTAAGTTATTTTAAAATAAAATGTACATGTAAGTTAACTCAAACCGGCAGTGTATATATCGAAAGCAGTGAAATCGGATATTCCTAAGCGAAGATATTGAGTTCGTAAGTTCTGGTATTACAAAATTGGAAATTGAGATATCGTGGGTAAAAAGCTGAAAAGACAAAAAAACCCAACGACAACAACAACAACAACAACAAAACAAACAGACCAGAACAATTTGGAGTACATGTAATGAATTAAAAGAGTTGACATGAGATTAGGAATTAATGTTTTCTGCTGTTTCAGTGTGCATGTTCTCATCGTTGATGGTTTGGTGGACTGTCATGTAGATGTAAGCGTGATCCTAAAAATGCCTTTCACATTGACCAAAACTAATTACAAGACCTCTTCTACATTGAGGCTGGCTTTCCTTTTAAAGGGAATTTTTATTATCCATAAAACGACACAGGATATGATAGATAACTACTTTCACATCAATATGGTCCATATGATCACAGATTGTTGAGAATCTGTGATATGATCCGGGGATATGATGAAGATTTTGATTCTATAGATCTGTTATCAACATGATATCACGCTGTTCAGTGGTCAAGGAGTAAGGACCCCCGGTCAAGGACACTGATATGACATCATAGGTGATGTCAGATTTTCTTCTGCTGACCATATGATGCTATATATATTAACTATTATTGTTACATTTAGGCCTTTAAACTTTTAAAGTCATAATTAATCAGTTCAAACATAACTTTGGTAATACTCACTCGTTTTCGTTCGTTGAAACGGCAAAACATACTTACTTTTCCCAACAAATCGAATTAAAATATTTAAAAAAAAATTTAACCACAAAAAGTAAAAAAAAAATCATTCCAATACCACTAAAATATAATCTCTTGAGTAAACTGACCCCAAACCTGAAACAGGTACCAGCCCCGAATGGGCTGGCGAAAAGAAAGAAAGAAACTAAAATGGAAACTTAGGCTTAACGAGGGTCAGACTCAGATAAATGAAATTTACCTTTTCAATGATTCTACCTGTTCAGTAATTCCTCCCGTTTTAGTGAACGCTCCCATTTACTCACCTAGCGGGGACCCGCGCGTAGCGCGGGTGTCCCGCTAGTGACATAAAATTTGCAAAATATTGTAAGGATTAACCAACCGGTGTTTTGAATTTTAAAACCCGACATCTTGGTCAAAAATTATGCGTGAATTCGCTACTTGCACAGTTCCGCCATTATGCACTATGTGCGGGAGAGCCTCGAACTGGCAGCATACATGAAAGGAAGAATTATGTAACCTTACACAGAACGTTATGACTAGTTCAATTCCCATTCATGTATGCTGCCAGTTCGAGGCTCTCCCGCACATAGTGCATAATGGCGGAACCGTGCAAGTAGCGAATAGGCCTTTTTCATCAGATTTACCACATTCGCCTTGCTATAAACATTGAATTGCGTCATCTGTTGACGTAATGAAAAAAACAGTATTTTAGCTAGAAGCACAGCTCTTATGATGCTATGCTGTGCACTCAACCGTGTAGTGTAAACTGTGTAGAGACAAGATATTGCTATAGGCTAACTTTGCATGCATGGACAAATTTGTGTACTCAGGTGTATCAAGGTGGAAACTGTGCATAGATGCATTTATAAGAGAATCGTTTTGTAGACAAACCTTTCGATATATGAGAGAAGATTGGCAACCAGAGAAGAGCTCATCTTCTCCCCACCAAAACAAATCAGGAACAATGCACTTTTGACTGTCACTATGAGGAGGGGGTACCGGGTAACGGCGAATTAGTTCTTTGAGCAAGATATAATACTGCTCTGAAATTGCGTAAAATTACGAGAGGCAAATCCAAGCTTACATTAAAAATTCTTAATCTAATAGATTAAAATTGATATAAATCTAAAGTAACAATTTTTTAAACTTATATAGATTGAAATTCAAATCCATAAGATTTTTTTTAAATCTAAACATGGCTTATAGGTTGGACTAACCCAAGACTAATCGTAGGAATTTAGAGTGTGTTACTGTTAAAACCAAGAGATAAAAAACATTATTACAATTTATTATTTGAAAGATTTACTCAATTTGAAAGGTTTACTTAATGGTAGACCTATATAGAGGTGTTTAAAGCATCACTAGATTTACTCACCTGAGGCATCCAGTCCCCCTATGAATATCTTTGATTCAGGTCGTTTGAAGATTGAACAGTTTCGGACAGTCATAGCGATGTTGTTCGGAAGAGCTCTCGCACCTTCGGCCAAGTTACTCGAGAGATCCTTTAGGGCTTTCTTGAGTTGTACTCGCATGTCATAACTGCAGATGGAGACGGAGGAAGATTCAACTAGATTTCGACTCATATTCCAGTCCCCACAGACGATGCACACGAATTAAAGAATATCACTAAAATATATTCTGAACAAGTTCAGGACACGTTTACTCTTTATAATCACGATACTCTGAACAACATTTATTTACATTTCATTTGGTAGTTCAATATATACATGGATTAACATGATATAAAATGTGCAACGTTTTGCCTGAAGTTTGACATTTTTTAATTTAAGGGACAAACACTTGTTAGGGGGACTGATTCAAAAAGGGGGCCCTGAAAGGTTTTGACCTGCCTAGGGGGGCTAAAAAATGACCACAAATTTTTATGGGAAAATTGAGTTTATATGTTTTTCTATGGGTTGACCCATAATTTTCATGTCAAAAAGGGGGGCCCCGAAATTTTTGAGATCTCGAAAGGGGGGGCGAAAAATTTTCACGATGAAATTTTTTCCATCAGGTCCTGGTCCCCCTAACAAGTGTTTGTGAACGGTCCCTAAGCATGTTCTCTCTTATTACAATGACAATTTTCGCTGTGATTCCGAATAGCGTATAAAATAAATAAATAAATGTTGGTATTAACAGCGCCTCTTTTTCACATGTGTACACACCTGTACCTAAGCGCTTTACATTATTTTATTCCGCTGTCATTAGAATATGGCAGCTGCCATTGCCATACAATGCCCATGTTCACACCTTTGGGCGGCGCGGCGCCATGGACAATATTCATAACAGCTCCCCATTTCACACCTGGGTAAGAGAGGCAAGTATATAAGGTAAATCGCCTTGCCCAAGAGCACAACACGACGGCGCCGCCGGGGCTCGAACTCGCGATCCACCGATTACAAGGCAGAGCCCGTACCGCCGCTGCACCAACATAAAGACGCCATCGCGTAACGAAAACGTTTTGTTAATGAGTGGTATAGTTTTATTTATATACCTCATATATAGATTCCTGTCATCTGATTGGTTGAAAGTGCAGTCATTGAATTAACTATGCCCGCAAAATGAACTATGGACCGGTCCATGGAAATGAACTATGGACCGGTCACGTGCGTCACGATCAAACTGCGCGTTTTCCCAGCGTAAAATGATATTACGCACGCGTTAATGTTTTCACGCGTTATAATTACGCAGAAATCGCAGATTGTAATCTGTGGGATCTGTGTGCCGTTCGCATTGAAACTATTAATTTCTCTTCCCAAAATCGATGCTTTTAACCAAACAGATGACAAGAATCTTAAGATTTGGTATATAAAACAAATATTGACTGCTTGAGGGGCATGGTTAAAATTATAGGCCCGCGGTGATCTCAAAACCATGACTATGCCCCGAGTCATGGTTTTGAGATCACCTTGTGCCTATAATTTTAACCATGCCCCTCATAGCAGTCAATATTTGTATAATATTTGTTACTACATTTCTATTTACAGTTTCTATGTACAATTTTAATATAATTTTAAAACAAAATTATTGAACAAATACAGATTCATTCATTTATTATAATCAGTTGTACAATTCTACTTCTAATTGTGTTTGATGACATGAGCGCATAGCGCGCTACTAACTATAGGGTGCGTAATATTCAATCACGTTAACTCTGATTCTATCTCGGCATTCCATGTTCTCCAGATGAAACTTGAACATTAAATTCAGAAAGCAATCGTTGACCAATGTATTTATAACGACAGACAGTTGCACGTGCATGTAAAGGCTAATTTCCGATTATACCGGAAGCCGGGACCGGAAGGTTGGTTTTGAGTTTGAGCCTGGACCGGGTTAAAGTTTTTTCATCTCTGGCATGACATCAGAATGTGTGCATGTATATACTTCACAACGTGTTTGAACCCCGGGTTTGAACACTCATTATGCTCGTATATCATGTTTACCGAAATATGACTATTTATAGGCCTATAATATGGAATGCCAAATTCAATTCATTTCTTCACAAATATTTTTTCCATGCCATTTGAAAAAACATCATGTAAATTGACCAGACATATTGTTTTACAAGGGTTTACAAGTCATGTAAACTATATTCATTTCTGACACAGTTGCCAATCGAACGACCGACCAAGATGTGGTTGGCTAAATTAAAACGCACTTCGCCAGCTGAGATCAAGTGTTTCTTTGGCAGCATAACTTACAGTGATATCAGTTTCTTGTGTGTAGTCAAAAAAGTGTCTATACTTATATTATTTACACAGTTTACTTTGAAAGGTCTTAGATATTAAGACAAAGTCCTCATCCCTTTTGTCAAGAGATCACTTCATCATGTTCATGTTGATTTCATTTACCTTCCGTGATCTTTTCTGTATTGTTTCACCATTTTAGCCAATGCACACACTGCTTCATCTAGTCCGTCTCCATTCAATGCGCATGTTCCTTGAATATGCCATGGATTTCCTGGCAGCTTTTGAAGGTCCATGAGTTCAACCAGTTTGGAAGGAGTCATTGATGCTGAAATGAACAATACAATAAACGTTCAAAAGTATGGTCATCATGGTCATTGACCAAAAGTTCTTCCTAGTGGAAAGTGCAGGCTAAGTGCTCAACCGAGCATAATTTATTCTGGGTGCGAATAATGATAAGAAGAAGCTTTAAAAAGCGAAACTTAGCCATAAAATAGCTAATTTGACGGCTTCTTGGCATAATTGTTTGAGATGTTAAGATTTTTTTGTATAAACGTAGTTAAATGTGTATTTTATAGGGAATGTACCAAGGAATTTTAATGGTATACGTTCGTAGTTCTGTACCGTATAACGTTGTTCCTATAGGTTGAGGGGCTGAAAATGTCAAAATTTGAATTTTCCCACAATTGTATCATACATCTTTTAAGATGTCAATTTTAGCTCAACAGAACAAGTCTTGTGGTTCTAATACTCTCTTTTCCTCTTTCCTTCCCTCTGACACCCCATAGTGGACACTCGCTGTCCTTAGTTTCGACAGAGTTAGAGTACATACCGGGTTGATCCTGTTTATTAGCGACTACAACCACAGGTACCCTTGGCATCATCTCGTCATCTGTAATAACTCGAAACAGCTCCTCTCTTGCCTCCATTGCTCGCTCTCTATCATTACTGTCAACCACGAACAAGATGCCTGAGAAAAAAGAGAAGACAAAATAGCGAAAAATGATAAACAGGAAAAATATTTTAAAATGTTATAACCGTGGAATATAACGCAAGTTGGTTTGGGTCAAAACGTAGTTATATCAATTTTAAAATGTTGGGTTATATAAAGTCCATTAAACGCTTTATATGGAAAAATGAAAAATCACTGGGACATTCTTAAAATGTCAAAATGTTATTGTAAAGTATTTTTCGGCAAGCATTTTGCAAAATATCTTATCAACACTTTAATAACATTAGGTGAATGTTTCATTGCAGCAGGTTTTCACCCTTTTTACATACTCTTTTATATAACCCGATGTTTAAACGTTTTCTATAAAACGTTTTGTGTTTGCTGGGTACAACAATCGTGTCAACATTAAAACGTTTTCATCCTTTGTTGCTCTTTTAACATATGTAACCTTTTTTTCTTCATGTTCCTTACCTTCGGTCCCTATGAAGTAATGTCTCCATAACGCTCGAATCTTTTCTTGGCCGCCAACATCCCATACGGTAAACGTAACACCAGGCATGGGTGTGACCGTCTCTACGTTGAACCCTATGGTCGGGATGGTGTTCACCAACTCATTCAACTTTAATTTGTACAAGATTGTTGTTTTGCCTGAAAGAAGGACGAAAGGAATAAACATTTCATCATGTTGCATTTGTTACATTATCATATGTGATAACATATAGTTATGTGTCGGGTGTCTCCCCGTCAGTCCGAAACACCGTCAATCCGAACCACCGTCAGTCCGAAAATCTAACTAAAGTTAGGGTTAGGATTAGGGTTAGCGCTAGGTCTAGGGTTAGGGTTGACGTCTTTTTCGGGGGTTCGGCCCGATTGACTGTGTTTCGGACTGACGGGGTTTTAATTCTGTGGGCGTACCCGAAAACAGCATAGTATACCAGCGTAGACACATGCCTAGTATACTGCGTCATCAATTAACAACCAATACTATGCTCTTTTCACGTGTCTCAGGCCCGGCTCATTCATTGTGGTTTCATTTTTTAGGAATTTTATCCCATGTTCATTTTTTTTTTTATTATATTCTTTGTCCGAAAAGATAAATGATATTACGACAAATCTTGTTTAACTGTGTCCCACTTCCAATATAAAAACATGCAGGGAGGCACATCATTACTCGCTAGTGTTAACAGTTGGACCCCCTTAAAGCCGAAAAATGGCACTTACGTTACACGCGTATTACCTGCCGTTATGTAAATTTAGTCCGCTGCTATGTATGTAACATGAAATCAAATTACAATTTCTACATTATTTTCAAGAGTTTCTGAATTTTTTTTGTCTAACATACATGTAACTGAACGAAGAACATGCGCTCGATTGATGAAGCTATTTTTTACATAAATAACGCTAAATGCATCAAGCACCAAAAGTCGCGACGTGCCCGATTTCGGCATTATGTGTTGTCGACGCAATTTCATCATGAACTTAGTCATGTTAGTGAAGGGACTAATATAATATCAGATATACCATTCGAATTATGTTCCCCATAAACAATTCATATGAAAATTAAAGACAAAATTCTTTATCAAATGAGAACAAAATCACAAACTTACCTGCGGCATCGAGTCCCAACATGACAATCCGACACGGATTTTGTTGAAATATTGAAAACTCACTAAGCGCGTTGCTGAGTCTGCTCAGTAAATTGCCCATGATGATACTAAAATGTTCACTTTTAAGTAATGATTTAGTCTTTTATCAGTTCAGGTATTGGTATTTAACAGTGGTATAAGAAATAAATAATATGAACGATCACTTTTCTACCGCTGCAATATCCTAGTTTGACGGCTACGTTGAGAACACGGTTTATTTAAAGCAATTTTCGGAAATAGTTGCACCACATCATTGAAATGTGTATGAGCCTGGTATATGAGTTCCGATTTTGTCGTCAAACTACACATTAACAATTCTTCCACGTCTTCACAAAAGAATCATAACAAATATCATGTCATCGATGGTTTACATCCTAGTAGCTATATCTACGTATGTAAATATCTAACAACAAAACTGACCAATATCAAATCCGGGTACACGCATCGAACTTTGACAAGAGCTTTATGCAAATGAATCAATCTTCGATCACAGTACTTCCACGTCGTTCACTTCCACGTTGACAAATTTTACGCACAGTAAATGACGTTTTATGTGATGTTTTCTTATGTCGATATACCTTTTACGATATTTGTATGGTTATATATATTTTGTTCAGTTTTAGTGTACTATATTTTTCTTATTAGGCATATTATCATTAAAAGAATATATCTTGCGAGTTATTATTAGAATGCCAATGCTTCAAAATTGATTTGATAAAGTTTTCATATATTCGGATGTTGCTAATTTTGAAAATATTCCATGAATTACGAATTGAATTTATTTTCTTCTTTACTTCTAATTAAAAGAATAACTGACCCTTGGGGTAAATAGGCTAAATTAATGTTGCATAGTGGCCTTTGTTTCTCTAGGCCGCGAGCCTTCGAAGGCCCAGCCCCCGGACCAAGTCTTTATTTCGGATTTTAGTGCAGTCTTTTATTTTCAGTGGTGGGGTATATTTCTTTTTGACATTGAGAGGGTTTTTGTCTTGAAGATTAGTGAATCCAACCCCTTTTGGTAACAAAACAAGTTTCTGGTACAAATGTGTGCGAAGCGCGCGAAAAATGTTGTCATATTGAAGCTAAATTGGTAAAATATGAAACACAAGTGGAATAAATTCGCGCGTAGCGCGCAAAAATTGACACTTGTTAGGTTAAACTGGCCAAATATGAGGTTAATTTGGTCAGAAACCCACATACAGGCGTTAACATGGGGGGGGGGGGGGCATTCAAAATATTGGGTGGGATGTATTCCCCCCTTCCCGGAACTACGCCTATGTTTATTCTGTTGTTGTTTGTTTCAGTGCTTTTTTGCCTTGTTTATGACCTTGTTTGTTTGCATTGAGTATAATTACCATACTCGTAAGAAAAGTGGAGGTATTAGGGAAACTGTTAAATTTTGTGGTTTTCCACAAATGCCTAAAAAACCACCTTAATTAATTGTTATTTACCATATACGTTGTCATAGTAATAAGACAGTAGCATTCATACGAGTATTATAACAAGACGTATTAGCAGTGATAAGCATGATAAGGGGTTTTGTTATATTTTGACATATAATGGAATTGGAAAATTTAGAGAAATCGGTTCAAAATGATGTTTATTTACTTTGTTCTGATGAACTTGACCAGCTAATAAATAGTTTTCTCAACTTTACTGGTCTAATTATGACAAAACTGGTGCTCGTGGGTTCTCGATTTTGAATTGGACGCTGCAGGACTAAAACTGGTGCCCGTGGGTTCTCGATTTTGATTTTGGACGCTGCAGGACTAATCAAATTTAAAAAAAAAGATTTCTGTGGACTTCAAAATAAAGGTCATTTACCAAATTGGGGAACATTTCCACAAATTGTGCTAAATATTATCTATAGCCTGAAAATACAGCCCCAAATCTGCCACATATCCCTATAGTGGGGTCAGATTGGGTGGGGAGGGGTATCCCCGGTGAGCATCATTTGGGCTCGGTTTTACCGGAAAGTAATATAAAATTTGAATTTTACTCTAACTGTTTAGTCAAAATCAATTGGTGACATTTTGTTTATGAGCAATTTGCAATTGTACACTATTTTGGCCCAAATCAAGATATTTCACGACAGGTCTTAAAAGAAAATACACAGGCCAGTCTATTAATTCTGCCCGGTATCTATAGGCCTACCCCTAACGAAAAATAATTTAGTTATATTATTAGAGTCCGCGGGATAGGGCTTATAAATGAAGGTTAATATGGGTTTCATTAACTTTTATGATTGTTAGGCCTACCGTCTGATACATTATTATATTCGCGACCTACGTATGGAGTGTTGGGGATTGGGTGGTGGTGGCCAGGGTGTGTGGGGTGTGTATGGGTGGAGGCATTTGTGTAGGCCCTATCTTTTCAATTAAAAGTATTGCATGATCATTGATCCCAGTGAAAGGGTAAGTCAATATGAGTTGTCATCAAGTATATATGTTTTTAAATCATGCATCTAAAAATGGAAAAAAGAAGAAAACGGCAATGTTTAGCTGTTCACGTGAAGCTTCATTCAAATACTCGACAAATTCCCCAACAAATGTGGCATTTTACCCTGAACTTGTTTTTGGTCGTATCACTTTCGGGGTGTGTTATGACACAATCTGATTTCTGATGATTCAAATACACGACAAACTCCCCAACAAATATGACAAATGTGGCATTTTACCCTGAACTCGTTTTTGGTCGTATCACATTCGGGGTATGTTATGACCCTGGGGGGTACTCAAGTTTGGTTTTGGTAGGGACGTGCCGCTGAGATTTTGGAAGTAGACCCATAAATATACCAATTTTTCAAGAAATTTGGACCCATTGATATACCAAAAGTCAAAATTTTTGGCCAAACTTACCCAAAATTGTTTTAGTTTTTAAAAATTTTCCCAAAATTTTGGCTAGATTAAGGAAAAATTGGGCTGTTTTCCGAAAAAATTGAGAAAATTTTGAAAAAAGGACCCATTCATATACCAAAATAGGCTTTGAAAAAGGGGTCATTGATATACCAGAAGGCTGAAAATGCTACCCATGTTTGCGGCACGTCCCCGTATGGTCATTTGTACTGAGTACCCCCAGGGTTATGACACAATCTGATTTCTGATGATTTTTAGATTTTCTGATTTACCCAATCACTAATCATGCTGATAGTACTTTCAACATAAAAATGCTCTTACTTATAAGACGCCTACTATAATACGGTTCGTATTAATAACACCGTAGCCAAATAACAATTCATTTTCAATATATTTTATTTGAACAAATTCACACACATTTAACAATTCCACAAGTATTACCTTCCCAGCAAAAACAATATATATACATTTTACAGAAAACGTTTAAATGTTATATTAAGTGTATAAAAAGATTTAATAACTTTCATTTTCGAAAACTTATGCAAAACATTCTAACGCAATGTTATTAGGCCCGTGTTGACAAAATATTTTGCAAAAATGATTGCTAAAAATATTTTGCAATAATATTTTGACAACATGTTTCATATAAAACGTTTTGAAAATGTTTTCATGACCTTTATTAAAACGTTTTGATCAAAACCAAAACGCGTTTATACCGTTTTTTAAAAACATTTTTGTGTTTGCTGGGTTATCATTAAAAAGAAGTATTTGTAATTTTTAAATGATCCCCGATTATTGGCATACGTTCATGACTTATATAACTTTTTAATACAACAGTAACAACATATATAAATATCAGTATCTACAATTCAAAGTTATAATGACATCTTCCTTGTAAATAAATGAAACTGAGATGTCGTTGAAACAATATAAAAATTGTACATTTAAATATCTGGCTATTATTTACAGTATGTACATTATATGGGTTGCTTATTATAATTATGATATAGAATTAGACTTCTCGAGAGCAAATCACGCACTTGTATTATTACCCACCACCACACACCCCTATATTACACATACACCCCGAGCATACCCCCTCTCGCACATATTTCCACACCATGCACTTTAAACACATTCAAAGTTCAGTCGTCCAAAATGGAAATGAGTGTTGACTGCCACCCTCACACCCTGCCCCCCCCACACACACACACACACACACCCACTCGCTTTATTTACTCTCTTATTTAAAGTTAACATCAAATTGGTGACTGGCAAATCTAAATTTGGATTGAAAAATATAAATCGATTAGGTTGCAATTCCAATGTGCATTATTGGATTGAATATTTCAATTTCATTTGTCACTGACATAATCTTTTTATACATTTTAATGTCCAGTCATCCAAATGAAAACTCGCACTCCTCACACCTCTTACCAAGCTTACAAACATTCGCTTTATTATACTCTCTATTCCTTAGATTGAAAAGTCAATCTACCGGGTTAGCATCAACGACTGACAAATCTAAATTGGATTGAAAATATAAATCTATTGAATTGAAGTTCCAATGTACAGTCCAGGAGTACATTGAATATTTCAATCTTTTGTCACTAAATATACACATTTTATAGATTGCAATGGTCCAAAGAATGAAGTCCGAATTATGTAGTCCGACAAAGGCATTCAAATAAACCATCAATTATTTTCATTTGTTTGTCTCTATGTCTCAAATGTAATTCTCACATAGGCTCAGAGTATTGGTCGTTTGCATGGCACAATTCAGCATCGAAGTGGTTACGTAATTCTCTTGGTTACCGGATCACGCTATTTTGATATGCCTTCAAGTGCCATATACTTTGTGTGGTGATTGTTTCGATCGTGGTTCATAACTCAAGCGCGTGATCCCGTTGACATAGTAACATTACGTAACTTCGATACTGAATAGTGAAGTTATAAATGAATACTACTTTTTTTTCTTCTTTAAAAATCATTTGCAGTACAATTATGATCTGTCTATATCGGAGCATGATTCACGTCCATCAAAAAGTTCTGTTTGCTTTCTTGAATTCTCGCACCATTTTTGCTAATGCGTTAAGTCCTTCGTAGACTCCTTCTCCAGTCGTTGCACATGTTGCTTGTACATGCCATGGATTGCCAGGTAAAGAACGAATGTCTAATTGTTCTATAAGTTGACCAGCAGTCTGAGCACCTGTTGAGATATACAAATAAAAAAGAATTTGGTAAGTTTACATTATTCTGCAACAATAAAGCTAATAAATAACCCAGCAAACACAAAACCTTTTACAGAAAACGTTTAAATGTAGGGTTAAAACGTACGGTAATAACATTTAGAGAACATTTTTGAAAATTTGATGCAAAACATAATAACGTTATCTTTATAATGTTATTGACAAAAAGTGTTGACAAAATATTTTGCAAAAATGTTTTTCAAAAAATATTTTGCAATAACATTTCGATAACATTTGTAGTGTTTTTCCATAACGTTTTGAAAATGTTTTCATGCCATTTACATTTTTGTGTTTGCTAGGAAGTTAAATTTTAAATGTATAATCACCCTTCATAATGTTTTTGATAGATAAAACTTGTTAAAGAGTAATTTAGGCCAGGTCTTATTCTTCTGCTTTGAGTGCTTAATTCATTAGTTTAATGTAATCGAAGACGGACTGATTTTCAAATGAAACTGAAAACAATATTCAACTCAGTTAAAAAATAGGATGCACAAATATAATGAAAGTGCCTCAATATTATTGAAGTCAGCTTAAAGAAATAGTAATAATTGTACTCTAAAATTCTTAGCTTATTTGTTTGTTTGTTTGTTTTTTGTTGGTAATTTTGTTTTTTGTTCGTTTTTTTATAGATCCCAATTAATTATTAACGCATGCATGTCATGATGATCATATAATTATAATATTGTTCATTTACTTACCAGGCAAATCTTGCTTGTTGGCAAAAATTAACACTGGTACATTTGGTGAGATTTCGTGACTTTTGATGATGTTATATAACTCTGATTTGGCTTCCTGTAATCTTTCCTTGTCTACGCTGTCCACCACAAATATTACCCCTGCAAAGAAAAATAACAAAATTAATATGGAAATAATTAATGTTTTATTTTTACACTTTATCGTCCGCATTAGTGCTATCTACCGTAGACGTAAATGTGTATAGCTCAGTAATGTTGGAAGGACAACTTATTGGTTGCTCAAGCTTGATCGGATAAAAGTCTTTTATTTTTATTATAATTTTTTTTTAAATTTTGGTTCTCGTATAATTCCAACGCCTATTACAGACCAGTATTATTCGTAGCATCTATTAGGCAAATGATAAAATGAGGTTTATGTGTTGCAAAGATCGCGTCCCGCGGTATAGACCGAGTTTTAGATATAGATTTCCATATTGGTTGAAACTTGGGACTAAAATATGTCTCAGGTTGAAACCTGCGTGTTATGTTATTAAACAAAAAATGGAAATATGTTCAAAAATAGCATACGTCGAACTTATGTACTTTAACTTTTATTCCAAGGAAGGTTAGAACTGAATTAGATGTATCATCCGGCAAAACATTAAAAAATTTAGTGCATAAGTATTTTTCTGACATGACGCAACCAAGTTTGCAGACTTGAGACAACTTTTGAGTTGGTGGAACTGGAAAGACATAATTTTGGATCCATACCTTGCGTTCCTTGATAGTAATGATGCCATAGTTGTCTAAGTCTTTCCTGGCCACCTACATCCCAGACGGTGAACGTCAGACCAGGCATAGGGGTAACTGTCTCTACATTGAAACCAATCGTAGGAATAGTTGTCACTGTTTCATTCAGTTTGATCTTGTACAGAATCGTCGTCTTTCCTATAACACAAAAAAGAACCATTTTTTGAATTTGTTAGTGAAATAAACAACAAACAACAACAACGTGAAAATAGTGTAAAATATGTCAAATATTCCCGGGAAATTATAGTATTCGATTGAAATAGTATATCTATAAATCTAATAATCATGATACCCGATTCATCGATGTTCACTGCCGTCGTTATTGTTGAAATTAGAGGTTTATCAAAAAGAACCCTATTAGAATGAAATTGATTCGCAGAAACTTTCTGCGACACATCATTTTTGAGCAGGGTTGCCGATTTTCTTTTATTGATTTTTTAAAGCGGATTAAAAAAAAAAATCATCAGATTTCTCTAAATTTAAATCTTTTTTTCTTCTCCCAAACCACATAAAACCCGGGCATAAAACCCGCGAAAGTCAACCAAAGTCAGTGGCTTGAAAACACCATGCCTGATGAGTTGGCCATTCCTATTATTATTATGAAATAAATTGTAGCCTACTCAAATGCAAAATATTGCCGTAAAATCTTGAATAAATCATGTGAAAATTACAGCTAATTAGGCCTACAGGTAGGCCTACGTAGGCCCTCGAATAAAATCAAGGCGATTTCATTTTAAAAAATCGTAGGCCTAAAAAGACCTATGCAAATATTTAAAATCATAAAGAACATCGAAAATAGGCTGTAGTGAAATTCAAAACAAATTGATCAGACAGTGATATCTCTGAATGCGGTGTTTTCGAGCAACAACAACAACAAAAAAAGATTCTCAGAATGATGAGCACTGAAACAAAATCAGCTGACGAATGAATTATCCATATACTCGGAAAATCACACAATAAGATATTAAAACGTGATTAAACATTACAATATTAACATACCTGCAGCATCAAGACCCAACATCAAAATTCGACTTGGTGCACCACCAGATGTAAACTCTTGAAAAGCGGTAACAAGTTTAGAAATAAACAAACCCATGATGAATTACTTTAATTTCCTTATATTTTCCAAAAAGATGATCCAAAGTATGATGGTATCTTCTCAAAGTGATTCAGTGGTGTACTACTTTCTGACGTTATTGGTAATTTTGTCCAGAGAAGATGAGAAGTGTTTGTCCAACAAGACTAGCAAGCTAATTGTCTAATCTGATTTTTGTTCTCGTTTTTATATCTTTTGGAAAGCAATGTCATATGAAGCGACGTGGAAATGTTGAGTAGACAACTTTGACAGGTATTTGACCAATCAAAATCCTGTTTTCAACACGTCTATGCAATTTTCAATTGATCAGGTTCCAACATTATCAATTCCACGTCATTTATTGATCATGTTGATTGACACAGGGGTCTTCCTCCAAAACAACCAATGACTGTAAACTGACGTCATTCTTAATTCTAAAAATAGATTTTCTCTAGTAAGGTCATTCAAGGGGTCACTAGAGGCTCATTCAGAAAAAAAAAAAAAAAAGAAAAAAAATATATTTTTCTTGCGATCCATGATCATTTTTTGTATTAATACTATAATTGTTATTTAATATAAAATATATAATGAATAATTGTGATGATTGTTTTTATTTATAAATGTATTTTTAGGAGTTGCTAATAAGAAAATTGCTGAATAAATTTACAATCCGCCATCTTTGGAAGTCTAGTGTTTTCGTGGATGCGGAAACCTGAGCAAAATGTCGGAAACATACGGTAAGTCCACTATTATGATGTATATCATCAGCAAAAATGAGATTCCAAGATACAAGTCCACTGCTATATTCAATGTTATGACACATCGTCATTGGGAGACTGGTGTTTTAGTTGCAAAATAATTGCCGTCACCAGTCGGGTTGGGAATTTGTAATGTAATTTTGTATTGACATTGGCATTGCATACATCTGTACATTGAGAGCACTGACATTTAAATGACTGGTGTTTGCAGCCTGGTTTGCTGTCTTGTATTTACCATGTTTACTCGGTCCCGGGGTATGTTGCAGGGCTGGGAAACCTATGTTGATTTTTGTGTTACTGAAAGGTACTATCAGTGGACAGTGACTATAGGTAAGCCGTTGCGGACTTTTGGTACACTAGTCTTAGTAGAGAAAGTTTCAATGTTTTTCACTTTTTCCTTATTTTCCACATACATAATTTTTTATTACTTCCGTGGTCCGGGTACGCGCTGGTGAATTGCGATCGCGTAGAAGTGACAAGGTCGCCTACTACGCATCGCGCCGAAGACCAATGGGTCATCCGGCTTGTTGTCAAGTGCGTTGATCAGCCAATCGGCGTGATTGTTTATTTCTTCTGTGACTGTGTGCACTCTCGTCTACGCTAGGCGCACAGCTCGGACCACGGAAGTTTTTAAAAAAATAACTTTAGGACGTTTGATGTACGCTAGTTTTGACAGTAATTTACAGTAGCGTATTGTGCTTTTTCAAGCGTGTTTGACAGTTTTTCACTACGTGACGCAATTCTACATTTATTCAAGATGGCGAAAACTTAGCTGTTTTCACTTGTTTTCAAAAATTTATTTTAAAATAATCATTGTTTTTTTACCCCATAATTTCCCTCATTAGGCTAATGAAAGTCAATGTTATGTTTAGTGTTTGTGATGCCAAAATGCCATTATTTTATATTTTGTACACAATTAGTGTCCAGTGTGGACACAAGCACACAATGATAAATGAACCTATTCCAAAATCAAAAAAACTAAAAACAAGATTCTGTCATCAAATTGAACTATAATTGCCCCAAGGAGGGCTGGTTTAGGGCCAATAACGTGGACAGTCATATTTCAGTTTATGGCCTTCAAAAAAAGGCCTATGGTTGTGTTTTCACAGAATATTGGAGGGTATATTATTGTAAGCCAGTAGTTAAGGGGTACTACACCTGCCCAATTTTAATGCCTATTTTTGCATTTTTCTCAAAAATTATAGTGCATTAGGGACAAGTAAGATATGTATATTATACTAGGGGCAAGGACTACAACTACTGCACTGGAAATTTTATTTCAGCACAGACAACAGTTGTGGAGTTACAGTCAAAAATGAGGGAAAAGCAATATTTGATCAATAAATCGATAACTACTTGCTTTGAGTTGCTGAATGTTCAGTACAGTAATTGTAGTCCTTGCCCCTATAATTTACATATCTTACTTGTCACGAATGTGCTATATTTTTTGAGAAAAATGCAAAAATAGGCACAAAATTGGCCAGGGGTGTAGTACCCCTTAATGAAATGGCAGCTATTTTGTAAATAATGAAACGCTGCAAAATAATGAATAATGAAGAAATTGCCTCATTGTGGTTTGAAAAAAATGTTACGCTAAACATGACTTTGACTTTCGTTAGCCTTATTTGAAGCCCTGCCCTCCTTCCAATACATTAAATCTTGACTTCAAAGTGTTTGACTTTGACAACTGTTTACCCTTGATGCAAATATGTGAACCTTGATGCAAAAGTAATAATTTAGTCCCTATAATACTAATAGCGAGGGTGGTCTAAAAGGAAAAGATCGCCCATGTCATTGTACTCAATGATGAATGCATATAAACATGTATGACAATGTTGTTAAATTCTCACCTCCGAATATACCAAAATTTCGATTTTTGAGTGTTCTAAAAGTGACATTAATCAAAATGAATGTTTTACTTTGTGTTTATTACTGTAGTATCTCGCATAATATGAAGAAAATTCCAGTGTAAAAAAGCTTAACTACATTGTAGGGCAGCATGTTCATAAAATTTTGAAATTCAATAACTTCATCTAAAATTGCTTTCATTGAAAAACTTATATCCTTGGTAATAATCATATTATATAACCAAATTTAGTACCGGAAATGTAAAGCTTATAACAATAAATTTTACTATTGAAAAAATTGATGAGTTCAAATATCTAGAAGTTAAATTTGATTGCAATATGTCATGGTCCTCTCCAGAGTTCCCGCCAGATTGCGTCTTCGCGTCCATGACGCTTTTTTTTAGCGCCAGACGCATTAATTTTGAAATTAACAAACCTTCTGCATCTGACCGGACGCAATAAATTTCAATGTCAATCTTCAGAATGTTTCCAATTCACAATGTTGTTTCTTCATTGACTGCATCATTTAGTACTGTAGTAAAAAGTCGTAATAAAACCAAAAAAGGTGTAATAAAACCTGTATAGGAAATAGCGAGGGAGTCATAATAGTTTACCCTGCTTGACGCTGTCTTGTTCATTTTTTCTTATATTCCAATGGCAATTTCTAGCGACGTCACTCACATGGCCGTGGTAACAGTGCATTGTATACCAGTTGCAGGGATGAACTCGTACATGACGACATCCTCATTATATGCAAAGTTATGTTGACCCGTGCAGGGAATATAAGACCCAATTGCACTTCCTGTTCTGCCTTGGCAGGCGTAGAATTTTGTCGTGATGGCAGACATGGCAGAAGTTGGAGATGGAGGACGAGGAAATGGGTGGAAAATGTCAAAAAAATTCAAAGATCTTGGCAGAAAACGTTCCCATGGCTCTCCGTCTCCGATGACTGTAGCAAGATGTATTGCAATTTTGCATGACTGCATGTGAAAAAGGCCACGTACCCTCCAGTAAGAACAACTTCACTCCTGGCAGAGGCAATGATAATTTTAGAAAGTCAACTCTGCAATGGCATGAAGATGGTGGCTGGTGCCAACTTTTATTATTGTTCTGAAATAAAATGTCCATGTGTGCTTTTTACTGTGCTAGCTGTGCTAGTGTATTTAATGTTTAATAATTCAAGTATCTTCCAATGGTACTTTTCTTGAGAGCTTGACTGCTTGATTATTCTTTGTTGTACACATTCAAGATGAGATAATTGAGATTGAAACTTTCAGAATAATGAGATTATTCCCTCTGCCCCTCAGCTTTGGGCCCATCCACACACTGACCTACTAGTGCCCCAATCCAGTTCCAAAATACAACACTAATTTTGGTTTGCGTACATTTCATGTCAGAGCTACTCATATTTGGAACAGTTTATCAGCAATGATTCAAACTTATACATACTTTCGGCAGTCCACGCTTTTTAATGCGTGCCGGTTCGAAATTCTGAAAATTGGTAAACGCGTGGAGGTTTAAACTTTTTGGGTAAAAAGCGTGGAATGGTATAAAGCGTGGGAATGAAATAAAAAGCATGGGCTTGTTTCAGCTTACAGTATATTTTTATTGAATGTTAAAACAATCATAATTCCAAGAAAAATCGGCAAACCTGTGCAAGATAAAATTCCATTTGATGCAGGCCCAGCGCCTGTTTACGCGAGTCCAGACCAGCACAATATCCTCCCCGGAAGCCCTTCCGTGATATGCAAATGTCTGATTTTTTCCATGACGTGTTACGATGTGTGGTAGTTAATTCTTTACATCGATCGTATGTATGAGTGACATCATTAATCATATGCATAATTGATTGAGCGAAGAAGGGTAGGATATAAGTCCCAGAGCGCACGCGAGAAACGAATCAGTTCATGACAAGAACAACATTTGGACGCCAAAAAAGTACAGTTATGCATTAAAATGTTTATTGTACAGTACAGTAGTAGCTTTTCACATAAAATTTTAATTGTTCACATAATGTATCAACTTCATGGAGAGAAAAACATCGGACTGGCACATGTGACATAGGTGCAGAATTTGGCATACTTGATTTACTTCGAATTGCGTGTGACTTCATCAATGGATACAAAAAGTGGTGGGGTCAGGAATTTTCAGTATAAAGGGTGCCTCAGTAAAAAGCGTGGGGGTCAGGAATTTTCTGTATAAAGGGTGCCTCAGTAAAAAGGGTGGGGTAAAATAAAAAGGGTGGGGGTCAAATCCCACTGCCGAGTATGCTATATGGAAAATTTACAATTCATAACAAACGTTCTCATTTCATGTTCAAGTCTAGTTTATGAATAATCCTATAATCAAATTAAGTATTTCTTGGCCAAAGTCAGACGATGGTGGCCGACATTATTCATGTGGCAACAGCCAATAGCATAAACAAAACAGACAATATGACGGCAACACTGTCTGGACGTTTGACGCCCGTGCCAGCTCTATTGGCCCTGTTACAGAAAAAAATGCACAAAATACATTTCTCAGTGCAATGTAAATATTTCCACATGAAAATAAATATTTTTGGATTCAAAATGAACGTGAAGAAAAAAAATTATTATAGCCGGGAGAGGGAATTGATCTCGGGACCCTCTGCGTGGGAGTCGAGATTCTTACCACTAGACCACGCATTCAATGATACACGGTGGGAGAAATTTTTAGTATATGGTCATTTTCACGGTAAAGGGTGTAACTTTTGATTTTTTGGGTCAAAATTTCAAACCACTTAAATATGTTTCTGTTTACTGAAATCATGCATAGAAGCAACTTAATTTCAAGTAAAATAATGTTTCAAGGCTTAAACCTTTTGATTTCTAAAAAAAAATTTGACATTTGCATAACATTTTGGTTAAAATCTAAGAAAAAATGTATTTTACATAACCTCAGAAAATTTTGACATGAAAGCTGGAATACATGTGAAATTCCATTTCAAAGTAAGTCAACAGATATAAGATAAATTTTATACCATGTTTTGCTATGTTTGTAATTGCAGTTTTGAAAATTTTTAACATCAAGTGTCATTTACAATGGAAATTTCCAAACCTTAAACATATTTTTTAAGTTTTAATTGGGTTCCTAAAATAATTTGAATGTCTAACTTCATGTACAAATACTACTTGATGAAAGGAACCTCCCAGCCAAGTTTCACAGAAATTGGAGTTATTTTTTAGAATTGGCAATTCAAGCGATTTGTGTTTCGGAGGCTTCAGTTAACAACACAGGTGATCATAAAAGTAAAATATTTAGCTAACTACTACAAGTTGACATAAAAAATAGGTAAAAATATCACAATTACCAATTTTCATGCTTTGCTTCTAAGTATTGAATTTCAGTTGTGACAAAAATTAAATTATCACAGCAAGTCATTTTTTTTGTTTCGGAGGCTTCATGTTAACAATTGTTAAATATTGCAGAAGTAGTTTTTTTGAAAACAACAGTGTTGGGATCATCTAAGCTGTTATTTTCTTGTGTGTATTGAATCAATGATTCTATGCGGCAGATATTGTAGATTTATCACACATTAATTTTTTCACCCATTTGTTAAGTATGGTGTTTTTTGCATGTGAAGCCTCCGAAACAGGCTTTTTAAGGTATCAGTATATTTTTCAAACATTAACCATAATGTCATTTTTTTTTTATTTATGACATTCTGCACATATCAAGTAATAATTACAATGCAGATATCAGTATGAAACACACCAATTTAGATATGCATAGATGATAATTAAGTTTACTGTTGTTTCGGAGGCTTCATTTGTTTCGGAGGCTTCAATTGTTAACAGAAAGTTTGTATTGGGTCCCATTTTCAAACGGTGATATATATCTCCACGATTTAAAAACATGTGACTTGAGGATCTAGTTTGCTACATTTTAATAAATAGATTGGATGAGCTCTTTTATTTATATTTGCACAAGCTTGCTGAACAGTTTGTTTCGGAGGCTTCAAAAAGGTTAACGGAAAAACGGCTATTTGAAGTCAAGATTTTATAAAAATTTTAAAAGCTTGCAAATCGGCTAATTTTTGTTACCCATTTCAAGTTAAGATAACAACTGTTATGAATCAAGAAGAAGTGAAGAAATAACCAAGAATTATGAACCAAAGCTACACCCACAAAGTTTGTTAACAATTGTTAACGGAAAATGAAGCCTCCGAAACGATAAATATCGAAGTCCGGTTCTCAAAAATACAGGGCCGTTCACAATTAAATCTAATGTGGCAGTGTTTACTGAACATATGACTGTACTTTCAGGATAAGAAAAATTATCCATGAACTAACTGAAGAAAACACAGGGTTTTACAAAATGTTACTGTTTTTATAGTTTTTCAAAATGGCAATATTAAGTACATTTAAGCCTGCTAAAACTGAACGCAGTAACTCCTAAAGCTGATTATGCTACCCAAGGTAGCTGCTAACTAGATGACTTATGTGGCCAAAAATCATGGAATTCTGTGGCTTTATTAGAACACTACGGATTAAAATGTTAAAAATCCAAAGTTACACCCTTTACCGTGAAAATGACCATATATCATAAACATATCGTGCGTTATTCATACAAAACATTCAAAAAACAGTACTTACAATGAGGTTCACTGTCGAACCTCAACGGATTTAGACTGATAAAATAGTGCTTAATAACATGCATACACTTTTGGAATTATTTGAGACATTTTTGTGTTTACGTGTAAAACCAATGACGACGTCAAAATTCAGTCAATCTTGGCCCCCCCCTTCTGTACCACGCTATGTGCGCGTGTGTTTATCGCGGAGCCGCTAGAGTTAACAGTGTTCCAGTTTGGCCATTTGATTATAGTTGTCATTGCATTTTTTGTATATATCTATCTTATATTGTATCACTTTTGTATTATTAATGTACTGTATTATACTACATGTATAAATATTATGTTTTGTATTGACTGAGGGGCTGCTTGGAACCAGTGCTGGTCACTGAAGTTGTTACCCTCAATAAAGAAAGAATAAACTAAACTAAAAATGCGTCGTAACCGGACCACAAAAGTAATAAAATATTTACTGTAATACCAAAATATGGAACATGATTATGCAACTTAGCAATGGATGCAAAATAAATATTATTTGACAACATAACAACATAACTTTTATTTTAAAACAATGAGGCAGTTATTGACTAAGAGCATGATAGGAATTGAGACCAATGTGGTCCATATGGACACTAATATGTGGCCCCATGTGGGCCCGCCATGTCATATTTTGCAAGTTTTGCCCAAGCTTTTTTCATTGAAAATTCACTGCAAATACCCCCTTTCAAAAGTGTTACGTCCACAGGGGCATTTTAATAATGGTACATGATCAAGTGTCTAATGTGATATTTATTAGACAATTCATTCCAATTGTATGCATGCACAGTTGCTCATAAATATTTGTTCTTTTTACTTTTTTTCAGATTTTCTGTTCAAATTTTTGGTGATTGGGAGTGCTGGCACAGGGAAATCGTGTATTTTACACCAGTTTATTGAAAGTAAATGTAAGTATGAAATACTTTATTTTAGATGTCAGTGATACAGGGCCAATATTCAATGGCTATGAAGAAACTGAAGGTGTATATTCCATTATATTTGAAGACAATGATATAATAAATTTGCACAGTACATACATATCTATTGACAGAATGTAAAATAATGATCATAAATATACACTTTGTACTTGTCATTTTTGGCCCCCACATATATGTGGGGCTTATGTTATCATCTAGATGGTTGCCTGGTTGTTTGTTTGTTTGTTACTTTGTTTGGCTGTCCGGGCGGAAGCAAATTCATTAATCCACTCTACAGCTCCAATGCACTCACCGATTCACTTCATTATTATGTTTTCAGGGTTATTAGGAGTTAAGAAAACCTAATAATGATAATATTGGATGGCTTATTTCGCATGATACCATAACATATCGGATTCGTCATACAAATATCGAACTCGCCGTTGGCTCGTCCGATATTTTTATGACTCATCCGATATGTTATGGTATCATGCTCAGCCATCCAATATTATATCAAACTTGGTACAATGATAGGATATGATGGCACGATGTGCTGACAGTGCTGTATAGTTTTGTGTCATGTAATTTGCATATTTATGAATATTAATGAGCTCATATGCATATTTTGCCTAAATGTTCATTAATCCAATCTTAAACGCAATAACCGATCAACTTCATTATTATGTTTTCAGGGTTATTAGGAGTTAAGAAAACCTAATAATGATAATATTGATGGCTTATTTAGCATGATACCATAACATATCGGATTCGTCATACAAATATCGAACTCGCCGTTGGCTCGTCCGATATTTTTATCACTCATCCGATATGTTATGGTATCATGCTCAGCCATCCAATATTATATCAAACTTGGTTTGGTGATTTGATATGGTTGCCTGATGTGCTGTATAGTTTTGTGTCATGTTATTTTAGGGCTGCTAAGAATACGCAATTGCGTTATTTGCGCCGCAATTTGCGTATTTTGGCTCCAATTGCGTTTTTTGACATTTTTGAAAAAATCTAAAAAAAAAAAATTTTTTGTTTTTTTTGATATTTTTTTGTCAGATTTGGAGTGTTCCTGGCTCTTACATCAAGTGCTACCATCATTAAAAAAAAAAAAAAAAACACAAGTTTGTATCCAAATGGGACCAATTTGTAACTTGTGTTCACTTCAAAATCTATCTAAGATATAGACTTGTGTACAAAACCAATGCATTTTTATATCTTCAATAGACTATGCAGTGAACACAAGTTACAAATTGGTCCCATTTGGATACAAGCTTGTAATTTTTTTGTATCTTTTTTCCATTTTTTTTTTAAATCAACCACAAATGATTGCAGTACCTCACTCTAGGTCAAGGGACTCTCTAAATCCGCAAAAATTTTTTTTTTTTATACAAATTTTTAATTTTTTATTTTTTATTTTTTTTATTTTTAATTTTTTTTTTTTTATTTATTTTTTTTTTTTTCCATTTTTTTTTATTGATGGTAGCACTTGATGTTAGGCCCAGGGACTCTCCAAATCATGAAAAAAAAAAATTAAAAATCGCAAAAAAAAGATTTTGCGTTTTTGGCAGGAAATCGCGGATTTTTGCGTTTTTTGGAAAATCGGGGTGCGTTTTTTGGCCTCCAAAATCGCGTTTTCTTAGCAGGCCTATGTTATTTGCATATTTATCATGAATATTAATGAGCTTATTTGCATATTTTGCCTAAATTTTCATTAATCCACTCTGCAACTCCAACACAATAACCAATCAACTTCAAACTTGGTATGGGGATAGGATATGGTAGCCTGATGTGCTGTATAGTTTTGTGTCATGTTATTTGCATATTTATGAATATTGATAAGCTGATTTGCATATTTTGCACACATTTTCATAAATCCACTCTACAGCTTAAACGCAATAATCGATCAACTTCTAACTTGGTATTGTGATAGTATATGGTGGCCTGATGTGCTGTATAGTATTGTGTCATGTTATTTGCATATTTATGAATATCAATGAGCTTATTTGCATATTTTGATTATTATTTTTATAAACCTTTAATATCTACATGTGGGGGCCACCTTAATTACGAACCGCATAATTCTAGTTTTAATATGTGACATGATCTGGTCCATGGAGGCCAAAGGCGGCAAATATGAAATTGAGATACAGTCAAAAATATGGAGTAAAAAACAATGAAATACATAAGAAAATAGACATCGCAGAACCAAGTATGCTAGACCTTTGGTGTTTTCAGTATATGATAGCCTAATATTTGTATAAGGTAAATAAACATAGTAACTCAATTTTCAAAAATGCCTCCCTTGGCCCCCAGGGACCAGATCGTGTCACATGTCATTACATTCAAATTACTGGTTCTTTGTTCAAAATATTACCAAAATCTTTTCTTTAACCCTAACACCTGATAATACCACGCTGAAAAATTCTGTGCATGCATGAATCCCAGGGTCTGCGATGATGCAATCACCCTAAGTGTTATATGCTCACGGAATTGCTGGCCGGGCAGCAATAACCCGTGTAGCTACCGCTCTGTGATCGTTCGGTTGGCATGCGGGGGGTCAAAGGTTCGAATCCCGGGGGTGCCAAGTCAAAAATTCTTCTTCTTCTTGACTTTTTCTGATCTTCTTTGACTTCCGATATCAAAAAGCAGGGTTCAGTGTTAGGGTTAAGGTGGTTTTAAACGGCTCCGATGTCATGCACAGCAGCACATATTTGCTTGAAATTTTTTTAATTTGTGACATACATGTACATACAGTAATTTTTTGTGATTGGAAAAAAAACCCATTGACTTTGTACACAGTGTTTTTGGTATGTTTCCAAGTTCATCAAATCAGCTTAATTTAAATGAAAACAGATCATTTGTTTTAGTGTGATTTTCTCTCCTTTATACTTAACTGCAAATACTTAGGCTTAGAGAAAAATCGGAATCTTGCATTTCTCGCTGTGAATCTTGCATTTTAGTGCTTTTCTCACTTATTAAAAGATTCATTTCTACCACAAAAAACTGTTTCTGTGTCGGATATATGCAGTCTGAATTTGACAACCTTTACAACTGGTTTTAAAGGTAAAAGTTTGACCTTATTTTCCAGCCTGACTTTGCAAAAACAATCCATTTTCTGGCACATCAAAGCAACATTACAAATCATTCAGTACATCAACTTCAAATCTGATTTATGAAGAAATATTGTGTATTTTTGGCCCCTCCGGCATCAGATCTGAGCAATTGTTAAATTGAGTCAATAGAGGGCAGTATTTTTTTTTTTTAATTAAATTTTTTTTTTTTGCCAATTTTTGGGCATAAATCTCGCTTTTTCTCGGCTTTTGCAGGTTACCATCTCGCATTTTTGGTCAAAAAATTGTGTTTTTCTATAAGCCAAATTATGCTGAACATTGTTGAATAGAATTTTCATTGTCGACAATCATCAAATCTGAAGATCCGACGTCGGCAAGTTTTTAACAAAGCAATACATCAATAAAGTCCAAATATTAAGTTCAGATACCAAGTTATGTGTCGTTTGTTTACATCAAAATATTATTGTCAGTTACACGTAATGCTGTGGTTGGCACCGTTTTTTAATGTCGACATGTCGATATAATTCGTATACCGACGTCGACAGTATGTATTAACATAAAAAAATTCTTTAAAAAAAAAAAAAAAATTTTAAATTTTCAAAAAATATTTTTGGCCAGAAAAGCAAATTATAGGCCCAAAATAACTTGTTATTCAAACCAGAGAAATGCTGTTAATCAAAAAAAAAAAAAAAAAATGCCAATTTTTTTTACAAAGTTGGATACAGTTGTATATTTTAATTACTTTTGCTTCTATTGAACAGCTAGCAATGCATACTAATTCAATGTGTCCCTGACTGTTCAATAGAAGCAAAGGTAATCAAAATATACAAATTTATCCAACTTTTTAGTAGCAGTATTTCTCTGGTTTCCAACCTTGAATAACAAGTAATTTTGGGCCTATAACTTGCTTTCTGGCCAAAAATATATATCTAGAATTTTTTTTTGATGTCGACATGTCGGGATACGTGCCGACGTCGACATAAGGCATGTCGACCACAGCACTAGTTACACGTAATCATATCAGTAACTTACTATTGCAAAATGAAGTCTATTAATCCATCCCATCTTGTGCTCATTTATTACTTTATTTATACCTGTTAGTTATTTCATGGTAAATAATTGTGATCTTAAGCTTATCTCTAATATTTTTAATGACTAGTCTTTGTCGACAATTAGTCCATGCTTGGCGACAATCAGGAAAAATTGCTTTGTCAACAATATTGTCGACAGCAGCCTTATCGACAACAGCCCTACAGTGCATAAATCTGGTTTTTGATCTATTTTATTGCAGAAATGCTACTTGATAACTTAGAAATGCTACTTGTACTTATTTTGGGTCCTTTGCATATGTCGTTATCCAAGATGGTATGACCCCCAATTGGTGTAAAATGAAAGAGGAAAAAGTGAAAAATATAATAAAAATAATTTCCCTACCGGGGTGACACTCTCCTTTTCATATCTTGAAGTGCCAAAAGGTATGACCCCCTAGTGACAAATGAAAGAGAAAAAAGCAGTGCTGTACGGTGCAAAAACTGATTGAGGAGCCAATGGCTCCTAACTGTATAAATTTAGGCTTCCAATAAAAAAAACTGAGGCACCAACTCATAGTATTCCAACTGCTCGAAGTCATTCTGCCACAATGGTTTAAGGGGGTACTACACCCCTGGCCAATTTTGTGCCTATTTTTGCATTTTTCTCAAAAATTATAGCGCATTGGTGACAGGTAAGATATGTAGGCCTATATTATAAGGGCAAAGACTACAACTACTGCATTGAAAATTCAGCAACTCAAGGCAAGTAGTTACTGATTTATTGATCAAATATTGGTTTTTCCCTCATTCTTGACTGTAACTCCACAACTGTTGTCTGTGCCGAAATTAAATTTCCAGTGCAGTAGTTGTAGTCCTTTCCCCTATAATATAACATATCTTACTTGTCACCAATGCGCTATAATTTTTGAGAAAAATGCAAAAATAGGCACAAAATTGGGCAGGGGTGTAGTACTAGAGTTGGGCGACTAAGTCGCCAATAGTCGTTAGTCGCGACTATTACTGATAGTCGCAACTACGACTATTGAAAACCAAAAGTCGACTAATGCAAGTATATTTTTGTGTTAAAAAATTACTTTAAAAGTGCCAGTTATTCGCACCAAAACCAACCAAATACTAACATATAAACTAAAAAAAAAAAAAAAAAATGTTAGTCATTGTCTTACCAATAGTAACACTAACCAACAAGTAATCATAATGTCCATAAATCATCATTAAATTGGTGTTATTGACTTGTTGTCGAACTACTTTCCCACAAGATAAAATCCGTCAAAAAACTCAAATTACTTAGAACTGTCGAACATCTCATTATGATTATAATTTATGCAGCGATAACAGGTGTAGCAGCGTCATAGCGTGCATGTACAGACCCAGGTTGGGTGTTTGTACCAACTACTGAAGGTATGAGATTATTTCAACTTTGGAAAGAAACAGCGAGAACTTCCGAGAAGTGTTTTCCAAAAGGGAAAATTTAGGAAAATTTTATTAGATTAGAAGTACTTTTCACGTAATTTCAAAAAGCTATGCTTATTGTGGTAACAGAATATTTAGAAAGCAACAGGAAAATAAACATATTAGCTGACAAACAGTCGTAATGTTGCAATGCCACCCCTGTAGCGACAAATGCAGTAGTCTAGATAAGGTCAGGTGACGTAGGTCGGAGGTGAAAGTTAATCGTACATGCACGATGCAACACGTTCATCATGAGCATACCATGGAAAATATGCACTGCCGCATCGGCATGTTTACATATTTTCATGCACAGCAAAACATGGAAACGAATTCGAAGATCGCTATTGGAATATTGAATGTTTTAGAAATTATAAGAAGTTTTTTGTGCTGTTGCTGGAAAGTGGCAAGTGAATTTAATTGAACAGAAAAGTTAGGCCTATATTACAGCATTTTACAGTCAAATATTTGCATCGCAAACGTGCGATACAGTGTAGCAATTTGTATCGCAACAGTGCTGGTTTGTGTAGCAAACTGTGATGCGATGCCGGCAATCACGGGTCCTGTAATCATGCATTATAAATACTAAATTGCCACCAATCTTTCACCCGATTTTTCAGTCCAATTTTAACCACAGATAGTCGCGACTATAGTCGAAGTCGCGACTATTTGCTGTCGACTAGGAAAAAAGTGATAGTCGCCCAACTCTATGTAGTACCCCCTTAAATCTACATGTATGTTCAATTCGTCGGTCGCAACACATAGTGGCGTAGAGTGATTTTCCAAATTTTCCGTTTCACATAGTGGCGTATAGGTTTAGAGCTACCTATTATCCTATAATAGTTCTTCCTTGTTAACTATTTAAGATACAGTTTTATAGTTTAAACCTTAAACTTCAATTTCAAATGAAATCGGGCCACTGAGAGATAACAGTGGAAGAGTATCGACTCCATTAGTAGTAGCATGTCGCTCAAAAACGCTTTTGCTCGAAACGAATTTTGTCCTTCACGTACGCCACTATGTGTTGCGACCGACGAATTATAAGTTTTTTAAGCTTACTTCCATTTCCAGTTCCAGTACTACTAGCCTCATTTAGTATCAATAGCTGTTGGTTGGATTCCCTGATTTTATTGTTTCACCTTTGTCAATATTCATACTTTTGGTCCTTTCGATATCTCGAAATGCCAAGAAGGTATGACCCCCGAGTGGTGTCAAATAAAAGAGAGAAAAATACTTCCCCACCCGGGGAGGGAGGGAACACTCATCATAAGCCCAGGTCAATCTTCATATTTTTGATCCTGTTCTTGAAATGCCAAGAAGGTATGACCTGCCGAGTGCTGTTGTTGAACAATGAACATTGTATGGGTGTGGGGTGTGGATGTATTTTTAAATTAATGGTAATCATAATCTGCAAGAATTATTATTGCTCCATTTGATTTCATTGACCTATTTGCAAACACTGAAATGTTCTGTAAGCTTCAGAATACATACATAATTTTACGAAGTATGATAATAAACATGATAATGCTCCCTTTCAATGTTTATGATAATGTGACCTGATTTAACTGATTATGCTTTAATATAATGCAAAAAAGCTCTTTGTTTTCAAATGGTGATGTGCTATTTACTTTTACCCTTTATATTCAGTAATTAATGACATTCATAATGTAGCCATATATTTGTACATTTTATTATGGACCAGAACAGGCAGCAGCTGCAAGTGAAATTAATTTTATATACCATACTATCTTATAATACATTACATGTATTACAAGTAGAATCAAATTTGTTGATTCCTGTAATTGAACATGTAAAATACTCTTCCCTTTTACCATGTTTACATGATGAAATAATTGCTTCCAATTTTTGAAGTGCTTAAAGAATCGGATAGCAATGTTTGTACAGTATTTTTATGGGACCTGAGAGCACATCAGACACACCAAATTGCATTTTAAAATTCTTACGTCTTTGGGGGGAAAATGTATAACACAAAAGGTCCAGATTTTCAAATATAGATTTATAAAGTTTACTTTGAGGACGGTAAATATCAAAAATATCAATTTTTAATAATTTGCCATAAAATTTGTATTATATCACAAATTTCAAAACATTTAATTATTTCATGTCAAAAGGACATTCCTTGTATTCATAATGCACTGATGTGCTTTCATGTCCCACAAAAAATACTGTGCAAACGTTGCTATCCGATCCCTTAAATTTTTTTGTAACATAATGGACAATACATTTTCTGTCTGGTTTCAAATGCATCAGGGGATGTTAGCTTTATAATTCAGTCTCAATTTTTCACTAGCTGCAAACATGATTGATCAAATGTATTGAACTAGATCTTGGACTTTGTTCAAGTGTAAGTGCTGGTTAGGTATCTGGCCCATCCAACACTTCAACTGAATTATGTATTAAAGCATCATTCATGAATTATGATTATTTTCACGACCATCTACAACATCATGTACATCACATGGCAGTTAGTCTGAAAATTATACATAATATTTTCTACTACATATAGGTATAGAGTTAATGGCATAAATTGTAATAAATTATCTCTGCATGTCTTCCAGCGATGAGAGCTGCGTTCGTTGCTGGGGTTTAGTCACGATTTCTTAGTTGCCCATCTATTTCATTTTGCAAGTGGCAGTTCATTGGAAGGAGGAAATCAGTAGCAATGGCCCACTAAGGATTGGGAATAACCACATGTTGGTAATTAATGTGGGCATTTAAAATTTTGAAATAGCAAATAGCAATATATATGACAATTTAATATTAAATACTGAGATCACCTGTGTACATATTGTAAATTGTTGTCATTTTCATTTTGTATCTATTCTGTGGGAAATTGATGTTTTTTGCTTTTTCATTGGACATCTAGCCAATAAACATGCAGAGGAGTTATTGGGCTATATTCCATTTAAAATCCATACTACCCCTGTGGAAGATTTAGCGTCTGCCACAAAGGGAGTGTCAATTTTGAATTAGAATAGATTAGACAATTGGGTAACTTGTGGAAGATATAGATAAAGGCATAATACAGGGGGAGTATGAGTTTCAAAATGATTACCTCTGACCAATTACATTTGAAAAACATACTCCCCCTGTGGAAGATATTTCCAAAATCTTTCACAGAGGAGTGTGGATTTCAACTGGAATAGCCCATTGGCAAATTTATGTCAGACTGTTTGACATTGATCCTGTAGAGATAGTCGCTTGCAAGGTTCCTCCCAGAGAAGACAAATTGTAAAATGTTTTAACTTTTTTTTATCATCACTCTAGTTACCATAGCTTTCACATGTTTAAACATTTTTTTTTACATTCCCTGCTCTAGAAACATTAAATTGATTTGCAGGAATAAACCCAGCGATGTGCCTCTATGCTACAGCTGTGTATCAGACATTGACTGTATGCATCCTGCCTGCCTGCTGCCCATGAGCATGATATTAAATATAACCACCTTGTCGCTGCAATGAATTGAAAATGCTCCATTATGGTTCCGTCACGTTCCTGACTGGATGGCCAAGGTGCTCAATTTAACAAAATTCAGTCGTAGAATGTAACATGTTCTGTAACACTGACAAGAATTGAGATGCATAATTAATACTGTCATGAATGGTTTGAACACCTTTCTACCTAGAACAACTAGGCTACTAATATCAACCATTTTGAGCATGAGTAAAAAAATTGTTGGAAGATTTTAAATTAGTGCTTATGATCATGTAATATTTGGCAATATTTTTGTTTCACTTGTTTCGGTTATGATTTTTCAATCAAAATCAATCCACTGTTGCCCCCAAAGCAGCTTTGTGCATCCATCAAAACAAAACAAAAATGGCAAAATTTGGTCCAGACAAGCCCCAAGAACAGGGATTTTTTCCTGCTAGGGCCACTTGAGCAGAGCTACATAACAAATCCAATTCAACAAAACTGTTTGCACTTTTACTAGAGACCAACATTTTTCTTCGCCGAAGGAATTTAATATTTTGCTTCATATCTTCAAAGGCAGGTGCTTTTTATATTGAATTCAAATTCCAATTACTATCATCTAATGCATGAATAAATAAGCTTAATGCCACGGTTTTCTTGAAATGAAATAGGAAGTGAAAAATATTACATGGCAAGTACCATAAGTCAGAAATGTTCAAAATATGTAATCATTAATATAACCGTAACAATTTCAAGAAAGGCACATTAAGTGCCACTGCTTTGCTCTCACAAGTCACAATATAATATTACCTCAATGAACACCTACAAATTAGGAAGTGAACATAAAACTAGAAAAGTGTGAAATTGTGTCTTCTGTGTAATATCTGTCCATTTATTGGGTCCATTTCACAGCCACATCATATTGAGAGCGTCTTCAAAATCATTAAAAGCACTTGTGCACATTTGGTCATCTTTAATCTGCAGCTTAATAAACCAGTCTTGCTGTGGAGTGTACATTAATTAATTAAAAACGTCTTACGGCAAAAGGCTAATAATTGTTCTAATTTATTTGCAATTGTGTGTTTGATGATGGTAAGTAATAAGTATGGTATGTCATATTATTGCATCTAGCCATTGGCATGGATTCTGCTGACAATTTATATTACATGTACTCATAATAACTGAGATAGTAACTGTAATATTGTTTTATTTTCATTACCCTGCAGTTAAACAAGATTCCAATCACACAATTGGCGTTGAGTTTGGGTCGAAGATAATCAACGCAGGTGGAAAGTCGGTTAAGCTACAGATATGGGACACAGCAGGACAGGAAAGGTTTAGGTAAACACACAGTTAATTTATGGGCACGGGAGGGGACTAGGGGTCTCCCTACATGTACTTAGCCCTTTATAGAATAAGAGTGTATGTCACTAAGAATCAGGCTTCCCGTTAGTGTGCGTCATTGCGTCCAGACGCGTATTTTACAAATTTGGACGCAAATTCACATGGCTAATCAAGTATTTTAAGCGTCCATATCACATGCATTTGGACGCAGACAAAACTTCGAAATTTTATCATTAATTGATGATAAAAATAAGAAATTTTTATTCTTTTATATTTTTAAGATAATAAAAGCCCCAAAATTTTGACCCACCTGCTGAGAATTGAAGTAAATTCTGCAATATTTGTAAATGCAACGTCAGGAAATCGTGCACTTTTTGCATGCTTTCCGAACGATCGCTGTAGGGAAGTCCCGAGTGATTTGTTTACAAGCACAAGCACAAGCACGTGCCGCTAACGTGCGGTGTTTATTTAATTATTTATCACAACCTGACAATATTCAATTTTTAATATTTTAAGTTTATTTTCTCATAAATAATCTAGGTTTCCTTTATTAGTATTATTGTTACGATGAATAAAAGCAATTTTAAAGACAAAATCCAAATGATAACCCTTTTTCAGATTATTTGTGGCAGCGCGTGTTTTAGTTTTTGTAGCATCAACAGCACGTTAATTTAAAAATAGAAACGCGAAGTGAAAGTACTGAACGAAAATTGCTCAAGATTGACAGACTTTGCTCATGTTATTGCACCTGTTTTTGACCACAATTCGGACCAAAACTGACACAGAAATGAGAAAAATTATCATAGCGAATGGAGATGGAATATCACGGCGAAAATGCACTTTTATTTTTTTTAACAATCAACATTTGATGAGGTGTAGATCCGGGGTGTGTATCGTCATAATCGTGAATTTCAGATGGACGCACAAAAATCTGTCTGGACGCAAGTTTTTGCAACCTCGTCAGCAAACTTGCGTCATTACGGACGCACATTTTTAAAACCTTAACGGGAACCCTGCTAAGAATCTATCAAAAGGTCAGGATATTTTCAACCTGTAAGTCTGCCTCTACAGTCAATATGTTACCTGAATTTCACAGAATGTTGGGGCAAAAATTAACATACAAACAAGTAAGGAAATATTATCTTCTGGATGAAATTGAATTTAAAATGAATTTGAAATTAAGTAGAAGCATGAAAAGGATTTTTGGGCAAATATTTGTATAATAAGTAATTTACAAACATTGAAACAAATACTAAATTTTCCCATTTTTATGAGCACTCAAAAAATGACTCAAACACACATTTTGGAGCTCTCGTGTTCAGTTTCACTTGCAGCAAAGCTCATGTATGCACGCACTTGTAGGAAATAACTGTCCAATATCTAATATCTACTGCAAGTAAGCTGCATGTAATGAAATTGTATGAGGAATATAAATTGATCTAAATTGATTACTAGCTCTGTCGTCTTTGTTCTGACCTGGAGTTAAGTATATAATTAAATGTTTTCATGCATGAGCTAACTCAATTGCAGATCCTGACTACTAGACAACCTATTTATGGCTTGTAGTTAGTGTGAGTCGTCGTAACAAATCCTCAGAGAGATCCAGGAATATGCTCATAATGTGATGAAATTGTCAATGCAACATAAATGTAGATGGTTCAATAACATATAAGATGGAAAATAAAAAGATATCAATAGGGAAAAAATGGCTTCTTCCAGAAAAAAACCCTGTTAACAATAACATTGAAAAGCAATTTGATTATGTAACATAATAAATATATGCATTTAATTAAATAAAGATGAATAAATGAGTACCTAGATGGATTGTAATGTACTGCTGAATTGGTCATAAATTGTACCCACTTTGATTAGATGTATGATGGTGGTCTGAAATATTTCAAATTATTTCATATCTAACTGCAAAAGCTGTTGCTCATTTTGTGGTATTGTTTTTGGATAGGCGGATTATAACTTCCAAAACTCCATAGATGGATAAACAATGCAAAGAGAGCAATTAAATTTGCAGTTCAAAGCAATATATGATAATCACTCTCATAATTTGCCAACTGAGTCTTTCTATTCTATCTTTTTTACCAGGTCTGTTACAAGAAGTTACTACAGAGGAGCTGCAGGGGCACTCTTGGTATATGATATCACAAGGTAAATGAGAGTTTGATATGTAGGGATATGCTACCAACCAGTCATACTAGGCTATAGTCCTACATCTTTACGGGTGATTTTTTCAGTTCGCTGTAGTGACTTATGGTTCTTGGCCTTGATTTCCGCTTACTACATTTGTACTACTACTATAGTTTATCTACTGCTGATAGCTCACAAATTCATCAGCTATTTACTGCTGATAGTCCACTACTTTATCAGCTATCTACTGCTGATAATCCATTACTTCATCAGCTTTCTACTGCTGATCGCTCACTACTTCATCTGCTATCTACTACTGATAGCACACTAATTCATGTGCTATCTACTACTGATAGCACTTTTATTCATATGCTATCTACTACTGATAGCACATAATGTCATTTGCTATCTACTGCTGATAGCACACTACTTCATCTGCTATAATGCCAGACCTTAAGAGGGATAGTGGCTCATGAACTCTTTACTACTCTTTGTTGCCACCCTTATCCAGAGCATCAACCAGACTCTCAACTAATATATCCCTTTATAAAAAAATCAAGTATAGCTGTCTAGCAGACTGGCATATTGTTTTAATCGGATCGAGTAGATTATTTTGCAGCGAAAGAGACTTTGAAAAATAAAATCCATGATGACAAATGCAGTATCTAATTATTCAAACTGGAATAAGAATTAACCCATTTGAATATGTGATCAAGATCTTCATCTTATTTATTTATTTTATTTTTTATTATTATTGCTTTTTCCTATGCACACAGTCGAGAAACTTACAACGCCTTGACCAAATGGTTGACAGACGCTAGGACGCTAGCTAGTCCCAACATTGTAATCATTCTGTGTGGTAATAAGAAAGATTTAGATGCAGACAGAGAAGTTACCTTCTTGGAAGCCAGTAGATTCGCACAAGAAAATGGTAAGTTACAATGTTGATTTCACAGGGATTGAAGTGCTCCCATAACATGCTGAGGTACTGTCACATAACCTTTGACATTCTCCACCTATCAATCTTGCTTAGATTGTTAGGGTAGAGGTCATCACAAAGGTATCATGGTAGCTTTTGTTGTTATATCTTTGGGTGCCATGCAGCATTGGCTACAGTTTTTGTCAGAGAAGAACGGCACTTGTTTACATTTTGAGAGCGTGCAGAGCATAAACATGGAAATGGGGTTCTCATTGGCTGAATCAATCATCTGACAATCATAGTAATATACGGATAATCTGATTGGCCGATTGTGTGTCAAATTGTCGGTGCCCTTGAAGTGAACACAAAGCTCCGCGTATGCTGCTTATTAACAGGCCGCTCACATCAATCTGAGCAAGGGACTGCCGTTCTTCTCTGAAACCCAGTGTAGTTGTAATTGCATGATTCTCATAGCATTGGCAACCTGTTAATGATATAAACTTCTTGTGTCAAGTACATGAGTAAATCTATCAGTCAAAACAAGGAAACATAAGATGACAACTGGTATTTCAAACATAAGATCTTCAGTTTGCATTAAATTTGCCAGCTCATCAGAAAATTGTTTTCGAAACACATTTAGGTGGTTTGTAGTTGTACTTGTATTTTATGTACCATATTTTGTTTTCATTTTATTTCTTGCAGAAATGATGTTCTTAGAGACCAGTGCATTGACAGGTGAAAATGTGGAAGAAGCATTCCTTAAATGTGCAAGATCAATATTAACAAAGATAGAATCAGGTAAGACACTGAAACTAATGTCATCCTCAGACTACACTAGGGCACATACTGGTGAATGTTTATACTTTGTTCAGCTTATAAATGACAAAACTCAATAACATTGTGGATTGATACAGAATTAGAATGGTGTACATGCAATTGGGAGCAACACCTATGCTAGTTATATTTTACGTAACTTATGAATGGCACACCCATATATGAATTTACACAAGTGTAAGTTGGGACTTGATTGCATGCAGTGACAAAAACCAAATAATTTTGCCATTTATAAGTTGAACTAAGTATAAACCTTGATTGATGAGGCAATAAACTATATTGTTACAACATTTATTGTTTAAAAAATTGCCTTATTGTCATGCAAGTAAAAATTGCTTTATTGTCATGCAAGTATCTTATGTGGTGCAATAAGATTGGATTTTTGCAAATTCCATTGTCCTCTCACATTGTGGTGACGTTATTTTGTCTTTTATTCTAAGTTGCACAAGTATATTTTGGACAATGCCAGTGTGTTGTGTACACTTGATGAACAAGGGGCAAACAAAGGTGAAACAGCCAGAAATAACCCCGATTCATTTTGTGATATTGGAAGTAGAGCTGCATCTTTAAAGTTGCATGTGACTTAAAGGAACACTCCGGCAATCACAACATTATGCCTTATATGTTAGCAAAACAATTATCAAGGTCAAATCACATGGTTTTATTTTTAAAACAAATGACATGGTTATTTGTGCTCAGTTGACGTCAGCCTTCATTGTGTTACTGGGACGTCATTGCCACAGACACGGGAAATGTGAATACCGCGTGGTGAGAGACAGCTGTTTTTATTCGTTTTTATGGTCAATTGAGTTTGTTTTAAATAAAACCACATGATTTGTGCTTGATAATTATTTTTCTAACATAATGTTGTGATTGCAGGTATGTTCCTTTAACAAAGTCACATCCAGTGCAATGTCAACTTGAATTGAATAATAATATGCTACTCTCATAATCTTGAACTGAAGATGTCATCATTGACATTTATGAATGAGTTAAGAAGGAATCATTAGTTATGATAGAACAATGAAGATATTAACTCACAATAACTGACATTCTGATTGTTCTTTGTACTTGCAGGTGAATTGGATCCAGAGAGGATGGGATCAGGGATTCAATACGGGGATTCAACACTGCGCAAAGTCACCAGGACGCCTACCAGAACTACGCAAAATTGTTCATGCTGAGACCGACCGATGGCAACTCAATGGGATCAATACTGGGATGATAAACTGCGGCAGTTCACTGTGGCTAGATTCACCGTGTACAATCCGCAGTAGATTTCGTACAAAGCATACTAACTCTTGTTGATTCTGTCAACATTGCATGGCCAGTTGGACTGGTTGTTGTAAACAAACAAAAAGCAGCTGGTTATGTCCACTCCATGTACATATGTAAAGAAGTTTTAAAGACGACTTATGAAAAAGAGTGCAATGTTGATAGAATTCTGCATAATGTTTTTGTTTGAAGCAATTCCAACGTGTGTTTCCATTGTAGCTGACTCATTAATGGATGAAATGTTTCCATTAACTTATTAATGGATGAAATGTTTCCATTAATATGCGGACATTATTTATAGACATTTGAAGTATGCCCTAGGCATATAAAAACTTATAATCATAACATCAACTTTGGATGAAGTGGGGATTCTCCTGACAATAGAAACCCATTCAACCACACACCGAGGGTCACTCACAATCTTTGCATGTATATGTGAATTATTGAATCTATGATGTTACAACTCATGCATAGTCAATTATAAGGTCTATTTTAATGACATACCCCCTTTAATGCTTGTAATTTTATAGGTGTGCCAATGTGAAGGTTATTGAAAATGCAATCATTTTGCTACTATGATTAGAAGAAAGTCATCCGAATTAGCTTAGAATGGGTTATACCGCAGAATGTTGGGGATGCGGAAAGCAGCCAAGTTTTTACATTCAATATTTTGACGAGTTTGCTGATGTACAAATTCACTTGTCAATTGTATAGGCCGAAAGCATAGGATAGGGAAGTGTATGTATAAATGTCAACAATCACTCATTTTCAAGCATTGTTTGATATATTACAGTCAGATTCCGTTTGGACCCATCCCATTATCAACAAGGGGGAGATGCAAGCTGTGTGCTTGCAATGGCATGAGGGATTCAATCTATATCAGTTCTGCTCAGATTTGTCCAGACTTGGTCCTGGCACCTGTTTGATTAGAGGTGACAACCTGACTGATATGGATGATTGCAGGGATTTTACCAGCTGTGATATACCCTGAGGTACTCATGCTTGTATTCACAGATTTCCATACTTAAGATGATCTGCATTCAAAAAAGTCTGGGAATATGAAAAAGTTAATTCAAATTATTTCACTTTGTACCTTTCCTCACTTGAATAAAACACTGAAGTAATCATATTTGGTGCATCATTGTAAATTCTGAGCAAATTTGAAGCTGTAAAATTATCAAGATTTTGGAGTAAATTTAGTTGTTTATAATGCAGAAGTGAATGTTAATGTACTGTCAATGTACTGTCTTTCATGGCCGTGTCCTGGGTCGGATGTTCACACAGCCATGATGTTTAGGGCTAGCTGTGATAGAGCATGTTCAAAAATACAAACCTATCAAAAGTGATATAATGGGAAGTTTTGATTTGCTATAAAATGCAGTTTACTTCAGATTTTTTTAATGACTTGATAAATGTAGCCATCTGACTAAAGATTTTACAATGATGCTATCTTCTTTACATTCCAGACATGCATGATTTACTTGAGTCACACTGTTCCTAACCATTTCTGAAACAAGTTATTTTTGAAATGGTTCATTTTGTTACTACAAGAGTTTGAAAATGTTTGAAAATGTGTTGTTTGAGTATACACAGGCACATACAAAATCCCCACCCCATTTTTACTTTTAAACCAATGTTTTTGAAAACAATGAGATGAGAAAAAGAAAAAAGAAAATGCTTAATATCATGTAGGTATGATTCATTGATTTGTATAAACTTTTTTTTTAAATCTTTGGTACATGTATTTGAAGAGAAGTGAGGATTACAAAATGCAGAGTTTTGAGACCCCTTTCCATCCATCAAACCCATATTCCTTCTTACAGGGTGTCCTAGAATGATTATTATGTACCCGTCCACGTAATGTTTCCAAAGTATTTTGAAGATTCACTTGTTCAAACATCATTGCACAATACAAGATATCTCTTTGCTTAAAACATTGCAAAATTGGAAATTAAAATGTTAATATTCTGACAGTTGCACTGGAATGTCATTGTAAAAGTTTGGTATAATAACAGTATTACTTATTTTTGGACACCCTGTAGGTTACTGATTGGACTGTTAATAGCCCATACCAAAATTAAGGTCACCAGTATTTGCAGCCTAATGTCATCCATGTTATAAAATGTATGTAAAATATAATATTGTACAGTATGTTAAAAGAACAGCACTAGAATATTGATATATTATTATTTTGATTATAAAGAGAAAAGTGGTAGTTGTTCTCAATGAGGTGAACATGAGGAATAAATATAAAAATGTTAAAAATATTATTGAAGTTTTTATTTAAAATCTGAAAATTCAATGTGGTTGCACAAATTTGTTCAGAAGTGTTTCTAGTTGTAAAACAGACCGCTGTTTAGGCTATTTGCCATTTATACCTGCATGTAAAATTTAATATAATTCCAATTCTTACATGCTAATTTGCAATCAATCCTAGGTTCCAGGATCATGCATAGCTAAATATATTGTAAACTATGCATGTAAAGCCTAGGTGCGATATTCAAAAATTGAGGTACAGCATTTATGTAGGATTAGGAAGAACTAGAATGGGAATTCCAATTGAATGAACGCAGCTTTCAATAGCATGACGACGATTTTTGCGTAAACTATGCGATGTAGTGTGTACGACTATGCGTGAGTAACGCTTAAGTGAATCTAACCATGCCAACGCACTCGTGTATCCAAGGTTGTGCGTTCGCGTTGTAGTTTGAAATACGCGAAATATACGATCGCGGTTGGATCGAGTGTAGCTGTTGATCGCTGCGTTCATTCAATTGGAATTCCTACTATAGTGGCTTTTACAGGTCCACTATCAGAGAGGTATGAAACTGGTGTGTTTAAGTGTCAACATAGGTCATTTGCAGGCTTCTCTGTTTGCAAAAGCTGATAGCAAGCCAATTGAAACCATTTACTTGCTTGCTTGCATAGCAGCAACTTGTTTGATCAGATTCTTATTTTGCCACTTCCTGAACAACTGTTCTTGACAATGAAATATTTGTCAGCAGCAGGAAATTACAAGCACATTGTGAATTTTCAGTTAAAATGTCTAGGTCTATATCTTATTCAGCAAAGTTAGGCGAGTAATGCAACACGTCCACCATCAATGACTGCAACTACCACATTTTCTCTGACAAATTATGAAAATGATGACGACTTAATCTGTACATAATATATCTTGTAAGATTGTAGCAGATGTAAGAGATATATAGAACATCTGTAAATGTTAGCCAAGTCTTTTGTATGCCATGGTATATATTAGTAGCGGTCAGTTGGAGGAAAGAGAGAACAAATTATACGCATGGAGCTTTTTTAGATGTCAAATTGTCAATTTTTGACCGCATGGTCTATTACAGATGAAATTGTATACTTATTTTGTGTTTAACACTGCTTCGATTATTATTATTATTATTATTATAATTATTATCTATAGTCAAGATGATATGAATAATTGACTAATTATTTAATCAGTTTTGAATATTTTTGCAAATTGTCATATGTCACATCACATTTTGGGGTTACATGTATAATATTCTGTCCTGAATTAGACTGAGGAAAACGGTTATGATTAGTAATTGAATTGGACACAACTGCAGAATCACCCCCTTCCCGGGCGGATGAGGACATGGGTCCATCCCAGAAGTTGCACAAAAGTTTGACAGTTGGTATACAGCTATGTGACTGTGTGAGGGTGCCAACCTACTCTTAATCATGGTTTCTTTGTTTCTTCACAAAATGGTTTCTACAGGGGAATGGCTTTACCCTACATGTGTAAGCTACAACTGCAAGTGATTAGTATTTGGAATCGACTGACTAGTCAAAATTGGAAAGCATGGCATGCAATAAATGTCTGGAATAGTGCTCAAATTGACATAATTGGACTTAAGGGTCGAACAAATTCTAATGGGATCAGTACAATTGTCAAAACCCTATGGAAGGTACAATACTACCCCCTGTCTAAAGAAGAGATTGCAAACAAGTTTAACATAATAGGAGAGAGGGAAAGAGAATCACGATAAGAATCATACGCATAAATGACAGGGATGGCGTAATGTTACTTGCACATTGTGACCATAAATAAGATAATTTCTAATCAGACAACGTCAATCGAACTGAAATAATATAACAATAAACAAAATGTGGTGTTATATATGTCATCTCAATGGAAAATTGTTTGAATCTAATTGTAGCTGCATTCAGTAAATACAGACAGGTCTGCGAGGGTACATTAATATTTTTATACTCGACAACCTGTTTTTGGACTAGCGTAGAAAATTGAAATCACTTGCCCCGTCAAAATACTAGATTCCATGTAAAAGACCCATATATACAAGTGATTACATAATAGGAAATAATTATGCAAATAATTGGGTTTTGTGGAACAAAACTAAGAACGTTATATTGTGTCCAATAATTGTGTTTGTTATGTTACATGTATACCAAGCTTGCCATGGAGTGAAGTCGGAAATACATGGCCTAATTGTCGCTTTGGCTCTGTTTGTCCCTGTATGTAATTAAACTTAGTAAAGGTATTAGGTATGTATGTCAAACAATTCACAAATAGTAGGAGGCCGGTCAAGTGCAGATCCGTCGGAAACCCTAACCCTAACCATTGAAATAAATGCTAACCTCATCGTGACATCATCCAAGTAGCAAAGTTCATTTCCCATTGAAAAAGCGTTATCAGACGGATCTGCAGTCGACCATTCTGGTAGTGTTTAGTAAGCCTTTTGCGAGTCTGACCCCATGCCATTATGTAAGAAAATATCTAGCAATATTGGTCCTCTATTTTAAAAATGTGATTAAAGGGAAAAGTGGATAATTTTGTAGCCAGTTGCAATTAAGTGATTTTGATGTCCATCTTCTTATTGCCAATGTAAATTAAGCAGGATTTACAATGACATTTGCACAAAGGTATAGGCTGGTTACAGCTCATGTATGGAGTTACTATGTTGCTTGTTTGTAATGTGTGTCTTGGTAATGTGCCATCAAAATGGTATTGTCAATTAAAGAGTTATCTAGTTAAAGGTTAGTTCCCCCTTTAGGAAGGTTTTTTGAAATAAATTGAAAAAATTATTTTACGAAATGTAAAATTATATGTGCAGCCTTATTATCTGGATCAATTTATAGCGTCACTCATCATTGCGTTCAGTCACAATGGTTCATAAGTCCGTAGGAGACAACTTTCAAACAGTACAGAAGGCCATGTGTTTATTAGGGCTACATATATCTCTTTACTATTTTACATTTCATAAAATATTTGTATCCATTTATTTCGAAAAGCATTTGGGGGAAGTTGTGGATCAAATATTTTAGGGACAATTAACATTATTACAAAGTGATCATGATGGGAAACCATCAAACTAACCATTTCAATCTAGGTGTGTGTTAACTGTGTTTGTGAAAGAAACTATGAGAACCTAATTTATTTTTGTATAGTATCCTTGCCTTTGGTTTTCCCATTTTAAATACATACCATATATTACCTGATGAGTCCTATAGTATATATAAGAGGTTGTGTAAGATGTGCATTGTTTTATTAATTACTATTTTTTGTCTTCAACATGTTGATAAATTATATTTTAAGCCACAAGCAAATGGAAATTACAAAAAATACAAGAATAGTAACATTTGGACATACTTTCTTGATTAAAAAAGGCAGAACTTTTCAAATCAAATCAAAGCATTTGCAGGGTAAATGGCATTTTGTTTGAATCACTGCCTTTGTTTTGTAATGTTTAATTTGTGTGGAGACTGAGTATACAGGGATGCCAGTTTTCAGGCAATCGCCTGATCTCCTACTTTTTGTTATTCCAAGTTTCCACACTTTTATTTATTTATCTTCAGCCCATTTTGAGGCCCAAATTCACATACTTTTTCAGGCTTTTCCTGCAAAGTCACTTCAGGCCACTGGCATCCCTGGGTATAAGACATGGCATTCCAATAACGGATAAATAATCTTGAAAATTGTTTTTTTGGGAAGTTTTACGAGTGTAAAGATAATGTTGTGTGTGGTCAAGAGCATCTGTAAAATAACAGTTTAATCAAGCTACAGTGCGTTTTAAAGTACAGTATTAGGGAAGTGAAGGTCAAGTTGTTATTTTGGTTCAGGTTTTTTAAACATCTTTCTGGTACATGCTGGGGCAGAGCTAAAATGGCAATTAAAAAAAGGCCCCCAAGGAAGAAACAAATATTTTCTTTTTAAAAGCAACAAAACAAAATCACAGCGCAAAATAGACCACTTCTTTAGAATTGTTGCAAAAGTGTACTTTTTGATGGTGTTGCACAGAGAAGGCCACTGTTTTAGAGCCTGTGTTGCACAATTGTATTTACAAGTTATGGCAAATTGTAAGAGATGTCGGCCTATAGCGTGGTTCGTCTCAAGTTTGGTAGTGACATATGACAGTGGCGTATTTTGCTGGGTGAAGTATTGAATCACACACACAAAGTTAATTGCGCAGAGCATATGCACACGTGCATAATCGTTCATGTCACTACTGAACTTGAGGTGAATCACAGTAGAGGTTTTAGTGGGAAATCTGCTGCACACACACAATCTGGCAACAGTGATGTGGGAATGTTGATGGTGGAAAGTTTTCTCATCTTGAGTAAGAGTTCAACAGGGCTACACACTGATCTGATTGACTAATAGTTATGTTCTATGCAAGAATTTTTTATTGCATTTGTGCCCCCATTTTGCTTGATTTTAGCTGCCATTTTCCTCTCATAAAAAATGGGCCAATCGCTTATTACCTACGCGACAAATGTGATGTCATGTAGCTACGTGCAAAGGTTAATATTCTTGGCCTTAAGGATGCACACAGGATCACTGAAGTGTTACATGGCCAAAATTGAGTTTTCATCATTAATGTCATCTTCAAACCGTATTTTATCTTGTCATTAATAGATTTTAAAGAAATCTTAAAATTTGAACCATAAGAAAAGCTATTTTAAAGACCCTTTTTCATTAAAAATTCGTCAAAATGCAAAAGCAAATAAATCATTGTTTTCCCGCAATTTATCGCGTTCTCGAAACGCGTACTGCGGCGTAAAGCTAGCAAAGACACGCACACATGATAAACTGGATGGGCGAGGTGATTGCTGATTGAGGCGCTGGAGTCGCCAATCGCGATAACTACCGTATTTTATCGTATTGATCTCTTCCAAGGTAGGTAAAGCTTGCACCATTGCATTATAAACTGCGGGCCGACAGACCACCACCGTCCCCATCCTAGAATCAGTAGGCCTACTCGATAAATTTCGCCAAAAAAAGTGCTGATATAGTGGTATAAATTATAGGTTTATTATATGAACATAATTTAGTGAATTTTTTGTTTGTTTTATTTTGTTTTTCAAGTTTCATTCTGAACTTGAAAAGATGAAATTTATATCTGTAAGAAGTAGTTACCCGTAAGAAGCCCTGTAATGATGACGCAATCTGGTAGATACGATAGAAAACGTAGGCCCTAAATATTTTGCTAGTAGGCTAGACTTAGCCATTACATCATTAGGCTTATTGTTTTATGTTTAAAAATTTGTTTTATTTCATTCATTCATTCATTCATTCATTCATTCATTCATTCATTCATTCATCATTCATTTCATTGTTATTATTTGATTTACCAAGTTGGTGTAGTTGGTCAAGAATATAGGCCTATTATATTAGCTTATAATTATGCAGTCCCAGCCTTGGTTCGGGGGCCTCTGCGGTCGTTCAGTCTCGTCTTAATTTTGAAGACCATAAAAATAGGCAAGCATTTACTTCGGTAGGCCTATATTAGATACCTAAGGCCCTGAATAATGTTTCAAAGTGTTATTAAAACACGGATTTAAGATTCGTTTTCAAACGTTCTCTCTCCTGATTGATTATGATTGCAATAAAAGCTTTTGGTTTTACAACACTTTTTGCGAATGTTTTGGCCGAATGCCTTTTTATTTGCAATGTTTGCCTGGTTTTCAACTTTCACGCTTATAATGTTTTCTGCATACTTTAAAAGGTAAACTGCTTTAAAGCATTTTTCGTGAATGTTTTCATGCAGTGTTTTAAAACGCTCTTTACAGCATGATGCCTATATACGGTAGGCCTACTGCATAAACCACAATCTAATTTAAAGCCACAAGTGTTCCGCTTTTCTACTTTTGAAATTCGGTTTTGTTAGGCTATGTCAATTTCCGTGTTTTTCTGTTTTCTTGTGACCTCTCCGTGTCTTGCCCGTTAACATAATATATAGGCCTACTTTTTTGTCCGTTTTACAAGAAGTTTATTCAAGACATATTACAACTTTTACCCCAATTTTTACATCGCTTATTTGATTGAAAACAACAACAGACACACTTTGTTTAAAATTTTTGTTGTTGTATTTTATTCACTTTTTATGCGGTACAAAATATTTTACAACTTTATTGTAGCTTTAGGCCTATGACCTATGTACGTGTTTGATATCCATAAAAAGTTAAAAATAAAATATGATAACTACAAACAATTACAATAACAAAAACGGAATATTGAGTAATGCGACACATCAGAATCTTTTCAAATTTTACTTGGGATTCCTGTGGTGTAGGCCTAGCTATAAACGGGCGTTAAAATCTCATTGGCGCTGACGGGCCGTTGTGGTGCCTCTCAAGCACTAACTAAAAAGAAAAAGCAACGAGTAGTAACAACATCATGTTTGCGGTTCAGAAAAGGACAATAAACATAAAATGCAATATTTGTCAACACCAAAAAAAAAAAAAAAAAAAAAAAAAAAAGGAAAGAAAATAACCAAAAACGATAAATTAAAAACATTGCATTTTTAAAGCAAAATTAAGAAAATTAGGACAAAACAGAAATCACAATTATAATATGTCTCAATTTATTCTTCATTTCATAAAACTTCCTGATTATCTGCTAAAATAATTGCTTGTCAGTTATTCTATGCTACTTTTAATGTTCTGATGTCCGCAAATTTTAATACAGAGCATGATCTTTTTTTGTACGGAACAGGACAAAATTGCCGGGCAAAATTGTGCTTAAGGTTTTACCGTCGTTACTAAACCTATCGACCAAATTTTTTTAAATTGACATATTTTGTACATTAATATGTGTAGATAATAAATCAGGAAAAAAAAACAGGGGTGCGGACCTCACTTTTGAGCTACAGCCGTTTTAAAAGAGGTGTACATTTCCAAAAATCTCTGTACACTTCAATGGCAAAATCAGCAATTTGCCCATAATATACCACCTTTTGCGTTGTATAAAAAAATTGTCGAGACAAAATTTTTTTAAGTTTATATATGTTATGAAAAACAAAAAGCTCTGTAAAATCGCGCAAAAAAAATTGGGGGTACCGGACCTTGTTTTCGCGTAAATTGACCAAAATAGGTCAAAAAAACATTTTTTCAGCGACACCATGCGTAGTTAATTGCGTACATGGATATTTTGGTGCGTACCAACGCGTTGGTATACAAGCGTGATCTGATGCCGATCAGCGTTAGATTACGATATGGCCACAAAAAGGAATTGTCTGTTTACGCAGGAAAGTTTTCACTGTAAAAAAAGTTACCTAAGATACTTCTTAGGCTAAGAAGTGTCCAGGAACAATATGATGATGTCGACTAAAAGACTTATAAATCAAGCCTTAAATTCTTAGCCTAATTCTAATTTGGTGTATTTTGGTCACAAACAGGTGTAAGAAAGACAGCCATTCTGCAAAGATGTTATTAAGTTACACAAAGTGAGGAATTTTCAGCTTTATGTTCTCCTGACTCGAATGACCAAAAAGAGGATTATTTTATTAAACATGTTAAAGCGAAGCGTTTGACACCGTGGGGGGAAGTGTTTGACTATAATAGGCCTACAATTATTATAGGCATAGGCCTACTTAGCATGCTTAGTGCCGTTTACCGAGAGGAAAACTTTTTGGTGTAGAAAACGTTTGGCTAATTATGATATCATAATTTAATGTATGACCCTTTTTTTTTTTTTTATAGTTTTGATGGTGTTGTCTATATCGCATGCATTATGAATTCAGTGCACGTGGTAGGTCTTGACCCAATAACACAAAATGCTTAAAACATTTTTAAAATAACAATCAAAAACATTGAACACATGCTGCAAAACATATTCTAATTTGGGACAATGTTGCCAAAATAATATATGTCTGCAATAACATTTTCACAACATGTTTTTAATTTTGTTGTGGTGTGTTTCGTTATGAAACGTTCTTCAAACATAACCTTTAATAGGCCTATAATATAGTGCTTACCCAACATTTAGGCCAAAATATTATTAAAACGAATTAACCAATTTAACCAACACTTGTTTAGGCCTAATGTTAAAAAAAATACCCTGATTCTGTGTGGGTAGTTTTTTTTGCGCTCAGCAAACACTGTTTTCTTTATTTTGTGGCCCTAGTTATCGCCGGTGCGTAAAAATAGCATTGACACGCATAACACGCATCGTTCTCTCTGCGATGTCTGCAACGCAACGCCGAAAGCACGACGCGAGTACGCACGCGTTGAAAACAGGCGCAATAGTCAAGTCGAATCGGGTGATGACGGTAAAACCTTAAATAATCATGGTTTCGTTCGCGGCAACACTACCATGCACTGTGCAACTTATTCGCGTAACCTGTCTGTCTGTCCGCGCGCCCTGTCGCTCCTCAAACGCTGACGCGACGCCGCCTTGGCCTTGCCGGAAGCTCTGCTGCACCATGGAAACAAGACTGCAGTAAATAAAATGATTACACCATGTGGATAAATATCTGCCGAATGTGCACGGATAATTTAGTAAAATTGTATATTTTACCTTCTAAATCACCAAAAAATGCCAATCTGCTGCAGTTGGACGCCCTTCTCATTTTCTAACTTGACCAAACGTCACAAGTCACCGGATTATATATTTATGGAATAATCTTCAAAATGGACCTAAAATCCGCTGTATTTTTCTAAATCGCGATTTTCGGCGAGTTAACTTTTGGCCACTTTTAACCATTTTTGGTCCGCCATAGCGTCTAAATGAAGCATCACTGAGGTAAGTTTTTAAGTCAAACGTTTAGATATGGCCAAAATCTAGATAGTGTTTTTCATTTTTTAAATTAGGGCCTAGAACTTTTTTATCACCCATGATTCAAAAATTTGAACACGGGTCATACGCTTTTACTGATTTTTTGCCTATATTTTAAAAACTAAGCAAAATTTCAAAAAATAAAAAAACACTTTCTGGATTTATTTGTCTAAATTAATAAAATTCATGTTTTACAGTTTTTGATTTTCAAATAATTTTTTTATGGCGGACCAAAATTTTTGGTCAAAAAGCCGTTTTTGGGATTTTCTCGAAAATTGTACTTTTTGACCCAAAACTGACATTTTAAATGGATTGATGAGCTCATTTCCGTTCAAAAAATGTATACTTTTATATACTTTACATAAATAGTTTTCGAGTTATGAGGTGAATAATAATGGATAATTAGTGATCCTGTGTGCCTCCTTAACACATCCCACTTCATTTAGCACTCGTTTTCAGCTTTTTTATGACAGATTTTTGTTCCTTTTTTTGAAGCCATACTCTCAGTGCAATCTCAGTCTTATGTCAGATTTTGTCTAAATTATTGTTTGTTGGTTGGGCGACATGTTGATAGAAGAAAATGTATGTATTCTCTTGTGCTGAGTGTATGTATGACAGTAATGAAATAAATGCTGTAATATACTCAATAATAATGTTCAATTGTGGTTTTGTGTGATTACTTTTTATCAAGGATATGTGGATTCTCCAATGCTTCTTCCAAGCAATAGTAATGAATCAGAATAGAAAGTTTTCTGGTAAATTTGCACCGAAAAGAAGCACCAACGACGATTCCCCTTCACCCATGATGGTTGCTTTTATGCTACCACTTAATTTCTATGTTAGCAAATCGCTGAATAGGCCTTTAATTGAAATCAAAGGTAAAATTTAGTTATGAGCTGTGCCCACACTGTATTCAGATTACATATTTAACACCACACCAATCTGAGAAGCGTCAGGCGGTGATGGAAGCGATATCGCCAATTTTGAGGTCGCCATTGGATTAACACATAATCATGAAATCTTCACAAACAATTCTAAATTTGTTATGTGGCGTCAAAGCAAAATTATCTTTCTCTAAAACCGTCGGGGATCAACAAAGTACCCCACTGCAAGTATGGGGCTGTCAGCCCTGTATCTTCGCCAGCCTCGTACGTCACATGTTGCGCTTCCTATGCCGCCTGAGAAGCGTTGACTGTATTTGGCCCTCTATTGACGGAACCACAGATGTACCAGTGCAGATTTAATTTGTTCAATCAATTCATGATCGTGTATAGAGGTTGTGCATTTGACGTATCATATCGTAAATATGGCGAACTTCTCAAATGCATTCAACTAAAGCATGATTGCAATCTACCGCAACAGTTCGTCTCACACACAAAACAAATGCACTACGATCAAATAGGTTGATGCCCTTCATGACAACATTTGATTGAATGGACTGCACTGCGCCATGATTTCGGTGAAGGACACCAGTTCAAATCCTTTGTTTGGAGCCAATCAATAAAAGCATGCAGGGCCTCTATTGAAAATCACTATTGTGTACAATCACACTAACAAGTAATTGATGGAACCCGACCTTGGGATACCACAGTTTTACGTCAGGGGACACGGCAGTTTTACATCATATCTAATTCTTGATCATGAGAACCCACTTGGTATGCACAAATATTTTCATCATACGTACAACGCAATGACCATATGCTATGGAGTAAGCATGACTTTGAGAACTGACTCACGGTCTTCGAATACGGTCATCACTAGGCTAGGCCAAGGTGTGTCACCACTCACTATCATGTTATTCCAATCAAAAGTGCACTTGATGCAGTGTACAAGTTATGTGCTATTACGATCGAGAATTAAATATTTTGATTATAATGCACCAGCTTTGAACAAATGTTAAGCATTACGTGACAATGTAAATAGTAATTTGCCAATTTTTTTAATTGCACCAAGAATTGCAATAAACACTTGACAAAATGATGGAATATACAAAGGTTTATTAAAATAAACACACACAAACAGCTGCAATTTATGTTAATTTATATCAAACTTGAGGATAAGAGTTGATTTTTTTTTTCCTTGTATTATTGAGACATCACATGACAAAACTACAGAGGGAAAATTGAATTTGGACGATACTGAGAAAGTGCCCAGCTCAAAGTGCACAACATAGCCTGCAGGACACAATGTTGCCCATCAAATGATTTAATTTGGCCAGCTGATAAATCATTGTTTGAGCATTGAAACTGCCCTTGCATAATTGTATGGAAATCGCTTTTCTTAATTCTTATCATTTAAATATTGTTGATTTCCAATCCACTATAAATAATTTACCCATTATATACATTTTTAAAAGGATTTGCACCATGATTTCATTTGAATGTATATATTTTACACACTGTTTTAAAAGTCATTCAGAATTCTCTATGAATTAATTACCTTTTGAGGTGTTTGTAAAAAGTATTTATCACCATTTATCTACAGCTGAGACTTGTCTGAGTGTAGGTGTGCACTGCCACCCTCTATCTGCTGTACTATAAATAGCTTGTTCTCATTCAAACAACATGCCATTTATAATCACAAAGATGGCAGATCATGAGATGACACAGCCTGCCTATACTTTGTTTAGCATGTAACAGGTGGAAATTACAAAAGCATGCGCCGCACCTGTCACAACATACCCAACATGCATTTTGCATAGCTTGGTACTGCCCATATGTTATTCTTTAGCAAGTAGCAACCCATGCTACATCTCACCTATTATGCTGAACAAAGTATAGTAAACCTCACAGACCTGTAACAACATTTGTTATCCACACCTTGTCAAACATTGGCTTCATGGTACAAGCATTTATAAAATTGCAAAACTATGATTACACAAGATCAAGTTGGATGAGTCAATTATTATGAGGATGTCAAATGAAGTGCGCATATTTTGATTCCACATGTTTGCCTGCATTCTCTGCAACATGAAAAGTTTAGTAAGCTAAAATTCAATCTTCAGCATATTGTACAAATATGAAATGACAAATTAGAAACTGATATCCAGCAACAAACAACTCATTTATATAGGTTGATCATGTCCCATTTATGTTTCAACTAGCTAAAGGCAAGCAATTCAAGTTGGCAAAAATTAGTAATTTAAGCTTTCATTGACACAAATGACACAGGTTGAAAAGGTGGTTCCATGTGACACAGATGGTTTCAACACAGTTTATGTGCACTTTATGATTGAAATTATTTTCCGCTTGTCATTTTTGGTTTTAATCCCTCGTCTATCTTGATCTATACTACCATATTATTATTAGGCTACAAGGCGCATGACACAAGGTATTCAAGCAATTAATTTCAAGATCAAATCAAACATTTCTTGCTGCCTTCTGTCAAATGTGAAACTTGTAGATGTATCTTAAACACACAATCCACATTATATCATGCCTGGGCTGAGAAATCAGCTGGGAAGATGATTATTTTCTGCACACACACAATGGTGGAAGCATTGGTTTGAAATTAAGATCAGTCTGGCTGTTACAAACAAAATGCCTTCTCTATGAACATAATTTTCTAAACTTGGTAGCACACACATGATTAGTAAAAATTCATTGCAATTTGAAACTCATGATTTTTAATACTTATTTTGTTATTGTGTTGAGTTGCTAACAAATTTAAGGACATTATTGTGGACATTCATTATTTTGGGAATCCAGCCTCTACAATACAAAGGATGTTTATGTGGAGACTGGAGATGAGGCATGGCATGTTTCATTAAACTCTTCAACACATCGTAGTGTAAGTGCCTGTCCGAAGGTTACTTTACTCATTGTAACTTATGATGTGTTCCTGTTGTAAATCCATATTACTTACGATGCGTACCAATCGTAAATCTCTTTAATAGTGCGGAAATGGAAGTAACAATACATCGTAACTTTTTATCTATTTTGAAATGTTTGGTGTATTGAAAGTGTTAGTGAAACACACCCCGGTGCCAACATAACCAGCAAAAATGTCTAAATGTTATGTCAGAACGATGAAAACATTTCAGAGCAAAAACAATACTAGCTAGAGTACCAATATCTGTAACAATATGCATGTGGGGCAATATCAGTACTTTTATTTTACTTGCATTTCCCATCATTCCTGTTCCCAAATAGAGGGGGAGGGGCTTTTAACATGTTTAATTTGAAGGCAATTTTTCACAATTAAAAAAGTTTCCTAATTAGATAAAAATACCACTATAATTGTACAACATGATTCAACATAAGAAACTTGAGGTGTTTTAAATGTGTGACTTTAAGGTAAGGCGACGAAAAAAAGAAACCAGGGCTGTTCTACGGACCTTTCAAGTAAGGTCGGTCGGTCGGTTGGCATTTTCTTTTCTTTTGTTGAAAATGACCCAAAAAATCATCAAAATCTAAATAATTTGCAATTTGAGAAAATACAAAAAAAACTTTGTTCCTGAAATTTCCAAAATTTGGGTCAGCATTCATTTGTACAGGAAAATTTTTTTCCCCAATTTGTTCAAAATCTGGGTCGGTCGGGCCCGCAGAACAGGGTTTTCTTTTTTCGTCGCCTAAACACACAAAAGGGATACATTATAAAACAATAGTAAAACTTAAGGGGGTACTACACCCCTGCCCAATTTTGTGCCCATTTTTTGCATATTTCTCAAAAATTATAGTGCATTGGTGACAAGTAAGATATGTATGTTATAGGGGCAAGGACTACAACTACTGCACTGGAAATTTTATTTCAACTCGGACAATAGTTGTGGAGTTACAGTCAAAAATGAGGGAAAACCAATATTTTATCAATAAATCAATAACTACTTGCCTTGAGTTGCTGAATTTTCAGTGCAGTAGTTATAGTCCTTGCCCCAATAAAATACATATCTTATTTGTCACCAATGCGCTATAATTTTTGAGAAAAATGCAAAAATAGGCACAAAATTGGCCAGGGGTGTAGTACCCCCTTAATGTAATTTTACTACTGTTTGAAATGTTTAATATTTCAGCTTGGATAATGGGGTCTGTTGTTGCCCTTAAAAATTGTTATGTGTTCAATTAACTTAGTTAAAGTTGTTTAATTGTTTATTGGTCAAGTTTGCATGAGTGGGTGTAGACCAGTTGGGGGATGTAAACCCCCCCCCCTCCGTCTCCGCAGATGTTGGATTTTTTGGCAACACATCCAAAGATCTGGGGAACATACTGAGGTGCTTCATACAGACAAAATACAATGTTTAATAAAACAAAATACAATGTTTAATAAAACAATTAAAACATGTCTAAGATAATTGAACACATAATAATCTTTATATTTGTGATACATGGATGGGGCGTAACCTAGTAAAAGTTCTCTGCTATGAAGGCTTCTCAGGTGAGCAATAACTACTCTGATATGTTGTGAGCCACACATTTTCCCTCGGTGGTATGACTGTAAATACCGCCCTCGCTGTCGGTTTGCCGTAACGTGCTAATCTGTCCTCTTCCTTCTGCCGTTCTGCAGCCAGCATCTCCTTGTGTTTCATGGCTCTTATAGCTGATGGGTGGACATATGCAGGCTATAGGGAGAGACAACATGGTTGCATAAATTAATTATAGTTATTATTATAGTTAATCAGCTCATTATACATGTATGTTTACTTTATATGTGTGGGTAAATATCACATCCTGAAAAAAGCAATTATAAATAGCGTCTTTCTACTTGCAACATGCAAAAACACTAAGAAGCCTTTTATCAGTTTCCATATAGCTTGGCAGTATGCAAAATGGCCAAAACATACTCGGGTGGTTAGAATTTGGTGTGCTGTATCAGTGGCGTTGCCAGAGATGGGGCAAGGGGACAGTTGCCATACCCATATTTTATTCTGTCAGTTCAGAATGGTACTGTCAGTTCTTTTTTAGTGGTCTGATACCTTGGGTAACATAAAGGTACACAAAATATCATTATGCTTCTTACCAAGTTACCATGTGTTTAGTCTGCCAGTTGACAAATAACATTTGTACAAAATGCCACAGAATTGGCCCTCCTGAGTCACTGAAAAAGGGTCAAAGCAGTTTCATATCTTACATGTGCTGATGACTTCACATTGTATGTTAACTTTGATGCAACATCTCGACTGGAATCTGCCCAGCCATATGCCGCAATAGGAGGCTTCCATGGTGGTTGGTCTGCCAACTTGCCTTTCCCAGGTGGTACCTTTCTTGTCTTTGGTGGAGATGTGCTTGGTTTGGGTCTCACTGAAACTACTGGCTGAGGCTTACTTTGAGATCTAGGAGGCTGTTGTACTGAAAAAATGAAAATGAAAAATATAATTCATACATAATAACAGAAAGAGTAAAAATTACATTATTATCAAAAATGCTGGATTTGATACATTTAAAATACCAAACGATGGACAACTCGTGGCTTATTCTTCAATCACACAATAAAATTATGGAGCATTAATTCTCTGTCTCTCAAAATTCGCTGTGTATACATTTCCATCTACTGTAATTGACTGGGAAGAAGCAAAGAAGAAACTGCTGTCAAAGAGATATTTAATGATGGATTAAGGAGGCCAATACCATCAGAAAGCAGGTCTCCACTCTACTATTAAAATGAACAGGGACATGAATCTTATTTGATGATCTGCTGATGAAGCAAACAAATCAATGATTTGAAATCATCAAGCAAGTTTGTCAAAACAAAAGTCACTATTATACATACTCTGTACATACACAGATCATCGCTTCAACAACAGCATATGTGTGCACATGAAAATTTCAACAAATAAACTTGTGACCCTCTACCATGTAAAGACAAGACTCTTACAATTGTTACTTTCACGTAATGCTCTTCTTCCTCTGTCCTGTTCCACTCTATTCCCAGGCTCAGGTGGAGCTAATCTCTGTTGAGCCTCTCTTCTCCTGTCCTCATCTCTCCCTTCAGGTGGTGGATGCTGCTGTATATCTTTTCGTCCTTTGCTCACGCCTCCTCCATTGTTGTTCCTATTTGGTGCGGTTTGAGGCCTGTCATCGCTACTACCAGTGCTGCCGTTACTACTGCTATCCCAGTCCCATGGTACAAATGTGTGCCTGTGTTCCAGATATCTGCGATGTTTACAATAGTCAACTTTCTCATTGTAGTGGTTAATGTGGCTTCCCCATGACGGCTTCCTGAATTGCTTGCGATATTCACTTTTCTTACACACCATTTTGTCCTTTTGGTACTGTTGATTTAGCAATGCCAGTTTGTTTCAAAACCTGAAGAGTAAAAAACACATATCAAAATAACCCATCAGATTTAACAATTTAGTTTTACACTAATTAAAGTAAGTTTGGTCATGGAACGAAGCCAAGCCAATAGCTATAGGGACAGGGGCAGCTGGAGGAGAAGACGTGCAACCTTATGAGTCGCAGGGCCCGAAGAGGATAGGTACTTGCAGTATGTCCATTTTGAAGTACAAAGTAAGGTATGCACATTTTGCGTAAGTGTATCGTGTGTCGCATATTAAGACGCTCATGCATTTGTGTGCGCCTAGCAGTGTGTTAATTCCTTTTGTTATTATGGCGTGCAGAATCTGCGTTATTTACTGCATAATTTACTTTGTACTTCAGAGTGGACAAATTTTAGGTAAGGTACAGTTAGTCTCTCTCTCTGCATGTATGCAAATTTCTAAAGGTGATAGTTTAGACATCTGCTCTTGCAAATGGAAGGAAGTCCATCCTCTCAATGAGTGTGGTTGAGACATTTGAACATATTAATTGGGACGCTGTCTGCAATGCAGAGCATAGACATACCACCTAGACCTATTACTGCCCATCCTTTACCACAGCGGGAGGTGAAGCCCCGTATCCAAGGTGATATTGACGGATTGACGGGGTTACTAGCCTCGCGGAAAAATATCGCATACAGGTTTGACGCGCGCGTTTGCGTGAGTACTGCGCCGTTATCGCCGCGTCAAATGCAACATGTTCCATAGACGCGAACATGTCTGCTTGTTTGCGTCCGGGTATGCGCCCTTGTCAAATTCGTTGCTAAGCAGTGTCGGCTTCACTACGCGAGTCAAAGTTATTGGTCTAGGTTCTCGTTTGTCTGGGATGCAGAGCACATATTCCATATTCGTTAAGTTGTGGGCAAATTGTATTTTCACAACTTTCGTGACCCATTTTGATTTGATGTCTTACAACTTACAAGTACATGTATAATGACTTATAATTACTGTACAAAAAAGCAAATAATGTATCATTTTTCACCATGATGAATGATCCATTTCATACTATAGCCAAAATAATAAATTCTTGATCATGAGAGGATGTACCTTCTGCGTCAGCGTATTTTTCATAGAATAACACAATCGCGCGACCTGCATGACCGAACCTTGACCTTGCCTAGCAACGACCGTGTGATTGGTCAATTCTCAAAAGCTGTGTTTGCGCCGTAAGCGCTATTCGCTCGGGCGCAAATAACTGTGCGTACCCAACTTCCCAAGTTGGCTCTCATGATCGAGAATTTATTATTTTGGCTATAAAGTGTTAACTTCAATCAAGCAAGAATTAAGTACCAGCACTTTTTTTACCTTCATGATTCATGTCTTTATGGTTTACAAAAAAGTAATTGACTGAGCTGTTGACTGAGCTGTTGACTGAGCTGTGGCCCAGCAGCAAATTGAATGGAGCCCTATAATAATGTGGTTAAAGATGGTCATGCCTAGCTGGAACATTGACCTGACAAACACAACAAATTTGGCCGATTCCATAAAATTAGGCTATAATATTTTGCTGTGAACCTTTGACAAGTGTGTACTATCGTGACGTTGCAAAGTCGGAGCTGACAACGCATATATGGCGCAAAGTTCATTCATACAGATTTCCACTTGGCAAGAGCAAATCGCCTCAACAGCCAATCAGAGATAAGTGTGTTTCAATGCAGTAAATGTATATGCTTAAAAAATGCTCTAGTTAGGAGTTCTTGAGTAACATGGAGAATGGGATTTTGGCTGCTCAAGCGGTTAATGTGTTGCACTTTACTCGAGAAATCTAGCTTTGAATTTGCACACAATAGTTACGCATTCGATGCTAGCCTAGTTTACGTGTTTGCCGATAAATGATGGAAATTATGGGGTAAACACCAGTCACCGAATGTAATTGTAGAATTTCTTCTCGCCCCATACAGCATGTGCTGGTACATTTGCAAAACTAAACCTTGATGCAAAGTAAAAATGTACTCTCACATCAATGAATAATCATACAAAATTCGGCAGCCTTGACAATCAATGCATGACTACGCCGGCTCGAGCTCGATTGGGCTTCGAGCTCAGTTTAAGCTTATTTAAAACCTTATTTATAATTTACGAAGTCTCACTGAACTACTAGCCGGGTATTTAGACAGTTTAAATCAGAGATACAAACCTGAGAGGCCAATAAATAACGGTCAAAAGGAAAGACCCGCTTGTGCTTACTTCACAGCTGTGTTGACATTTAAATTTTATTATTTTTGTTTTCGAAATTTTTAAAACTTCCGCGTCACATGAACACTCATTCGGTGGTTTGCCCCGTCTTTTCGATGTGCTTGCGATGTACGTGCAATTTCATGGGATCCGTGGGATACACAGAATAATCTCTGAATACTCATGAATATTCATTTTATTGTTTGTTGGACTCACGCTACTCCAGTAAGGAATGAGAGTTGCCACATTGACAAAAATAATAATGGTACCAGATTTTCAGGCTAGATTAAGGGATCTGGAATGAGCGTTTTGAGCGTTTCGACAGTATTTTTTGTGGGACAGAGCACATCAGACATATCGAATTGCATTCTGAATACGAAGAATGTCTTTCTGATATCAAATAATTTTCATTTTTTGAAATTCACGATATAATACAAATTTTATGACAAATTATTAAAATTTGATATTTTTCACATTTTTGATATATAACAGTCATCGAAGTAAATTTTATAAATCTAATGATATATTCTTAAAGTGTATGTAGCTGGAAGGAAAAGCCGACGATCAATTGAAAAATTTGACCTTTCATATTGAAGATATGGATTTTTCCCAAAAAGACCTAAATTTTTTTGGTGTTTTGGGGGAAAAAATCCATATCTTCAATACGAAAGGTCAAAATTGTCAATTGATCGTCGGCCTTTCATCCCACCTACATACACTTTAAGTATAAATCATCAGATTTATAAAGTTTACTTCGAGTACTGTTAAATATCAAAAATATCAATTTTTAATCATTTGCAATAAAATGTGTATTAGGCCTACATTGCGAATTTCAAAAAATCTAAATTATTTGATATCAGAAGGACATTCTTCGTATTCAGAATTCGATATGTCTGATGTGCTCTAATGTCCCACAATAAATACTGTCCAAACGTTCATACCCCACCCCTTAAGGAATCGGATACCTTTCTCGAGTCAGTAGGCCTAATATTTAGATATTGATTTTTATTCCCATTGTATCTCTATAAAATGTAATGATGAGAAGTAGGCCTATATAAAAATAAACATTTTCAGAAAAGAAACAATGCAAGGAATCCAACTAGCATAGCAGATTCCTGGAAAAAACCTGTTTTTGAGAAAATTTGATTTTAATTTACTGACTCGAGAAAGGTGTTTGCACAGTATTTTTGTGGGACATGAGAGCACTTCAGACATCGAATTGCATTCTGAATACGAGGAATATCCTTCTGATATCAAATAATTTTGATTTTTTTTTTTTAATGGCGACATACAAATGTTACGGCAAATTGTTAAAAATTGATGTTCTTTTTATTTTTCATATTTAACAGACCTCGAAGTAAAATCTAATAAAATGTACTTAAAGTGTATAGATGGGAGGAAAAGCCGACGATTATTTGACAAATTTGACCTTTCGTATTGAAGATAGACATTTTTTCCCTAAAAGACCTAATTTCTTTAGGTCTTTGGGTGGGGGCGTATATAGCTTTAATACATTCAAAATTTTCAAATGATCGTCAGCTTTTCCTTCCAGCTTTCCTGTCGATATATCTATCACATAAGGCCCTATATATTTCCATTTTTCAAAAAGCCATTTAGAACTGTAAATTCTAATTCAAGTCACAAGTCATTTCTTGACAAGATGATGACGATGATGATGATACGCTGTTCCTCTGTTGACATGGCGCCCTCAATAAATTAATTCCAGCTGGTGTGATTTGCTGCCATTTCTTCAGCTGACATTAAAGTTTCACTCATACAGTACTTTTTGGATCAAAGACTCAGTAGTTTTTGAATTTCCCATAAGCTTTTTTTTTATCTTGCGCATTATATTCTGTCATGGCTTTTCTAATACTTACCCTTCAGTACCGTAAAATGGGGGAACTTTGGGCACTTTTCAGAGTTTTTAAACCACTGCGTCCAAACAAAACCAATTATATTTCTAATTAACTCTTTTTTATGACATTAGGGTTCCTTCTACACCCTGAACTGTAGTTGAAAAAGATTTTTTAATAATTTTGTAAGGGTACCCTAGGGGTTGAAAATAGCCTGACCAAAGTTTACCCCGCCTTTGGGGCAACTTTGGTTAGAGTATAGGCCTATTACATTCCATGAAACAAAATCAACAAAAATTGATCTTCGCTGTGTATGGGCAAGTTGTTGTTTTTATGACATTTGACCCCTTGCAAAATTTCTGAAAAAAATGTTTAAAAAAATGCTCATTTTTGGTCAAAAATCCCGATTTTTCGTAAATTTCGAGGAAATTGGACATGAGCGACTATTATTTCTTTCAAATATATTTCTTAACAAATTGACACCAAATATGACTAAAAAAAACCAATATTGCTGTACCGAAATATGACCATTTAAAAAATACCGACCAAAGTTACCCCGCTGACCGAAGTTACCCCATTTTACGGTATAAACAAGAATTTGTCTTTAAAAAGACAAGTTCACGGATTAGGTGTAGGCCCCCTATAGTACATGTACTATGAGCTACTTTGGTCTAACATTCAATATTCATATCTAACCTACTCTGCACTTATTCAACAATAAATAAGTGATATGAGGCTTAATAATGATACCTGCGTCTTGACTCTGGAAAACAATATTTTTTAAAAACCTCATTTTGCATTTAGTTTTTTAAGCCACCTCGGGAGCCACTGCAGGATTTCGTTTTGCATTTAGGTTTTTATTGCGTTGCAAAGTAGCAAAACTTTCTTTATACATGTATATGGCCCAATTCGTGCCTGGAAAAGGCTATCCCCTCTTACAAGCTATCGACAGGTCTGATTTCTATAATGAGGTGTCACCGGGTTTGCAAGAGATAATAATACCAAATCTAAACACCATGAAATTTACCACATCACGACCAAGCTCACATTGGGCGCCCATTCCTTTTTAACAGAATTTTATTAAGTCACCTATACTAGGAAACAAATGTGGCTATAACTACAAAGAAAATTGTATCTTATCACAAGTAAACAAAATAATTACACAGCTTGCTCTTGCTAGCTTTTGTCAGGGTCAGGGATATGTATGAACACCAATATTATACAGGTTTATAGGCCTACGCATGGGTTATTACAAGAGTCAATAAACATTAGCTAACATTCAATTAACTATAGAGTATAGATAATGGACTTCGTTTTGTGCAATGTAGTAATTTTCTGAAGTAAATCGCTTGCTGCACAGTTTTCTATATGATGATATGTTTACTTTGTAATCAGGCCTGGCCAATGACCCTGCTAGTTTTGATTAACCAATCAGTTATGTGTATTGTCAGCATGTGATGGCTATAAGCCAATTGTAAACATGTTTCTAAAAAAGGCTAAAAAATTCCTACTCCTGGACAGACTCTTTAGGATATTAGGAATTATTTCCTAGCCTCTTAAAGCATATGGTTGGTGAGCTATATAGCTATTCAAGACACAGGATATGTAAGGGATAAACTGTGCATATGAGATGTGGGTGCAAGTGGCATCATTTCACTGCCGTGAAAAAACACGTATTTTTTTTAAATTTAATGGTACATGCATGGCACGTTCTTTCTTTATAAGTAGGCCTTGTGACCAACTAGCTTGGTGCTATAGGCCTATCTTACTATTCAAATTTTTTAATACTGAGCATGGTCTAATCATATCAACTACCGTATGACCCGTTTACACAAAAAGAACCGTTCGACTTTAATTGATATTCGACTGTGACTTTTACACCACTTGCTCAAAGTGAACTTCTATCATAGACCTAAAGTATGTGTTCGTTTACAATGCGCTGCCAACGTCAAGTTTTAATTTGATAAAAGTTGCGGCAGTTTGTCATTATAGAACGACTCAGTCGAGTTCAAATTTTGACCACATTCGACTTAAGGCTCTCACGGTGTAAACGGGGTCAAAGCCTCATTGTATTATCATCACAGTATCTTCGACCATGCTGGCAAATGCTTTGATTGCTCCCGTACTAGCTCGTACCAGGGATATGAGACAAATCCCTGCTCGTACTACCCACAGTGGTACTACCATGGTCAGATTTTTCTAACGAACTTACAAAATCTTGCCAGCTAGCTGAACACCAATAGGCCTAGATGAAATGATGTATATATGTGTTAATTGGATTATAAAGTTGACAAAAGTTGATACACTCAAATATTGTTTTAAAATGTCTTTTAAGACATTTTAAAACAATATTTGAGTAAGATCAAGCGCCTACATATAGGCCTAATTATCATTATGCCTCTTCTACTCAAGCTCTGAAGCGTAATTTTAATGTTAGACTTTAGAGCTGTTTAAATATGGACTGATCTTCCATCTATTCTAACATTCTAACTTAAAAATACATAAAAAATTAATAGAAAATAAATAAATAAATAAATAAATAAATAAATAATAACTTATAAATAAATAAACAAACAAACAAACAATTAAATAAACAAACAAACAAACAAATATATAAATAAATAAACAAACAAACAAATAAATAATAAATAAATAAATAAATAAATAAATAAATAAATAAATAAATAAATAAATAAATAAATAAATAAATAAATAAATAAATAAATACATAAATAAATAAATAAAATAAATAAATAAACTACATAGGCTGAATGAAAAAACCCAGTTGCTACTAATCCACAAGCAGTGATTTTGAGAAACAATGACGCAACCCCAAGCAAAGCAAATCATTAAAAATAATTTATACGAAATGCGAAATGAAATAATTTTATACAATCACTGCACTTCAATAGTCATTTTTTGAATGAAATTCGTCCTTGATCAGAGGACTGGCAACCCAAAGGTATAAACTTTCCGCATATTTTTACGGGAATTTATTTTCGTCGTAAATTGATAACAAAATAGATAATGAGTGGGATTAAATTTGGATCGATGCTGAGGGTTATTGTCTTTCGTGTATCTGAAATGTTGGGCTGGACTTTGACACTAGTGTGTGTTAACAATTTGTTTATATCCTAAAATACACCCGAGACTCTTGGGTGATAATTAATTATCACTGCTCCACGTGACCTGCTGAACTTCATTGTCTTTTGCGTGATTGCAAATCCGCCCTCTCCTGGGTTCATTGGGCAGCCGACTACTTGTTGTTGAGGAACATAGTAAAATCAGTCGCCGTGTTTCAGGGATACGTCTATCGCTAGTGTTGTGGGCTTTCGTGTTGATTGTCACGGCCGCCAAGTGTGAAATTTTGCGACTCGAGAGTCTGCTTTTGTGGATTGTTAGGGAAAGTAGAAGCGAGTATATATTATTTTCGAGTGAGTGGTTAGGTAGGTTAGTCGCGTTTTCCCTTGTGTTGAACCCGGAATCACGGAGTTCACAAACACGCTGCTACGCTGGAGTACTACGGAGCAATACCTGCCGAGTGGGTCATTAGGGATATCAACAACAGTCCAGTACAAGCACATACTCATCACCTCAATATGGCGACAGCCGAATTTGCAGCTGCCGCCGCTGCTGCTGGGCGGGGGCTCACCCCCCACACACCACCACCCCTTAGCACACACAGTTATGGGTCAGCCAATCATCGATATGGGACTCAATGGTGACTCAGGGGATTCTAGGAAAAGGCCTTTGGAGTTGGATAGTGATGGTGAAGCAGGCTTTGCTAAGCGGACCCATATTGTCATGAGCCCTTCACCAAGTACTGGTGGTAAGTGCTAGTTGTGTTTGCTATCGCCATTTCTTCTTGATCTAGCTGTATATTGCTCATATTTACTTTGTTGTCAATGATTAACATAGTGTGGAGGTAAAGTGATATAACTGCCTGGCTGAGCTGGTCTGGGTTGGCTCAACCAGTGTTCAACATGTTCAAGCATTACAATGTATAAAATTGTAGTTGAAAGCCAGCTCTACTTGTTGAAATCCTACATCTGGATGAAAATATCTGTGCCTATGTTTGAAAGAAAGTGTAGTACAGTTACTTATTTCAATATAGGCCTAATTAAAAAGTACCACCAACTTTATGTGTCATATAATACAATCCTATACTACAACGTATGGCAGTTCTTAACTTTGCCCCTCCCCATACATTCCCACATTTCAACAGTCAACACTAAGTATGTAATTGATGTGCCCAGCGTAATATGAAGTCTTTTTTTAATATACAGGTTGTTCTTGTTCATTGCACGATTAAATAAGATATTTAAATAACTATTGTGCTTTTTAAAATAAAATCAGACAGGCCCACATGAATTATGTATACCGGTACTGGTGTGGCAGTGTTACTATGAAATCTGAAAATTATGTGAAGAAAGAATTTAAACATCTTGAATTGAGTTTAGGGAGACACAAACTTGGATAGTAAAATAGTACTGGATTGGAATATGTATGTGTGTAGTGAACCACTCCAATCTTCTTCTACCCTGTTGCATGATTTGCAGACTCCATACAGAAAGGTCACACTGTCAGCCAGATTTGCACAGGAGATTTGTAGTCCCAACATCTGGAATATTGATCATTTTGTGTGATAGACGCTGCTGTGTTCCAGATACTGAAGCAGGAAACTTACCACATCTAAAAACCACAGGTTCATGACCCCAAGCTTGATGAAGCAAAATAATGTGCATCAAGTATTGGTAGGATACAGGATGACTATTTGGTTTTAAAATAACTATCTGGCGATAATTGAGTAACATGCAATTTGTAAGATCACAAAAGGCTTTACAAAAATTTTACAGTGAAGATAAAAATTTCTTTAAAAAAAAATTTAATCAATACCTTGTGAAAAACTGTGAGTTTTATAGCCAATGATAGCTAATTCAGTTGATTGAACCAATGCATGAATGATTGAACCTTAACCTATAGCCTAGGTACGCAACTAAGCATAATACATGTATGGTGTGTAATGATACAGAAAAATCGCTCTTTCAAGTGACTTCAAGCTTTAATTACCAAAGTAGTCTTGGTAAACCATCACAATGAAACCACAGTTTACTACAAAGGAAATCGCTTCAATTTGGACTTGGTGATCAATATTTTTGTGTAGTATTAAGGCTAATTAGGATGAATAGGGGCATACATTTTTAAAAAGGGTGCACTGTAAGTAAAGGAAGTGGGGGGGGGGGGGTCTTTATACTATACTCATAGGTAGTAATGCTTGTCCAAGGAGTATGCCATGCCAGCGATTTTTCCTATGGTCTGACAATTCTGTGGCCTTGCAATACTGGCCACAGCTTCAGGTGACTCATTCACACAACCTAAAGGGTATGTTTTGTTGTAGAAGTTCATTGAACTTCAGCTGATCAAAGAAGCTTTTTGTTTTGTATGGGCAGTATGGCTTGTTAAAATCAACAGGGCACCCTAATAAAATTCTGAAGAGTGAAGACCATTCCAATGGTAGATGTCCCCACCTTGGGACTTTTGCATAAAAATACAGCCAAGGTCCATTTTCACATGTCAAGGAATTGTTAATTGATAAGTTCTAAGTAAGCAAGGTTGAAGGGATCCACATGTAGGGACCTATATTGAGAAAATATTGATATATTTTTGTATGTATGTCATTGCATTGATGACAAGCAGTGGATCAACTCATCAGAGCATTGAATAGTATGAATACAAATCACTTGTTACTTCCTACTGGCCTCTGTAACTAACTGGTGTCCATTGTGATAGGGTCAATACTTTATTGACCCATAAACCATTGCAAGTTGATTTTCACTTACAAATGACTGGAACAGCCTACCATGTACCAGAAAGTGCAGTCTAAGCCAAATGCACCCTCAGAACTGAAAAGTTAATGATAACACAGTTCATAATCTGTTAAAAAGCCCCCCCCCCCTCCTAAAAAGAAAAACCATGTGGATCACAGAGAAGAAAAAGGTGTGGCACTTCAAGGAATTATTTACACTATGCTCAATGCCCTGCAATTCTAGAAAATGTGTTGTTTCATGTTGCAGAAAGATGTTCTTTGTATAAAATTTAAAGTGTCAGTTTATAGTGTGACTGAAACTCATCACTCTAGGAAGAAAAAGGTAAAAAAAAGCAATCTTCAATTTCATTTTCAATCTATGGGCGGACCGGGCATGTCTTAGGCACACATATTTTAGGTAAAAGGGCATTACGCAGCAATCAATATAACGTGCTACATGTATGCAGAGCTATGTGCAGAATTTATTGATGACTGGACACATCAAACAATTTGATAAGTTGTTTTTAACAATAGACCTAAATTGACTAAAATAGATGTGTATGAAAATGTGTATTCATCTTCATTATAGATTTACAACCTCATTCTGTCAACATGGTCAATATGTATGGACATTGAATTGAAACTAAAAGTGATTTAATAATCAGCCATTGTCTTGTTGTCAGTCACAGTATAGATAAAATATTCATGATTTCCTGTAATAAGGTAAACCAGGAAAACGGAGATAGGTCACCTGTCTTTGGGAATAATTTGTCTCCAAAAACAAACCACAAAAGAAAAAAAACCTGTGAGCATTTGTAAACATCATGGTCATGTACGTGTAGCTAGTGTTTTTTTGGTGTTTTTGTTTTAGAAAGCAAATTCCAGAGTTATTTTTTCTGCATTTCTCATGAATATTGCTTTGTTTACTTCTCATAATATTTTGAAATTGGCATGTACATTGTACATGTAACACACTCCTCTATAGAGCACCCCTAAAAAATATTGTGTAATAATATTAACAAGCACATATATAATTAGGCCCTAGACAGACAACTTGGACAAGACTTTGGAAAATAAAGTAAATGCTAATAGAGTTTTTGTGAAAAAGAATGGAAAATGTGGTGACTAAAACCAGGATGTGATATGATATAAAAATATTATACAACCAGTTTTCTCTTGTATACTGCTCTTTGGTGTGTTTTGTGCCTCATCCATTGGATACACCACCCAGACTTTGTCACAGGACACAGATTATTTTGTGAAAATATTATTCATTAATTTTGTTCACCAAGACATTCATTTAATAGTGGGCATGTGATAGTGTTTGCTGAACCAAAATGGAGGAAAGATCTCTTTTTTATTTACATAGCCCATTGATTATGTCATAGCTCTATTCCAAGCTTACTCAAGTGTTGACACTGTCTATTCTATTCATTGTACCAGTGATTTAGGTAACAAAGAGGTTGCCTTACTAACATTCAAAACATCCACATCACTAGAAAGGTCAATGAAAAGGGCTTGCCGTCCAAAAGATGAAGTCATTCAGCAACTTCATTTGACTAATTCTTATTTCATCACTTCACTAGCACTAGTATTAAACATAGAGCTAATTTTTCTGTTGGTGGTGTGTAGGCCTACGTTGTAATTAACATACCATACCTGCAAGCATTAATATTCATCATTATAATATCTAGCTGCATTAACTTGTCGTTGTTGAGGGCAGGTCTTCAGAATCAAATTCCAGGAAACTTCAGTTCTTGACAGGAGGAAAATTAAGTCACATGATGAGCCACTGCCATGTACACTGTATGGTTCCATAATTTGCAAATTAATTTGAGTAAAACACACAAAGATTTAAACCTAGCATGAGTGGTTTTTTTGCGATTATAAATAATGCTGACACAGGCATAATGTCAAATATTATTAACGTACAGCAACAAGACTGTAAAGAAAAGTGACAATATAATCTGCATAGATCTGACCCAAGTGTGAACATGCTTGGAGCAATTCAGACATCTTTACACAGTTTACACCACAGATATTACACTGGCAAGTGTAATGAATACCGGTACGGTCAGATTTTAGGACAAAAATTGCATTTACACACACAAAACAAGGTACGGTTTTTGCATACAAAATTAACGGTTTGTGGTGGAAATCAAGCAGGCCTGGAAAAAATAGGCAATTTGGCAATCTCCTTGCTGGGAAATTTGGGCATTTGGAGGGAAATTTTGCTTTTCTGGATAAAGAAATACTGTACAAGGCGTACATGTTGGGAAATACTGCTTTGTTGGAGGGAAATTGATCTATCTTGCCGGGAAATCATTTTTCCGTCATTTTTAAAATCATTTTTTCACGCCTGGAAATCAAGTGTGGCTGTTTTGTATAGTGTGCAAGTGTGTTAGAACTCAACATTTTGATGCAAGTGAATGAAGCACTTAATTTGTTTTTCAAATTGTATTGATCAAAGTTATTTGGCTGGGGAAATATATCAAAAATATGCATGATATTGATAATGATGAACCGGTAAGAGTCTAGTCTGTTCTGTGTAGATTTTTCAATCTAAATAAATTAACTTTTGATCAGTGCAGCTCCACACCATGTTTATTCCATCAGTGAAACACTGTGGAATTAAAAAAGTGTGAAAGTATCAGGTAAAAGTGTTGGCCACGAGTATGATAGGAAAGCTAACTATAGGTGGGACTCCTGACAACTCCCTGGACCTGTAAAAACAGGGTTTGCAGCAGGTTTGAAGTTGTCATTATTAACACCCAAGGGTTGTTTGCATGAAATGGATGTATAATATTAAAATCAAAAGACACACTTTGGAGATGAATCAGAATTCAGAACAATACTTAATGATGAAATAATACTAGTAATGAAAAGAACACTATTGTGTAATTTCCCTTGGTAGACTGCATAACAAAATGAGATTTTTTAAACTGAAAAGTGTCCAGAGTTTACAATTTACATGATACAGTGCAAATGTTTATAATTAGGCCTACCGTATATCTGAAACTCCAGACCCGAAAATCTATATTCTAATTTCTTATTGCATAATTTCATGCAAGTACAAACACATTTTTGAACTATTTTCTTACACAATTTTGGCACACCTTGCTGAGTGGGGTTTTATTTGTTAACATTTTATTGTTGAACTAAGTTGTAACATGTACATTCTGTGGATGCATGGTCCCATTTGAGCAACAGTTTCATAAGTACTGTCTCAAAAATGATGAATTGCTTGCAACTCTTAGTACAAGACTAGTCTGACTAGATATAGCAGATAAAGCAAAATATCACCGAAACAACACACCTGTATCTCTGAAAGAATTGATAGATCTCTGAGATTTGACAAGTGACATCATTATGTTCAGGTCACAGGATTATTTGCCGTCTTATTATGCACCAACCAACCATCTCTTTCTCACGCACATGACATCCAGATTTTTGCTTCAAAAAGTCAATTTTTTTCAAGTATGTATTAGTACTCACTGTAAAATATTGTATACTGATGGCATAGGGTCTTGCTCTAAGGGATTTACAAGGGATTTCAAGTGGATGGCCAGATTATCTAGAAAATTTTGAAGTGAAATTTGAAGTGTTTACTGCTCACCCATTGATGGTTGTATACACTGGCATGCACATAAAAGTGTATGCTGTTCCAAATGGGCTTTTTACAGCGTTGTGTGACTAGCCAGCCCATTAACATTTCAGTTCCTGTAGCTTTGTTGTTATCTACAATCGCAGGCCTGAATTGAAGTTGAGGTTTTTGTGTGCTGACCACACAGGCGCACCTATATACCTGTAAAATATGCAATTGCAACTCTTTTGCAGCCTGAAAATGGGGAAATGATTTGAAATTCAGATGTTGATAACATGATGTTATTTTTAATATTTTGTTTTGCTCTTTGCTGTAGAAGTAGTGATGTAACAGGAATAATTACAATAGTGATAGGTGAAAACAATTTTTGAATGTATTGCCCTGCACTAGACATATGCTGTAACTCTGCATCGCACCATTGATTTATCAAAGAATGGGCATAAAGATGTGGCTCGTAAAATTTCACATTATGCAGAGTCCATGCATGTTTCATTAGTGTCTTTGAAAAGAGCGGTATTGAATTCAATCTATGATTGCATACATACACATACATGACAGATGATGAGTGCAGCCTACTTATAGTGCAGGGCAATACATTCAAAAATGGTAATTAATCCTGTTACATCACTACTTCTACGGCAAATACTTACTGGCAGAGAAGAATGGCACTTGTTTACATTTTGAGAGCGCACACAGCGTAAACACAAGTAGGCTCTGTTTGGCTGATTACGCGTCAAAGTGTTGGGCTGTGCTCATGAAGGGAACACAAAGCTCTGTGTATGTCGTGCATTAACAGAGTTGTCGCGTTGATCAAAGTGAGAGAGTGCTGTTCTTTTCTGATATATATTGTGATATAATATGGTAGCTCAATCATAATCCTTTAGTTTGACCTAATTGGGTCAATCAATTAAAAAAGATAAAACCTGTTTAACCAAAAAAGTGTTGTTGTTGTACTCCAGAACTATCAAGCACAAATACTACAACAAGTATTCTCATGGTAAACATGGTAAGGTAAACATGTTTGGATTGACAATGTTTCCTTATTTGTTTGTTTGTTTGTTTGTTTATTTGTTTGTTTGTTTGTTTATTTGTTTGTTTGTTTGTTTGTTTGTTTATTTATTTATTTATTTATTTATTTATTTATTTATTTATTTATTTATTTATTTATTTATTTATTTATTTATTTATTTATTTATTTATTTATTTATTTATTTATTTATTAATTTATTAATTAATTAATTTATTTATTTATTTACCTGGGGTGACCAATCAATGTGCTGGCACTGTTTTCCCTTGTTTCACTGGCACTGTTCTCCCTTTGTTTCAATAATGAAAATGTCAATGTAATGAAAGAGTGAAAAGTTTTAGCCTAGATACTCAGATTTTGTATGCTTAGATTTGTGCTAAGTCTTTGAATTTTGTGACAACTGTTAAAAAAACCTCACAAAATATGATGTGGGGTTGTCCCTTTTTATCAATGCAAAATTATGAGACACGATCTCCATCTGTGGCATTGTCTTTTTTAAAGACAGTTCTTGTTATTCTTGAAAATAGTGACCAAATATTAAAATGAAAGCTGCTTTCCCAATGTAAAGTGTTACTTTCCAGTACTATTGCAAAATCATATCTTTCGGAATATGGAGCAATGCACCAATATTAATTCAATCATGTAATACCAGCAGAGGTCTGTTACCAGCAGAGGTAGGGTAACAGGGTAACATCATTACGCTGGTTTATCACATACATGTAAATAGAGTTAACAGGTTAATTTATTCCAATTAGTGGAGGAGGGAGGAGTTCAGATATCGTGTATGCACAATTATACCATACCTGCATACCAGCATTTTGTCCCACAGAATAATTTCTATGCAGATAGCTGTATTGGGAGTAAAACTCACCAAACCGCTTGTTAGCGATCAGAATTACTGAATTATGCAACAAAAAAAATTGCATGCAGTACTAACTATGTCAATATTTGATTTTTATGTCAACAAGCATTATAATTATAAATTGACATTCAGTTGTACATATATTATTAATCCTTCCATCTTCAATATTTTTTAAAAATTTCAGTACATGTACCAATTAGAACAATTTGTTTTCTATTTATGGGAAATAAGATTTAAATGGATTTAGTTAGTTACATTATTATGTCATGTATATAGAAAGAAGAAAAGTAAGATTATGCATGCAATTTCACAATTAAAAATCAATATTGCCCAATTGCGAGTAGTTCAAATTTGAATATTAATCAGTTTGATAAATGAATAATTTATGAGTTTATAAAATTAATATAATCGGCAGCTTTCCATAAGGATTGGCTAAAAAGGTATTTTACAGTAAAAAATTATGTGGAGGTTATTTATAGAATTTAATGGACGTTTCTTGAAGCAGTGCAGTAGTCAAGTCTGTCTTGTTATAACATTGAAGAGGAAGTCAATTGTGCTAATAAAATCAAAGCTATTTTCTCTATATATTGAAATAGCTCCTATTGTTCCTTGAAGTTGAATTTGTCTTTTATTTATGATAAATAAGATGATCAATAATTTACATATTTAGAACTCATTTTCAAACAAAGCACCACATCTTTTTGAATATTCATTCACATTATTAAACAATATAAAGTGTAGGGATTTTACATTTGACTTCAATGTCATGAAAAACAAGTTTTAAAAGGAATGAACCAAATGCAACAACAACAAGTTCCAGTTATTGTTGTCAATATGTAATAAAATTGCCAATTGTTTAAGTTACAATGTCGATTTGATTAAAAAGTGCATTAGACTTTGTACTAGATTTAATTCAAGTCACAAGGATATCATATGATTGAGTATTTTTCTGTAAATTATATTATTGTAACAATACTGGTAAAGGTTATGCACGAAGGTGAGTATTTCGCTATGTGATCACTTCCTGGTTTCTATACCATTGCAGTTAAACACCGCAGTTAACAATACAGCAACGAGAGAAAACAGATAGTAGATATTATCAACAATTTCCATAAATACACGGGTATATGCAATAGAGTGTGTCATCAAAGCTACTGTAAATGTGTGACCTGGAATCAAATTTACATCAGATTTCTAGTAATTCTATGGGCGAGTGACTATGTAATTATGTGTGCTGTTTAATTTGTGGTTTAATTAAGGCATCTTGTTTGCATTCATGCAGGCAATTGAATGGCTTGCCTGCTCTTGCTTAGTTTTTGACGAGATTCTCATTTACATTTTAGAGGTTTCCTATCCTTCGTGTATTTGAACAACAATTTTTCAGCGAGCTGGTTTGAATGCATACATGTACATTTTACAGCGCTAATTGATATCCAGACAACAAAAACCAGCATAGAATGACAAGAACAATATTCTGGGGTCCATTTTATTTCATGGTACAAAGTGTTCCAACATCTTTTTTCCACGATTGTAGTTTGTAGGAGTATGTGTATAAATTAAACAGAGATTAGACGCTCATTTGACATGTTCCATGTTTAGAGAGCATCAAAATTTCTCTGTGTGGTACTTGATGATCTAAATTTACCCGTGTCTGCATATTATCATACAGAGTTAGACCCAATGTAGTATAATGCCAAGTAGAGAGCCATTTATCATCTATTTTTTGATCAGCAGGCAATTTTACCATAAAAATTTCCAGTCATGAATACAAATTTCATAGAACAAACATAGGTAGATTGCACATGTGTTTGTTCAGTTTCATGTGTTTCCTGAATGTCCTTTGCAGCCAACAGACACAGTAGTGGGCTATGGTTTATGGCATAATAGAACGTTTCTATAAATGATCAGAAATGTACGATTTTAGATGCGAAGAGCATCGGGGGAGGTTTTAAAAGAGCTGGGTCACAGCAGCATGCCCGGAGGCTAGCAAAATAATAACATGTGTTCCTGTCGAAGGTACGATGAAAATAATATTAACGCTGAACACCGTATGAGATGGGAAAATCGCTAATTATTTAATAAATTATATTTAGCAGTTTATCATCAGTATGTAAATTACGGCATTATGAATAGAAAATAAAATGTATGTGCAGCTGTTACACACTCATTGCTATTTATTTTAATTTGATTTTTCATTATGAATATGAATTGCAGAAACAATGACAGTATAATTAGTTCTCTACCCAATAAATTGAACGAGATGTTGCTGATGACAGAAACAACATTGGTTACTGATGAGGGTGATGAAGGTGGGGCTGTTTCGATCCATGCTGATGCCAATTGGGATGCTCATACATGTATCATCATGATCATTATTAATTTGGTGATGATTATTTTAAAATATGACTAAGGCAAGGACCAACAATTTTTTTGGGTCTTGCTACGAAATTACATGACATGCTGTTAAATTTGCCTTTCTCCATGCACGTTGATTTTGAACGCTGGATTTTGCCATCAACTGTGCAAATCCTGCAAAAATGTACCTTTTCAGTGTGCTCCTTGTGAAAATTTTCCCAGTGCAATCTGTGCAATTGCTTTTGGTTTCCCTAAATTATGGGTCATGAGGAGGAGGGAAGTAAATAAGTCATTAAGTGTTGTCTTTGGTCCAACCTGTCTCAATTTCAAGTACAAAAAAAAAGAGAAACAATTTATGGGTATTATACTGTGCGCCATCATTGTTCTGTGAGGGCCACAGACTGTGGCTAAAATTGAGCCTGCTTGATGTGTAGAATCACTCCAAATGTTAAACATGCTGCATTTTAAATATTTCCAAATATTTAAATATCCAACAAGACAATTGATTGATTGATCAGAACTCTGGATATCAAGAGAATGATCTTCATGGTGATGATCATGATAATGATAATTGACAACTAATCAAATAACTTATCATTTTATGTGGTCTTTATATCAAATTAATTATTAATACTATTTTACTTGATATACAACCAAGAATATGGCAAACTTGTCAAATAAATAGCAGCAATATATTTACAAGGGTAGTATATATGTATGTAGTGTAGAAAAGCTACTGATCACTGAAGCTAGTAATAATCAATCCTTCATCTCAATACACTTCCATATTTAAAAACCATAGCTCTTGCCATGGTGCAAACCGTGTGGAAATAATATGCTTGAATCCCATTTCCATTCCGGCATTATAGAATAGCAGATTTGTAACTAATGCTGTTAGCGTCACGATACATTGCCATATCAGATAAGCACCGTAAAAGCCAGTCGTTCTCCAATATATGTCAGTTTTTTGTTTGGCGACGTGTTCGCTAGCCATGTCCAGGCTTATATACATGTATGGTAGATCTCGGAATGCTAGTCTCTACCCCATTTAATAGTGTGCTGTACCATGCAATCCAATTGCAGGGTGTTGTAGACCCTGAGGCTTAGAGACAAATGTATGGTCCCTGTGCAGCAGTTTGTGCTGCATACCAATATTGCACGCTGAACAAAACTTCTTGGTGAGCTGGAAAGTGATGAAGAGATAGATGAAGATAGAATTGAGCAGTGAGGATGACATTTAAGTAATATGCCACGATTGCTGCAAGTTATTTTGCCCTTATATTATGATGCTGGAGGAAATAGTACAGAAGTGTTAATTTGGTTAATTTATTTTAATGTGAACTTTTACAAATGACAAGTCAGAAACTAGAAGCATGTTTCCCATGCAATGCTTTTAATCAAATATTTGTGCATGTTTACGTTTGTTTTTCTCACCTAGAGGAGATTTTTTTTCCACACCAGACAGGAGTCCCTGGTTGTTACTACTTTTGCAACATAACGAATATGCCAACAATGGACTTCCTCCATCTGGGGATCTCTATTGGGGTATTAAAGGTAGAAGTAGCACTGCTCCAGTGCTGGATGCGACAAGCCATCCTTGGCAATAACCAGTTGCATGCCTTAGTGGGCTGCTTCATGCGCAAGGAGCACGCTAATCGAGGGCCAGTTCCAGGAAAAAGTCCCTGATTCGGCCAAAATGGCAAAAATTCCAAGGTTAGGCAGTAAAAACTGTGTTTTTGTCCTCAGTTGACTAAAAACTGTGTGTGTGTTTAATGCTCAAAATTATGCTATATGGGTATCAGTGTACTATTATGTTGGCGTAATTTGTAATGCTGTATCAACAGTCATTGCATAGGGGTTTACATACCTGTACAAGTAGTAGGCATTACAATCCCCATGTATGCTGAATGTTATGCATTGTTACGATTCCGAGATCAGTATTGGTGCAATTGAATGTAAAAAAAAAAAAGTGGAAGTCCATGGGCAGTATTAAACCAAGTACATTGCACAGTATGTCAGTGAACTTACAGACTATCAAGTTGCCATGCCAGGTCAACATTGCATTGTCTAGTGTTTTATTCTGATGGGTTTTGTCTCCTTTATTTTGGAAGATCCATGCTAGAGTACTCATAGCCTTGACTTGTTTGAAACGAACCATTCTGTGAATATATTACTTCCACTTGCTTGCAAATTTCTTTCTGCAGGGAAAGATTGAAGCTAGCTGGCGGGATTCTTTTTCCAAACCAATATTGCAAATGCACTGATCAAGGGGATAGTGCAAGAAGCCCCCATCTGCAATAGCTGCCAGGTACAATACAGGATGCAGAAATTGTCCTAATGTTTATAGGGCAGCTATTACAGATTTGGCTTTCTTGTAATATCCTTGGCCATTCCTGCAGAATGAATGGCCAATGTAGTGTGTATAAATGCACATGAAATGCGTTTAATCATAGACTCTGAATGGTTTAATTAAGCAAAAAGTAAGCTTATCAAGGATTGATTTTGAGGGTGTATGCGATTTATTTTGTTTTTAGCACAAGTTTGGTCAATTTGAAATTCAAACGTGATCCACTTTGTCAATTCCGTATTATCCATGAATGATAATTACGGCGCTTTAAAACTGCTGTTGGTTTTCAGATAGCTTCATTGAAATTCTTATCGCCATGTTTGAAGTGCTTTTGCTAGTACCCTGGAAAATGATTAAAACCCTTGACTGTCCTGTATTATGCAGGTCTGACAAACTACTCGCATTTTTACAGTGGATAGGAGTAGGAGTCTATCAGTCTAGCTAATTTTGCTGAATGAAATCCCAGATAGAGGTAGCTGTTGTTTTAGCCAGTCAAAAGAGCAATATGCTTTAGCCTAGATGGCTAATTCTGCCATGTTTTCCAGTGCTTTTTGTGACAGTTAAGATCTAGTTTGATGATTTGCCTGTATTTTTTGTTGCGAAAAATACTGCAGCAATTTTGGAAAATATCAAGAAGAATGAAGCTGTAAACGTAGCTAATTTGACCACAAAATCGCAGTCCAGAATTGAAAATGCAAGCAGATCATAAGGTGACATTTTTGTAATTCATAGATTTTAAATTGCATAGGCTAGTGGTTAGTTTGATTCTTGATTGCTTTGATTTCAGAATCTACCACATGGCACATGTGATAAAGTACCATCTACTGATAACAGGTAGATTTGGTTCCACCCTCTCTTTGCCTTAAAATGTGCAGCCACACCCCATGTATGCAGACAAGTCAAATTGTAAAGTAGGGATTTCAAGAGATTTAAGGACATAATTGCGCTTGGTTTTCTTGGCACGATTGGCTTGAGGACACATCAATGTGTGTGTGTGCTAGTCACGACTCTATAGCCTACTTGACCTCCAGAATAACCATCATGCCATGCGTAAGACCCATGCGTATTACGCAGTCAAGATATGATGTGCAGTCTTTGCTCAATGTGGCAACTCAATGACCATTTAGCTTCCCTTGAGTGCATTATACTTGTTGTATGTTTGCCTCATTTCACCTGTCTTACAAAACAAATTTCACCTGCTAGCTTCTCCATTTTAGGTGCTTTTTTGCCCACAGCAATGTGAGTCCTAGACGTAAATAACGCACTTGGAAATCCAATGTGGCCACTTAAACTTTCCCTTAAATAACTGTAAAGGTCTACATCTTTAGTCTTGAAGTAAAAGGTGCACTGTGAACCAATGCCCTCCAGACTATTTTCATGATGCAAGTGAATTTGTCCCTACATGATTGCTTCCTCTTTACAATCCACTTTAACAAGAAATTAACAATTTCTTAATTTGAACCTCAGAATGGGAAACCTTGTGGTACTATTTGGTAGGTGTGTGGTAAATAAAATGTCAGGGGGAAATGGGTCGCTTATTCCCCCTCCTAACCCCTGCCCCCCCCTCTCCAATGGAAGGGCAACCATATGGAAAGAAAATTATTTTGAAAAAGTCCTCAGACTTCCTCTGTTGTGATTACCTTGATTAGTATGTGTGTGCATAGAGGGTGGGGGTGTGTGTGGGGGGGGGGGGTGTGCTAGTTAGCTTAGCCCTCTCCAAGTCACTGAATTTGTCCAGAAAGATGCTTCATTAAAGATATTTTCAAATAAATTTAGTTACTTTGTCAAGGTCAGTTTCAAGTTATTAAATTTGTGATGCAGAATAAAGGGAGGGGGTAAGAATTCATATTATGTAGCCGCAATGTCCTGTAAGCATTCTAAGTAGTTATACATGTAGGCCTACATGTGTAAAAAGCAACATGTTGAAAATTGGCCGTATTGGTTTGTCTTGCATGGAGGCCCAAATACATTTTACAAAATATATTATACTTGGATGGATACTATCCTCCTGAGACCAATATTATATAAAAAGTATTTGATGTTTTAGAAAATATTCGCTTTGAAAAAGGTTGCTGCGCTAGGCACGTAATCATGTAAATCACACAATATGTGGAATCATGCTATTTTGGATGTGGTATAATATAAACAATTAGGGATACAAGTTTACCTTCCATAAGTAATAATATGTACATGTAGGCCTATGCAATCAATCATGGCAAGGTAAATACTCTTTGTGTTCGGAATATGACAACAAAGTAAAATTATCACATCACATACGTGCAAGTTTTTTTTTGACATAAAAATTAACAATGTACCAGTAGTTGCATTTTAATTTTATCAACAAACATGGATGCGCTCTTTCCACACAATTTCATTCTAGTATTTGTGGTTTCCAACATTCATCATATGGCCTTTACATTAAAACTAAAGCCCATTTTGATCACAAGGCACAAAGCCCATATTGCAGCAGCTGATGGATTTTAATCAAGGTCTACTACTTCCATGTAAATTGTAATCAAGGGAACTCATGGTAATTTGTAATGGACTGATTATGTCTAGGTTTTAGTTTTAGGAAGGATTCCATATTTGGGCAACTAGGTTTATTTGGCAGCTGTATGTAGCTAGTGTTATTTCCTAAAGGAATCTTCACCATTGCTGAACTTACCTTTGCTACATGTAACAAACAGGAAGGTTGAAAGCTTTTAAGTGTGGTTTTGTTGTTGTTTTGTTGTTGATGGTGGTGGGTTTGCATGTTTTGTGTGTGTTTGGTTTGTTTGGTTTCATATGCCCAAGGCATTATCTCTCTGATGGGGGCCAGGTCTTAGGTCTTCTTAGTTTCCAGGTCTGGTGTCCTTTAGGTTGTAGTTTCACAGATGCCCTATTGCTCATGCCCATTCCAACCTGAAGTAACCTACATTCATGTAGCTTGCTGTCTCTACTACTTACCTTTAGTTTTAGGGTTCAAATATGATTAGTCTTCACTCTTCAGGTTAAAGGGTACAGTGGATTAAGGTTGGGACACCATGTAGGATTCAGCTTGAACTTGAGTATTTCAAAGTCTTGGCAACTATGGACCAAAAAATAATTTAGTGTTTTCAAGATTTATAATAATTATTGAAGTGCCAATACACAATGTACTGTACAAAGAAATGTCATTTGCTAAGAAAAGCTTAAAAATGAAGGGAATGTTAAATACTAGATGGAAGCAGAAGCACAGTTGAACCCCAGATTATAGTAAGATTCCCTCTATAATCTGTGGTAGAACATGTTGCATTTAATTTGTCCTAACATGCTTATTGTTGTGGCTGTATTGTTTATAACAGGCTGACACAGACAGATGATGTAACAGGCAGCTAATTACAATCTAGGCCACAGGTTTTACAGGCTCATTTCCTTTGTTCGCAAGGGTTCATTAGTAGCATGGCCAGCTTAGGTAAGCAGGAAATGAATGTGTTGTCAGCATCGCTATGGTTTCTTCCTGCCGCTGCATGAATTATTCATGAAGTAGTTTTAAGATGGCATTAGCTTTTTCTCTTGACTCAGCTTTACATTGCTTTATCCAGCTGATCTTGAATTCTTGAGTATGACTGCATCTTTGATGGTGTTCTAGTGTTGATAGATCTTGGTATTAAGGCCAGAGTAATGGAAGACACATTCGTCCACGACCGAATTTGAGATTTTTTGATATTTATCAACACTAAGATGTATTCTTTCACTTGAAACTGATCAAATACAACTTGCTAATATTTATTCGTATTTTTGCTTGATTTATTTCACTCTTTTCAACTCTAAAAAGTCACATGGCAGATTAGTAAATTGGCGGGAAATAATGAGTCAGAAATGCGCGAATGCGAAATATTGTGATTACGCACGCGATTCGCATCGCGTGACGCGGCGCAACCAGTGTCCGATTTACAATTTTTTTCCTACCTGCACTGGTGCATGTAGCCCAAAATTTCTACATGCACAGCAAAAAGTGTGCATGCACCAAAATTAAAGCAAACATAAAATCACATTGAATCACGATCATTGTCAGTTAAGCTTGTAATAATATTTCCGGCTCCCCTGTCAGTGTCATTTATATGCCGATCACTCGTCCCTTCACTCGCCGATTTCTCAGCCAAAACACTGGATGCTGTGGCTTCATCTGTTCTAGAACTAGTCGCCGACGAGGTGCACGATTTCCAGAATGATGCAAGTGTTTTTTGAGCTATTTCCTTGTTTGCTGGACATTATTATGATTATATTCCGTACGTAAACAAATATTTCCCACGGTTTAAATTCCGGTTCTTTTTTTTTCAATGAAATGAAAATGACACTCTTCTACATGTGCGAGGGTATCGGGAATTGGTGGCATATGATGTCACATTACGCCCCTCTAAGGGAAGTCATAGTCTCGGACCAGACTGTATGGGCTATCGCGAATGTTCGTTAGGATGGACGAGTATCAGACCGATGCAAACTGGCTGTGTAGAAGACTAGGGAAGTCAATGAAAAAAAGTGACAGTTCTCACGTGATAGGGGTATCGGGAATTGTCAATTGTGCGATATGAAGTCAGAAGATGTTGCGCTAAAAATAGATTGGGTTTTTCCCAATCGGACTGACTGCTTGTTTACTTTTGTATATTGGCCTTGTCATATCGCTAGCGCTAAAATCGTACATGCACGTGTGCAGGCAGGTAGTGAAAAGCTGCATGCACAGAGGGAATGTTACATGCACTGGTGCAGGTATGCAGGTGGTAAATCGAACACTGGGCGCAACTCTGCGCGTATGTCCAACGCAGTCAAGGCGCATTCGGTATGTTGTTAACGCCAGCAAATGTGGTGTAAACAAAACAAAAATTTGCAGTCAAAATGCCACTTAGATTTTTTAATTATTTTGAATTTTGGCGCACTGAAAGCAGACATTATAGATTCATTGGTGCAAAAAGATGCATATTTAGATCATGCACCAGATACAGCTTTTACAAGTGTGAAAGTCTTACTGTTTTAAAATTTAAGGACGTTTTGTGCATAATTTTGACATTTTTTAACTAAAACGTCGATTTCTCAGAGTTCACTTTTGACAATATTATTGCGCGATTTTTGTGACAAGATAACTCGAAAAATATGCAAGCAAAGGGTAAACTTTTTGCACTATCCTTTAGAGTACATCAAAGTCTTGGGAAGGTTTTTTCATTTTTCAAAATATTTGTTTTAAACAAAAATATACACCATTATGTGCTATTTTTAGCTTAATAGAGTGACAAAATGGCTTTTTTCACACGTTTTTTTTCAATATTTCGAAAAAAGAGACGAATTTCAAAAAAATAAAAAAACCTTCCCTAAGTTCATGTCTCTTCTTCATGAAAAGCTAACTGATTTTGTTTTACTCGAACGGATTTTTTTCTAAGTTGTCACAAAAATTGGGGTAAAAAGTGAATTTTTGTGATTTTTTCAAAAACTTGAGATTTTTGAACAAATCTAACGTCACCATGGGATTCCTTGGCTCGTTTCCTTTCCAAAAATGTATAGTTTTATATACTTTGGACATACAATTCAGAAATAATGAAGCTCGAAAAGGTCCATGTTCTCTCCCATTACTCTGCCCTTAAGGGGGGTACTATACCCCTGGCCAATTTTGTGCCTATTTTTGCATTTTTCTCAAAAATTATAGCGCATTGGTGACAAGTAAGAATTTGTAGACAGAAAGTTGACGAAACACACATACTTTAACTGGATCTCTAAAGATGCACTCCCGTGAAATATATAACATAAAATAATATGTTATAAAGCCTGAAGAAGGTACGCCCAGTACCGAAAATTTGCTGTACAACTGTTTCCCGTTTCGTTTGTTTTATTTTTTGGTGACAAGTAAGATATGTATATTATAGGGGCAAGGACTACAATTACTGCACTGAAAATTCAACAACTCAAGGCTAGTAGTTATTGATTTATTGATCAAATATTGGTTTTCCCTCATTTTTTACTGTAACTCCACAACTGTTGTCTGTGCTGAAATAAAATTTCCAGTGCAGTAGTTGTAGTCGTTGCCCCTATAATATATACATATCTTACTTGTCACCAATGCGCTAGTATAATTTTGGAGAAAAATGCAAAAATAGGCACAAAATTTGCCAGGGGTGTAGTACCCCCTTAACATGATTAAGAACATATATTTTAGGACAGATATCCACTATCCATTGAATAAAACATTATGTACCTGTATACACTACCATAAGGCGGTCTAAAAGCAATGAGTAATTAAAAAGGTGCAGCTACAGGCAAGAAAGTGCTTTAATGCAACCTCCCATCAGTCCCGTGCAACCTCCTCCTCCTATATTCTCAACGGCACTCTACACACAGACTACTTGACATTGTACATGTTAAATACCTTTTAAAATATATATGTTGCAGCAGAATAATTATTTCATAAAATCTGCACAAGCTGTTTATAAAAAGCATTCAGGTATATAATCCAATAGTTCAACAAGTGGATGCCAACCTTTTTTCCCGCTAACACAAAATGCTCAATGTTGTCATATTTACGAAGAACGAAATATAATTAAATGGAAAAATATGTGTGTTTTTGACTGGAAAATAAATTGATTTTTTTATAATAAATAAAACGTAAGTTGTCAATTTGTGATGGATTTGATGGATTGGAGTCTAAAGTAAAATAAATGGGCATCGTTGTCAACAGTGTGAAGTAATAGTTAATGGTGTCATTAAGGCTTGCAGCAATATGGATCCAGGGCTCATGAGCATGATGGTGCTTTTGATGCTTTTAACATTACATGTCCAGTCTCGTTAAGCAAGTTAATAATTGAATTGCAGTTTAAATTATTATCAGTCTCACACCGGAGTTAGCGCATCAAATTGTTATTAATATGTCATTTAGTAGTCTATGTCAAACGGTATTTGTATTTCAGAATATTCTGTGAATATTTGGGCTCTGTTCGTATTCAATATTGTGACAGGAAAGCGTCAAAGGACTTGCTAACTACACAAAATGTATGTAGAGGATGTTGTTTTGTTTTCTTGTGGTCAATTTACATATACAAGCTCAAGCAGTACCTTTAAAAGCATGTTGGTCTTTCATCACTTCCTTTCACTTAAATTCTTGAAAATGCACTGGACAAATAATATTGAGTGGAAAATAAATTTGTACCCTTAGGTTTGCAATATGTTAAAAGCCTGGACGCACGGCTATCAGTTTCTTTGCATTTTAGTGACCATACCAGGCATGTGATGTGTGAGGCAAATATTCCAGGTCGTACAAGTTCAAGCAGGGTGCATTTACTAGAGCAGTTGACCCCTCAAGGGTATGCGTAAAAGACAAGATATCGATCTAGAGAGTTGCATTGAAAATGTGAGAAACCGTGGTAAAAACCGTGGTACAGAGTACCGTACAAGAAAGATGTCAGAAACAACATTCACTCCTAAAGGTGTCTTAATGCACTACGGTCTACCCGAGTTCTGTAAAAATTTAAAGCTGTTTCAGGTTTGAGATGGCGCTCATAGGTATAGCCAGAGGTGCCAACAATAATATAACCTAGTTAAAAGAAAATGAATCCACTGTTGGTACATTGGAAGGCTTGTGATAGGACTTACTGAAAATCTAGGTTGTACAATGCAAACTTAAAAACACCAGATTTCCTGTGAAGTATTGATCATCTTGTATGAAGGCATATACGGCTGGAACATCGGCGTAAATCTTGAATGAGCCTATTGCTGTTGCATAATAAATATGCCTGGTGGTTATCCGTCTCGGACTCGGGCGAAGCTAGCTCTGTATTACAGATTTTGCGTGATTGATCTGTGAATTCTAATGGGAAATGAAGACACTGCCATGCATCGCTGTTCATGCATGCTAATAAAGACATCAAGTTCATCATCGCCAACTGATTGATCCCAGGCGATTTTATTATGATATTATTAGATATTAGTTTGGTTAGATTTAAAATGTGCTACAGTTCAGTTCAAGGAGTAGGAGTGGTGTCAACGAGGTGTGCTTATGTGTGTCATTATAATATGTGAATGGGAGTACTAATTGTGTATGTGTGTGGGGGGAGGGGGTGTATACATGTTGGTATTATGTGTGTGCATGTATTGTAGCACTTAGTACTAATCATTGCCATGATGAGTCTTCACTTATGTGCATCTAACCATCATGTCATAACCTCCTATCACTCTAATACGAGGCTTCACTTAATTAAAGCAATTCACTGGGGAGGGTGGATAATTAAAGGAACAGATTGACTATCTAGCCAAAAAGCTGTCACAGAGGAAAAGAAAGGAGATTGTCCATATAAATTTTGAAAGATAACCTGAGTTTACAAATATTTTTTGCTTCATTACCAGTGGACTACTCCTGATTCCCCCAAAATACAGCACTAATTTTTGGGGATTGGAAAAATATCCTGTTATGCCAAGTGAAACATTCCAATCCTAATCCTTCAGTTAGAACAAAACAGCATGAAAAGTCAAGTTTGAATATTTGGCCAAATTTTTTAAATAAGATCCAAAAATGTTTTTTTGGATATTTCCGTAGGCTGTGATAATCAAGCCAAAAGAACTAGACTATTTTGAGTTATGCATTCTGATTTTTAGAAAACACATTTTCATAATCAATTATTAAAAAAATAAAATTTTTGAGGTAACTCTTAACCTAAACTCAAGATTTTGAATGCTTCTTAAAATTGTGTGCTCTTGTATTTTTCTGGAATTTGGAGCAATTATGTTTAGTTTGGGATAGAGACACCTGAGCTCTTAATTGATTGTCTTGATTCAAATACATGTAGTATTTTCACATTTTTTGGCTTAGTATGATTATTCAAGTTGTTGCAAGTCCTTTTTCAAATAAATGTATGAATATACTGACAAGATTCTTCATGCAATATTTTAAGCAGGTTTCATACAAGTCCAATGAAGTTTTAAAAACTCAATAAACACACCGTGTAAATATTTAAGTGGACGCTAATTTGCGCGATGGCCAATGGACAAGCATATGAAATATGCCTGTAGGCTAAATACACCTGAAGGTGATTGGATTTCTATCATTAGGGTGATGATTTCCTGACGAAGCTTGCTCCATCTACAATGCACAGGGTAGCGGGATGGATGCAGTGGCTAGGAAATTACCGTTGAACAAGTCAAACTCAATCAAATTAGGGAAATGTCATTTCACTGTCCATGTGTGTGCTCGCGCGAGTGGCCGGCTATCTGCATAAAAAGTGAAGCAGCTGACCGACTACTTGTTGTTGCATTCTCCTCATACTGCAGCGGAAGATGGTGATTATCCTTTCCTCATTGGTCATGAATGTTTCAGAGGTACTGATAGTATACATTGATCATGATGATAGTGACAAATGTACGGGGTTTGAAGGTTACTAATCCTTTATTCCGATGCCTACAACCTGATAGCAGAGACCTTACATCTTTAAATGCCACTGCATATTTAGCATTAAAATGGATGCTAAAAAGTATTTGAAAATGCACAGAAATGTTGGCATTGAAACTTCCTTTTACAGGTCATTGAACTGATCAACAGCTTCATCCCCCGATTTACCTAATTGTTGGTGAGATTTATTGTGTTATATAGATCGTATTTTTCTCATTACCATCCTGAAATTTTGACATTCTAAATCGATGGATTTCTGAAGGAATCATGAAAAAAACATCAATTTATGGTATACCGATAATACTGTGCTCGCGGAATTTCCCACACCCATTTACATTGTTAGGAATTTCATTTCGCTGAAATCGGGACATTTGCGAAAATTCCGTAAGCGTACATCTTTAGGAACAGCTTACTGTTAATGATTAAATGTGGGTGTTATTGCTGTCTATGTGCATGCTTTCTATATATAATGTGTAAGTGAAAAATCACTGTTTCTTAACCCTAACCCTACCCGTGGTTTTTTGGCTATCGGAAGGGAAAGAAGGAACGAAAAGGAGAGAAGATGAAGAAGAAAGTCACTTGGCACCCCGGATTCGAACCTCGGACCCCTCGCATGCCACGCAGAAGATCCCCAGCATGTATCTACACAGGTGACAACGATTCCCTGGGTATATGACTTGGTCTGATTGCGTCATCACGTCCCGTGGAATGTATGCACGCAGAGTGGTTTTAATAGTGAGCTTTAGTGAGTCCTAGTTGGGTTAGGGTTAAGGAGGCATATAGGAAAAACATGCATGGTCACTAACCCTAACCCTACCCGTGGTTTTTTGGCTATCGGAAGGGAAAGAAGGAACGAAAAAGGAGAGAAGATGAAGAAGAAAGTCACTTGGCACCCCCAGGATTTGAACCTCGGACCCCTCGCATGCCACGCAGAAGATCCCCAGCATGTAGCTACATAGGTGACGTTGGCCCGGCCAACGATTCCTTGGGTATATATGACTTGGTCTGATTGCGTCATCACGTCCCGTGGATTGCATGCACGCAGAGTGGTTTTAATAGTGAGCTTTAGTGAGTCCTAGTTGGGTTAGGGTTAATTTTCCAAGATAAAACTATAAAATAAAATAAGGCTAATCGCCTGTTTCGCTGCTTACAATGATCGGGACCACAATACAATTTACAAATACCAACGTTATGGCTTGCTAATTATTTATACTCATTATTCACATTTATGCTTAAAACTTTCTCGGGTTTTTTAAAGGATGCATATAAAGGGGAAGATATGATATTGTACAAGTACATAAAGTTTGAAGGAAATTCATAAAGTTTGAAGGAAATTCATAAAGTTTGAAGGAAATTCATATCCTGAACGAATAGGGTTACCCCCCTTTAACAAGAAATATTTTAATCTCAAAATTAATAACATGCAACTTTATTACAATATGGAAATGAGTGAAACAAAAGTCACAATTTTAAGTTAGAGTAATTTGTAGGAAACTTGCAAAGCACTTATATTTTCCTTTAACCTTACAGTTGGTGCAAAATTTCATGCATAGAACATGTATTATGTATTTTAATAAAACTGTTTTGGTCATTCTAGAATTACCTCTGGTGAGAAATTTAAGCAATTTAAGTATGAAAAGTGATTCTTTTAGTGTCTGCACCGAGTTAACTTAAGCCGTATACTTAGCTCTGCATTGATGCATTTCTTTGGTCAATTTGATCATGGAAGTACTAGAGATCTAGTACTTCCATGATTTGATGATCCATTAAATTTGGTATGGACTGTTTTTGAAGCTTGTATCTTGAGAGTATACAATTTTCAGTGAGTAGATTTTTGTTCAGTTAGTGAAAGAAGTCTGAATTATAATTCAGAGGTGTAAGTCTTCCGGAAATTCCCGGAATTCCGGAAATGTGGCCAAAATAAAAAAAATTCCGGAAATGTAAAAAAAAAAAAAAAAAAAAATTGAGGGGGTGATACCCTGCAGCCTATTCCCGGACAAGCCCTGTGCACTTCCGGAAATTTGAGCGAGGTGCTCGCTTTGGCTCGCATGTTTTTCAGGGAGTGGATCGTTACCTCGCTTACACCTCTGATAATTGAGAATGGTTACAACTTTTGAAGCTTCTTAAGCCATGAGCCTTCTCAACTGGGGTACCTGGTACAAATGTACCTATTGTATATGTACACGTAGTGTATTTTGTAATTTCCATTTTATCGTAGATTCAAATCACACAAAAAAAGCTCAAGATAGGTTATTTTGATAATTTTTCAGCATATTGTTAGTTCTAATCCTTCCCCTTCAGATTGGTATCAAGTAATTAGTGAGTATACATGGATTATTGACAATTTTTTTCTTAGTACACATCAAAGGCAGTGAGTGTCAAGGTGAAGTTGAATACACATAAACCCAAACAATAAAGTTCCCATTGAAGTGAAATCATCCAGAATGAACAATCTGAGCGGTATTAGTAGTCCATGTCTGTTGTACATGGCTAATGATCCAACCGTCAAAATACTATAGAAACGTTATGTGTATATGGAAGCAGAAAATATATACACAGAATGTACAGTCTTATTTATAGATTGAAAAACAAAATATACTCCGAAACCTTGACACAACAAAGAATAGATGGTCCATGGCATTGAAAGATATACCCTTATTGGAAAGGCTAATCCACAAATTTAACTTTGAAGTCACATAGCCATGAACTATGAAAAAATTATGGAAAAATATGGAAAATTCACCTGGGAACCAAGGGAGAACAGTGCCAGTGCATTGATTGGTCACCCCAGGTTAAATAAGAAATAAATAAATAAATAAATAAATAAATAAATAAATAAATATTGATTGTTATAATGTCTTGCACATTTGTAAGTATGTAATTGGAAGTCAAATGATCCAAAATGTTTCTTCATGTGTTTTTGGGATAGTAACATTTAATTTTAGAACAAGAAATATCTCATTAATTTCATAATCCTAATTTTTTGGTTCACAGAATGCTGGGTAATCTGTTCTTTCATCTTGTTGTCTCTATAGCTCAATATATTATTATCATTTCACACGCAATTCTAACCTAATCTAAATTCCTTCCTTTCCCTTCTCATTATTACAGGAGATGACAGTAAATACATCCTTAAAATGCTAATCCCAAGCACTGCAGCTGGTTCCATCATCGGGAAAGGGGGCATGACAATAGCACAGTTACAACGAGACACAGGAACAAATATAAAACTATCCAAAGCTAATGACTTCTATCCAGGTAAGTTTACTTAACCCTCTCCACGCGGGTGTCGACTGCAGACGACAAGTTTAAAATTTTCTTTAAAAATTCAAAATTTCAGAATTGCTCATTTTTGTGACCATATTTGGAATCAGCATGAAAAATGTGTTAAAATGAATACCAACAAGTCTAGTATTGGTTCAGTGGTTCTTGAGATAACTCTTGATATTTTGAGAAAATATCTCAAAACCTGGACTTTTTGTTGAAGCCTAGTACGCAGAGCATTAAAGAATGTTTTTTTTTTCATTTTTTTTGCTGCTGTCTACTCGAGATAGCCACTAGCCTGAAGCGAATGAATAATGATTTGTTGAAATCGTCATTAAGTGACAATTAGAGGGATTTAATTTTGTCGTGCATAGAGTAAGTCGCATAGGTACATGGCGTATGTTGCTTGTAGGTCATCGATTCTTGCCAATCTAATTTAGGAGGATCTTTATAGGAATTAATTTGATGTTCTAGCTAATTGAATCCTTGCAAAAGATGGAAAAGCGTGTTACAAGTTAGTTTGGTATTGGAATAAATTATCGTGAAAACAACATTAGCGTCCCGACTAGTAATTTCATGATACTCCCCAACTGTTATTGGTTAAAGAGCATATATCGACTGCTCAGCATACTCAGTGCCTAAAGTGAGTAAGAGAAATAGCTGCCATGTGTATTACCAAATGTTCACAGGGCAGCTATTGCTCTTACCCACTTATGGCACCGAGTAGTAGATATATGGGCTATTTGTCGCTTTTGATATAATAATGGGATACATGGTATGGGCACACAATAATTTTTCAATTATATTTATTTGTTTTCTCAAAAATATCCTTCACTTAAAAATTATGAAAATTTTGATGCGATTTCTGATCTATTATGGAATGGAAAAATTGAAAAATTTTATTTATCAACAAATGATTCATTTAGCTGGATTGTATCACAAATGGTGTGAGGTGTTACATCTTGGCGATGCAAGCTGTGATATCAGGATGATGTGGTGTTTGATCTATGGGATGATGTGATGGTTCGGTTCTTTTCATACGTGTTTATTGCTCTGGTCAGTCCCTGAAGGAATCCGAAAATTAGCTAGGGCTTTGTTTGATGATCGGAAAACGACTATGTTTATATCATCACAGATGTTCTGTCCGTCCAGTTTCTACAAGACCTTGCTTACTATCACTGTTTCTATCAAATGTCCGTGTATTGTACCTTTTCTAGAATTGTTTGTGATCTACAACATCTTCTTTCTTCCTATTTCATATTTGATCAAAGAAATGAATTGGAAATTCAAACATTTTCATCAAGAGGATTTCACGCGAGCTTGTAAAATGGCTTGAGAAGTTAATTGCCATGTAGATTTGATGATCCAAAAATTAAATTTGACTTGTGTTCTCGCGTCAAAATATTTGCCGCTCTTTTCATGTCCCAGCAGAAACGCTGCACTTTGATATTTGCACAAAAGAGCCAAAGAAATTTGGCAAATATACATTGCTGTGCGTAGCAACATGGCGAAACGTGTAAAGAGCATGTGATGTTAAAATGTTAATGGTCTGGGGAGTGAAGTAAGAAATGGCTGATCTTATGAAATTAAATAGAGACTAGTATTGTAGTCTCCTGATGCACTACTTGATAATTTAAATATAAAATACTTGACAATTTAAATATCATAAAAGGGTTATCTTTATTCTGATATCTGATGAACTATGAATACTTTAGTAGATAGTAAATGATGTGGGACATACGATCATAGTACATACTACATACTGTACTTAGGTTACTTCAGACCGATACAGATGACATCCAGTCAAATGAGTCATGTTTGAAAGATGGCAAAACAAGGATCAAATTTGATCTATTTGATTGAGTTTCACATCCCTGATTTCAGCAATATGTTGGATGTTTATACCTCCCTCCCAAAGACAATCTCATGAAATTGTTCAACTTCATGAAGCTATTGAAAAATGGACAGGTACTTTTGTTGAAAAATTTCAAACCAATTTTATATGAGAAGAGTCTCGCTTTGCTCGATTGTGAACATCGCATATATGCGAGGAAACGCCCACATTGCGTACACAATATTGGGTTGTTTGAAAGTTGGTTCAATCATTTATCATTTTATCCTTATCAACTTGGTTAAAATTAACCCGGGTTGCTAAGAGACGGACAGATAAACTGATAGTAAATCAAAGAGGGCACAGATAACATGGATAGAGTTACCATAAAACAGACTTTGAGATACCACTTGTATAAGCCTGGGAATTTTCCCATGTTATCATTAAATATTTTCAACAGTAAATGTAAGTTGTGCAATGTGCATATCCATAAAATTTCTTCTAATAACAAAATGAGTTTCAATCAACCAAGTGAAAAGATGTTTCTATTCACATGTGGGTCATCTCAACAAAAAAAATAAGGGCAAACATACATGTACATGTATGCACAATAGGCTTATCATGTAACTCTGTCCTAAAAAATGTTTGGTGTCAATTTGCGGCAATAATTTAAAAAAATTTTAATTCTATTGGTTATGTACAATAACACACACCTCATGCGGCAGGTGAACCTTGTGAATAGTGGAAGTGGTACTAGGTCCGGCACACTTCCTCTAAAGATAACCCTGTGCCTTGCATCAGGACACTGTTGTGTTACATCCTCCTGGAATCCTCCTGGCCAGTCAGACAGACAGACAGACCAACCGCATGCTCCAAACCAAACTGATACACTCCTGAGTTCCAGGATATGTTACATTTAACTGTTGCGAGATAGTTAACGCTTTAGTTTCTGTCTCGGTATCTTCAGGTTATTATGTATTCGCGGACAGTCCATTAGAAGTGTAACCTAAACTCTAGCTGCCGCCTCTTCCTGACAGGAATAATTACGCCAAATCAGCTCCAAATTGCGGTGCTTCAATTGGGGAAACTAAACACTTCCACTAGTTCATGGGGTTAATGCTTATGTGGGAGAACAAAATTTCAATGGCGGCTTTTGTTTTTCGTTCACATGTACATCAATTTTAACCTTTTGGATTTTGTGTTTGGCTGTGACATTTAAGACAGGGACACTGGTAATGCACCCAGGTTGAGTGCTAAGCAGTATTCGCTCTGTTGTGATTCAGGCCCGAGAGGAAATTTATTCAACATGAGAAATTATATAAATGTCATCCATTTTTGAGCAAACAATACAATTATTTGGCTCACCGAAATTCAAGAAAGTGGAGGTACTAAGCTGAAAGTTATCTTTATTTACCATATTTGTGTCACATTTAGTGTAAAAGAACAAAATTAGTTGCATCTTGGAAGATTCTATGTATGAAAAATTTAATACATGAATGTACGCACTGTTTGTCAAGTTCTGTCCTTCAGAGGGGCTTGTTTTGACAAATGACAAATTCAGACTTTTCTGGCTGTTATTTTTCTCACCTTTTCATGGAACTATGTTCGACACTAAATGTTACCCAAAGTAGTAAGAAAACTAACTGGGAGGTGAATTTTGGAATGTAGCGTGGTGTTTACTGTTTACTATATTGTTGTACTGAACTGATTCTTGTGGAATAACAAGTTTTAAGTTCCCTTTGAAGCCAAAAGTATCAAAGCATCTCATCACAACAAGCGAGCTTGTGGATAGATGTCTGGCTTATTGGCTCCCGGTATTCTCTGTTTTGATCGGCAGACAGGGTTGGTGATGCGTACATGTGCTGGAATGTACATCCCTCAATCCTAGAGGCCGGGCTTACAGTCCAAGCATGCAGCTGCCATGAACATGCCAAAGATTCCACCCATTCACACAAATTTTGTCTCGTTTATGAGAGATGGCTGCGCTCTATGTACATCATTGTACGGTGGTGATAACTCGGCATGCGATGCCAAATAGCATGCTGTTCTCTTTGCTATAGAATTATACATTGAGTATCAGGTACTAGGCAAGGTACAGGTGATGCCGATTTCCCAGTGGAAATTTTGCTCTTGCAGATCAATGCAAGTGGCACGCTTCATCTCACCGGGGGATGCAGTTGGTGTAATTTGGGTTGGTGTGGGTCTTCGCATTTGTGCAATTACAGCACTAATAGGGATTCACTCTGATCGTCTACTCTGTCCACGCATTCTTTCACAATAACGTACAAACTTGAATTAATTCAGCAGCAACATAGAGGAGAGAAATGTGATCGCATTAAAGAAAATTGGCCAATTGAAATGGAATTGAGATCCTGGCAAGCTGTTGCTAAGGTCACTCAGATGGTTTTCATAGATGCTATGTGTGCAGAATTTGGAAGATACATTTCATGAATAATGCTATTAGAAGGCCATCGTTGCTACTGGTCCTATGGGATGGAAGGAAATTAATTAAGTTGATTAAAAGAGGAGAGAATCGCCATAAGTAACTTTGGTTTTATTCATAGATGGAGACTTTAATTCTGTGACTTTGAGTACAATATTGTAATTTATTGACATGCTAAGTGTCACACAAATATTAATTCCAAAATAGAAACATTGATTAAAATTCTAGGAAGTGTCAAGATTTGTTATTTTGCTAACTCACATAGTATGGACAACACAAACATGATATAAATAAAACATGTGTAATTACCTTTAAATATCTGTTGTTGTTTTGCAGCTATTTTTGTTGTTTGGACATGCATGTAATTGTTGCAGATTGTTTGTTTTTGAGTCGCAAAAACAATCCATCCATATGTTAGTGAATACACAGATTAAAATCATGCAACCATTTAAGTGATGTTGAGTGCCTGCCACAGTCGGTTCATCTACAAATGGTATATGTATTCCTCCAAGATGATTTCCTGCCTCCGCATTGCAGTCAGTGCATTATTGTGTGATTGAAATTATTGTCATTTCATCTCAATGTAAAATAATGCATTTCAGTGGTGACATGTTTTTAATTTGCAAGGCAATTAATGGAGCTGTCTCCAAGCACGGTCTTGCTATCCCAATGCAGACTTTAGGCATTTCTGTTTTGATCAGGATTTTTTGAGAGGCTTGCTTGTCGAAATCCCATGCTTTCAATTACAGACATGGCATTATCACGATCTGCATGTGAACTATAAATCTTGGCATCAGACTCATCTCTTGTTGGCATTAACCAGTGTTAACATCCATATTTTAACTATAATTTAACATTTGTATTGAGTTGTGAGATATCATTCCAACAACCCAGGAACTATGCAACGTTTCTTGTTTGCAGCACAAAAACTGCACAATGTTATTTTCTGACTTAAATTGTCAAATTATTTCATACTTTCCACTTTCAAGCGAATCAATTTTATTTTTTGTAAGTTAAGAAAAGGATTTTTTATCTGCTCTGTCCTGCCTTACATGTATGTAATAAGGTATAATTTAGGTAAGGGAAGTCATTGTAAGTGCCTGATGTAGGTCACTACTGCAACATCCAAGAAAAGATCAATCTCACTTTAGACCAGATACTAGATAGACATAAAGTAAACTTTAAAAAGTCATGTTTGGACAAGAGGGATGCAATAGCTAATTTGCCAAAAGAACAGTTGCTTTCTTATGTTTTTAACTAGATGGCCTATACTAGACACATCAGAAAAAAATCTTAAATCTATGAACAACATAGCTCGCTTTCTTTTACTTCCTCAAATAAAAGAAAAAATCGTAAACAGAAATTGAAAATTTAGGCTGTGTTGTTGTCTTTTACAGTAACAGAGAGCTTGAAGTTTGCATTAACGGATTTATTCATGGACTCATCATGACCTTGCTAGAACTAGTTCTAAATGGCAAGAGCTAAACACACATACATGTAGCTACATTTTCCTTTCCAAATCCAACTAAGCACTACAATTAGCCCATTTCCTTGTGTGATCCGTAGGCAAAACACCAGTTTACCTGTATATGTATATGCAAATTCAGCATGGAAAATATTGTGTAACTTTAACAATAGATACCATTTGGATAAATGGATATGGTTGGTTTGTTTTCTTCTATATGGATGCACACATTGTCATTTCTTGTCCACAAGGCCTTTCAAACTTACTATCCATTCTAGACAAGTGTTTTGTGTGTTTACCACAATTTTACAATTTTGTTTGGAAACTGGCACCACCTACTAAGTGCTTCAAAAATTTACATACCTCTTCAGATGTTTCTTGAATGCTTGATAATGTGTGTACAGTTTATCAGACCTGCAATTTGTAGCCCAATTGGGGGACTTTGAAAATGTTCACTGTGAATTTGGACTCTTTCCTGTCCCATAGAAACCAGTAGTTAAGGATAAAAGTTGGGCTACTTTTACACAACATCAAAGAGCGATTTCAGGTAGTCTCCGCTGTCAAATAAACCAATGGTTAAGTTAAGTGCAACTTCTGGAAACACATGTATACATAATATGCATAGTAATATCATGGGGGTCATGTATGCTTTCAAAATGTTCATATTTGGTATGTGCGCACAGGTGTGTGTGGCCTAGATTTACAAAAAAGAAAAAAAATATTTAAGCATTTAATTCTTTTCAAAAACAACCAAAACATGCAAAACCTTTTCCAGAACTAGATTTTGGACTTTATTATACGATTATATTGTATTAACCCCCTTTAGTCCAGTCATGTCCAGTCAGTCACACCTATGTATACATTACAGGTGTAAACAAAATAACTAGAAGTTTGCAAGGGGTTGGTGGGGGGGGGGGAGCCACCAGTACATCAGCCCAATAGACTTCAACATAAAGTGGAATTGAATTTTAGCATTACATCCAAAACCTTTCTCAAGAACCAGTTTATCCTTTTGTGCATGCAATTGGCATTTGAATGCATTTATGTGGCTACAATTTTGAAAATAGCAATGAAACCCTAAAAGTGATGGCATTTTCTGCAGAATTGAAAAAAAGAAGCTATAAATAGGCCTAAAATGTAGCAATTTTACCTAGATGATTTCTTGCAGTCATGTGTTTAGGTATTTGGATTAAACCGGAACATAGGAAGTTGGGTAAAAGTGGTTTTAGTGCGATTGGTGTAAGAAATGGCCATGTTGGATGAAACATCATCCAAGTTTGTCATGTTTACACAAACATAGTGTGTTTAACGTTACATTGAGTTAAGTGTGTTTGCAAATTGGTTAGCCTTGTGCTGGATGCAAAAACATGGGTTTGAATACATTTGTAATATTCTGAATACTATTGAAATAATTTAGATCAAGATATGCCGCGCAGGTGCAATCTGGGACCTGGAATTAATGTTGTACTGTTGTTAATTCCTGTGTGTCTACATGTACATCATTTGGCATAAACGATCCCTAGTACATTACTGGTATGTAGCCCCATCGTTTGCAAATTGTAATTTGAAGCAGTTAAATATTTGAAGTGCCCCTTCACCAATTATAAGGTGGTAAACGCGGTAAAGCATCTTGCTCTCGGAATAAATTCTAGCACATTTAAACACTATCATTACTTGAATACCAGGGACTAGGGTCAAATTCATGCACAGATTCTAGAATCTGTGATTCATGAGACTGTGCATAGCATGAACTCATGTTACCTTTAAGGTGGTATTGGATGCATTTTTTAGAAATTAGAAAATGCTTTGAGCTTGTTTTAAACAGATTAATTGAGTAGGGTAAAGTACACTGATCAATATGCCTTTTGTTTGGAGCAAATCGGACATACGGCTTCCAAAATACATCAATTTATATTTTCTTTGTATCCTATTGTTTTTGTCAATAATCAATATAGTTAATGAGCTAAAAGGACTGGAAAGACTCATTAATATGTAATTTTTGCCAATATTTTGCTAAAAATCAATGCATAAATGTTCAGGGTACTTTTATTTTGCATACTTTTGCCCTGAAACTTGGTCAAAGTGTTTCTAATATGTTCTAATGTATTATATAGTGAAGCCGCCCTCTAATTTGCATATTTGCATAATTAATTAACTAATTTGCATAAATGTTGTACTGTTGTTAATTCCTGTGTGTCTACATGTACATCATTTGGCATAAACGATCCCTAGTACATTACTGGTATGTAGCCCCATCGTTTGCAAATTGTAATTTGAAGCAGTTAAATATTTGAAGTGCCCCTTCACCAATTATAAGGTGGTAAACGCGGTAAAGCATCTTGCTCTCGGAATAAATTCTAGCACATTTAAACACTATCATTACTTGAATACCAGGGACTAGGGTCAAATTCATGCACAGATTCTAGAATCTGTGATTCATGAGTCTGTGCATAGCATGAACTCATGTTACCTTTAATACAAAGCCTTGTTTATTTTCAGTCACTGGTTATGGCATGTCTCAGGAACTAAAATAAAAATAGCATCATTGTACGCAGTTAATGAAGGGGAATTAATTAGTGCTATAGAAAAAAACGAGAAATCACAGCAGGTTAATTAAGAGTTGCCGGGTAACCAAGGCTTGTCGCACACACCTTTGTTAAATTAGACTTGTTTTAATTATTAACAGAATATAATATGCGCAAAAGCATTACGTGTAGTAAACTTCAAATTAGGCCTATAGGTTACTTACATTACCTGTTTTATTTTCAAGAATTATAATTAAGGCAGTGACGATCATGATGAATAATAAATATGCACTTCAATAATTATATATATTGTTTGAAATTCAAAAGGAGCTACAAATTGCAAGTACCCTACTATGCATGTCGCCATATTGCCACACACGCTCAAGAAGTTACAAAGATCAACAGAAAATTTTAAGTCACATCTTATGTTGGACACAGATAGTTTATATTCCTAAACTCACCTGTTTATTTTATCAAGATTAAAGTAATCATCTCGGCTCACTGTTTGTGAAATTATCTGATAGATCATAGATGACCGGCTAGAGAGAAACCCAATTTGATTCATGCTAGTATGCATTGAATCAATAATTAGAAAGAAAGACCGGAGATAATTTGGCCCTTCAATTTAACATTGTTGATTTTCTATAAATGTCACCGGCTGCTTTGGCCACTGTGACATTTTCTAGAATCAGGCTTTTCACTGCTCAGACATTGCTGTTTATACACACTTCGTTTCAAGATTTGTATATTTGGAGGTGTACTTATTCAAAAGAAAAGCATATTCACAAATTTAATAAATCAGTTGGGTTTGATTTGCTAACATATTTTATTAAAACTGTTAGAAATCAATTTGGTTTTCAGTCCACATTTACTGATCCGTCTAGATCTGAAGCAAAATGTTGAAAATAATAATCTTGAAATTTGAATTGTTTTAGTAGTCGGAAAAAAACCCTGTTTTGAGGAGAAAGCCGAGCTAGCAACAAGACCGTATACAATACATGCAAGCTAACAACAAGACCGTGTGTGAGCAGGTAGGACCTGGAGAACCTACCCGTGGGAACAGTTGAATCGCTATGTAATCAATATTGATACAAGTATCACTATAAGAGCTTTTAGTCAAAACCAAAATGAAATGGAAAATTAGGAAGGAAAAAAGAGAGAAATGGGCCAGCCACAAGTGTTATTTTTTTAATCTTCCAAATATCTAACAGATTTTAGGAAGTAATATTTCTGAAATTTTGCGAACATTTTTGAAATATAGGCTATTTCTGATGGATATTAAATCATTAGAGTGGGCTATAGATAAAGAAAGTGATCGTAATGTGTTTCAATTTATTTTTTGTAGAGTGTAAAATTAGAGAGCGTCTTTGTGAAATAAAAGAAAACTAAAAGCCCAAATAGTTTTATAAAACCTGATACACGTGGGCGTACACGGCAGTCGTCAGATAAATCATGTGCTCTTTTCCTATATATCAAATATAACCTGCTTGTAATGTCAGATGTACGGTACTGCGATATAACATTTTGTATGCCTGTTTAGTGAAGAAAACACAAATGAAATATATTTATTAGCTTGTGATGAGTCATTGTTCTGTGCTTGTCTTTGATCTAATTCTGCAAAAGGTGTTGACATTGAACCAATACGCATAGATACAAATTTGATACTGCTAATTACTATAGAAATTATACTTCCTGAGATCTGAACTTTCATTGCTCTGCAATATTGCAACATGAATGTAGTGAACAACATTGAGTGTACTTACTAAATGAAAATATTGCTAATATCCTGTACAAGAAATCTCTGCAGAAGGTGTAATTTAAAGAACTTATTCTTAATTAATTTAAGGGGGTACTACACCCCTGCCCAATTTTGTGCCTATTTGTGCATTTTTCTCAAAAATTATAGCGCATCGGGAACAAGTAAGATACAAGGACTACAACTACTGCACTGGAAATTTTTATTTCTGCACAGACAACAGTTGTGGAGTTACAGACAAAAATGAGGGAAAACCAATATTTGATCAATAAATCAATAACTATTTGCTTTGAGTTGCTGAAATTTCAGTACAGTAGTTGTAGTCCTTGCCCCTATAATATACATATCTTACTTGTCACCAATGTGCTATCATTTTTGAGAAAAATGCAAAAATAGGCACAAAATTGGAAAGGGGTGTAGTACCCCCTTAAGAAGTGGACGATCCTTCAGAATACTTTACATAAGCTGTTTACTGTGCATGTGTCCGGGGCATGTGTAATGCACCTGAGACGAATGCACAAAACAGTTCATTAAAAATCTACATTGGTTGATTCTTAAGGAATTCTGGAATATTCAATCAGCCTTGTTGTGTGAACAACTTTCAAAGTGGAGTACAAAATTGTGATGCAACGTTTTTAAACAACTAACCATACTACTGCCCTGCATGCTCCAGTTTTCAAACACAGGCATGAAAACTGGTCTTGGAAAAAACATTGAAACCCATGTTTTTTTCCCATTTTCTGTGAATTTGATTCAGAAATTAATAGGCTGAAAAACACTGAAAACAATAACAAAAAAACGCTGAAATCAGCTAAAACGCTGACAATTGTCATGCCTGCAAACAACAGTGCCTTTCAACTTTAAAACTAGGAAGCAATTTTGGGAGACAAGAGTTAGAAAAAGTTAATCTGAGCCCTGTATTCAACCATTTGAATGAAGAGCCTGGCATAAATAATATATAGAACTGTCAAGATAGGTATTCTTTATTTCCTAGTGAAACTGTTCCTTTCATGTTTTGAAAATGCTGTTGAAGTCTGAGTACATGTTGGTATGTTGCTTTTGAACTTGATTTGTTTGTTTACACACACAGAAAAGTTATCCCTCCAGGAGTTGTAATGACAGAAACAAAATCTCACTGACAGAAATGGAAAAGTTGAGTTGGGTTTTTTTTCATGAATTTTGTACTCTAAATGATCAATATCTTGCATAATATTGTGTCTGGGAATATGTTATGGAAAACAGAATTTCTTTTTTTATAAGTGTTTCAATGATTTTTCTCCTTGAAAGTTGTCACTTTTACATTATACAGTTTACAGTCGCAGTGTGAATTTAACCAAATAATCAACTTGACCCCATCAGAAAAAGGGTCATGTTTTTACATTTGGGTAGAATAGACCATATTCAACAAGTCTCCTATGATCATTGCATTAAATCTTGTGCACAAAATAGGGCTTTTGTGGAGATCTGGTTTAACACAGGAACTGATGAAAATAAATGGTTTAAAAGGCTCTGAGTAGCTGGATTCAACTTTTGTCAGCTACAGAATATTCTCAGGGTTGAAGAATATTGATTGGTTTATTCAATGCAACAGTGATTTTGATAAATAAATAAATAAATAACAATGCAAGAAAGAAAAAAATACCTGCACAAACTTAAATTTTGCAAAATAATTACATGGTTGAAGAAACCTATGGACTTACCAAGAGAAACTTTTTGCCTAAATCCATGCCATTCCTGAAATGTTAACACATTTACATTGTGATAATGTCGACATTGAATTTTGTATTTGGGAATAATACAATACAGTGAACCTTCATACAGTAAACATTGCATTTGACATCATCATCAAAACAGCTGCAGATTTGATCATGTTCAATGTTTAGGTCTCAAAGTTAAGTAGCTTGTCCAATTCAGGTACTTGCTTAATTTAGCCTTCCTGATCATGCTGATTGGCAGTTTATATCAACATTTTGAACAGACAAAATTTAATAGTAGCAGTATTCTACAAGTATTTGTAAGTTGTAGCAGGAAACATAAAGTTTTATCTGAAAGTTTGTTCACTCCCTTTAGACATAGGCTTTGTGTTTGTGTATGTTTAACATTTAGGCTATAACTTCAAGAGATAGTGTAATTTTTAAAAATCAATTCATTGAACAAACATTTCCTTTCATTCAATATTCAGCAGGTACAATGGGTGTATTGGCAGGTAGGTACCCAAGTCAATGTCATGTGTGCCTGTGAGGACAGACAAGGCAAGCCAGAAATAATCCTACCACAATGGTAGTGCTACATGCCAAATCAGCTTACACATCTCTCTGTGACCTCGGAGCTGCTTGGGGTATATCTTGTGACCTAATGACCTCACGTACATTTCCATCTCCCAGAAGGTTTATACCAGTACACAAACCCAGGATTGGGATTATGATGACAGTCTGCCATGGCAACTGGGAGTAACAGGTATAAGCATAATGTCATCCCACCACAGAACTTGTGGTTCAACTTTCCACTGAATTTTAATATACTGTCCCAACTTGTACATGAAAATTGATTATATCTTTTGCAAAGTTACAATAATTGGCAAAAAGTTCAGGTTGTAAAATACTTTTCCCCAAAAAGGCATTTTTGTTTGTTTCCATGATTTGACTGTAGACAACAGCCTCTCCCAGCAAAGCAAGATGTCATCTTTCTTTTACTGCAAGATGTCATCTTTCATTCACTGTTTGACTTTCACTTACCAAGGATGTGGGATGTCCTTATCCCTATATCCCATCATCACATTAACACAGTGTCATACAATACTGGCAAGACTGTGCAGTTGATTTTATGTACCTGCTCATTTCTTACCTAGATGGCAGCAACTTGAACTTGCAAATGACTTCCATGTAATATTTGGTGTGGACAGATGGATATCATAACAGCCACGCCCCTTCCTTGGCTCCTGTTACTGTGCCTACTCCACCTGTATCCTGCAATTGCCATCTGCTTGTCTTTAGATGCAACAGGATGGACAGATCACTGGAATAATATTTTAGCCTAATGACTGTCTTCCGAGAAGGGAACAAGATCAAGTTCTTTTTGTTTGCCAGTGTCACAGGTGTAATATTTTTCAGATTTCATTGTCAAGTCTTCTTGCTCTCATTATGAAATAAATGTTACTTGCTTTGAACATATGGATGTATCCATGTGTCTTTGAATGGGATGACACATTTGATTAGAAAAAATCCAATGCAAAAATTGGCTTAATAAATTGAGCAGACTGTGCACTGTAAAATTGTAGGCCTATTATTTATTATTCATTGTCTACATTATATTCAAATTTAGATGCTGTTCTGTGGTAATTAAGTTGAAATTGCAGGTTTGTTGGTTTCATTGACCACATTTAATTTCAAGATGAGTTCTCAAATTATCAAAATGAAATTCCAAATTGAATTTCTTTATAGCTCATGCATAGAGAAGTGGCACTGAGTTGACAAGTCACTAAGTGAATCTTTTAATTAAATGACTATTGAAACCAAATATGGCTCAAATAAATCCTATTTTGTTTTTTTCGTCCCACCATTTTATCCATATTGTTTTCTAGTTCTGAAAGTGAATGCAATTGATTTGACTTAGATGTACTATAAATAGATGGCAGTGTTCCAATGATTTCATGTATATTTCATATGTACCTGTAGCATCCAGACTCCATCAATATTGCAGTATATTACATATCAAATAAAATTGCATGACAATATTGCTCAGGATATTTAAATTATTGTTCCGATTGAAATAAATTGCCTAGATACAAGTGAAGGGACAGTGGTGGACTTTCAAGTGCATTAAATTTAATTGAAAGTGATGCTACGGTATGGGAGCTGTTAACTAAAAGCAAAATTACACTTGTACCGACAAAATTAAATCAGTCCATCTAGCCAGCTATGGTTGATTAATTTGGATTGGGTATAAAAACTTAACTGATTTATTAATCAAGATTGAAAGTAATGATGGAAAAGTATGTTGAACTGATTATGATTAGGACGTACAGTTTGAAATAATGATGATACTATATTATTACTACTGCTACTGGCGATTTGATTAATAATTATAATGCCAATGATCATTGATGATGATGATGATAATAATATTGATAATGATAATAATACTCATAATGATAAAAATGATGAACAAATTGTTATGTCAATATTTACATTTAATTGTTTATTACCGGTAAGTATTAAAAATTCTTATATTGTCTTTATACCAGATTTATACATTCATGCCATGGATGTGGTGATTTTCACTGCAAAATATTCACCAAGGTCTTATAATGTGATAAAATGTATTTTAACATCAAAATATAATAGGTATGTCATCTACAGTCTACAATGTGATAAATCATTTATCTACGGTTTTAATTTGCTGTTTTCACACATTTGGTGATGGGGTCGTTCCCTGCCTACCACTAATCAGAAGCATAAATTTATTGCTTAGGATGCCAAAAAAAACACTATCCCATGCCCTAACGACCCTGATTTTTCATTTTCAGATTTAAAAAAAAAATCTGTATGCATGTAAAATCAGCTATTTTGGGCACAAAGTATATTTATTTTGACTGAAAAAACAATTGAAAAGAGAGAGAACGAGAGAGAGAGAGAGAGAGAGGGGGTGGCACAAAAAACAGATTTTGGTGATTTTTAGAGTCATTTGCTAAAACAAATCCACACACACCCAACCGACCCTATTTCAAAGGTCAATCCCTCTGATTTTTTTTTCATTGCCTTATTGTATTATTTTTTTGGAATGTTACATTTAACTAAAACAAAATTCATCTTCGGTGAATTTCTTGTGCAATAAATATTTTATTAATTGTGTTCATTATTAGTCACTGTAAAAAAAATTATTATTGTCTCTGAATCTTACTATTTCAATCTCTCACTCTCAGTGCATAGAAAATGAAATAAAAATACAAAGCTTGTTGAAATCTTGAAGTAAACAAATAAATTACTAATGTAAAGATTTATGTTTCGCAGACAAATTGAACATGAATGCAGGTAGATGCTATAGTTTAAAAGTTGAATTTTTATGGCACTGCCATGTAGTGCTGTTCTATGCTTGATTTTGGAACCTATGATGCAACTGGGAATGAAATTGAGTATATTAAATGAAAACATTTGGAGATCTTATTTTTGCAAAATTCTTGAAATGTTCAAATTAGATAGATGAGGATGAAAATGGCACTTTATGAACATTTGCAATTTCTTCAGGGAAAAAAAAGTGAAATTCACTGTAACTGAATACAACCTCTTCCACATACACACAGCAAAAACTAGTCTGTACACAAGTAATGTTAACATGGTTAACAAAGAATTCTGCAAGATATCTAGATGTTGTGTAGCAGAGATTGACAGGGATAGTGTGACTAGGGCTAGTGCAGATATGATTTGGTTGAGTGTGTTCTTATTTCATAATTGATTAAATCAGTTCCCAATAGGATGATACGACAGTATCACGATAGTCGTTAATTTCACAGCTTTTGGTTGTCCATTGATAGTCTATTCTTGTGAATGCATAAATGGTTGAGCGTTCTAAAGATTCAGCCTTACTGATTCATTTTTTATCACCTTTTTTTTTAAATTTCCATCTTGCCTCTGTAATTTTTGACGATAACAAAAGGTCATTAAAAATTCAGGGAATTGCCACTGTACTCAAAAAGTACAGAGCGGTGAATTGATATAAATACCCTATTTCTTAATTATGTCTTAATGTTATGCGTGTCTATCACTGATAGCTATGATGCAATGTAAGTGTTTGAAGAAATTACTCGGTACTTCAAGGCAACATTGTAAATATAAAAGAAGTACCCAAAATACCCCAGGCATATGGGGCGGGGTGTTACGTTCATGATAAATATTCCTAACATGCTGTCAGGGTTTTACTGCAATCCTTTCATGCATCATTTATTGGAAGATTTTATAGCCTTATAATTTTAGCAACTCTCCTGCGATATTATAAACGAAAAAAATTGATTTTTTTTTCATGCTCAATACAGTTACCGTAAAAACAATAATGAATAAATATGTTCTATTACTTTTGTGTATAGGTCTAGTATAGGACTATCATGTACAAAAATATATATATTGAAATAACAGCAAGCGAAGTGCATAGGTTTAGTTCATAATCGGCAAATACGAACCGAATTACTCGGTACTTCAAGGCAACATTGTAAATATAAAAGAAGTACCCAAAATACCCCAGGCATATGGGGCGGGGTGTTACGTTCATGATAAATATTCCTAACATGCTGTCAGGGTTTTACTGCAATCCTTTCATGCATCATTTATTGGAAGATTTTATAGGCTTATAATTTTAGCAACTCTCCTGCGATATTATAAACGAAAAAGATTGATTTTTTTTTCATGCTCAATACAGTTACCGTAAAAACAATAATGAATAAATATGTTCTATTACTTTTGTGTATAGGTCTAGTATAGGACTATCATGTACAAAAATATATATATTGAAATAACAGCAAGCGAAGTGCATAGGTTTAGTTCATAATCGGCAAATACGAACAGTTGTACACACAAAAATTACCACTATTTCAGAAGAAGACTCCCTGAATAGCTGCAGATGCAAAAGCCATAATTAATCATAATTAGCAGTTCTCACATCTTACTTCCGCAGCTGATCAGGCTGGTTACATGAGGTGTACGTGTTAGCTAGGCTATTTATCACCAAGGGGTCCGTCCGCACTGGATTAGCACGACTATAATAAGCGGCATGATATGAACCATGAGACACGACCATTACCCCATAATCCTATGCCAGTCTATGCAGCATCTTCTTCAGCTACTTTATGGTTGCTAAGATTACCTCACATCGTGATGAGTGCATTAGCTGGGTTAATTTCCTGTAAAAAATAATGAAGAGTCGTTTGTTTTCATCGTTCCCTGCATGCTGTTCTACTCTCGTTACCCATCTGCCCTATGTCTCTATTTGTTACCCACTGAACTCTTTCTAGTCTAATGCCCGTAATGCATTCGCCACATGTTACATCATTTACGGATAGCATGGCTTTTTCAAGGATATACGATTTCTTAGCTCTTCAGTTCCTAAACGCAAATTGAATTGTGTTTAGATTCATTGATCACCTCTTTGTAACTGTTTTCCCAGTCGGACTTATATGTGCTGCTTGTCTTCACGTAAAAAAAGCATTATTGCATGCAAATTTAACAGCAGGTAATTTAAAACAACATTCAAAAATATTCTTGGATGGTAAATTATTGTATGAATAATTAATATTTTTGATAGTTGAGCATCGGTAAATTTGATTTTGAGATATCATAGTCAAGCTAGATTTGAATTTCATTAATGTAATTAAAGCATTTTCCCAGCAACATTAAAATCATCACATCGTTGTTATCAGGAATCAGAAAGGCCTGCTGTGAAGCGCAGTATTACTGGTAAGCAGGCATTGATGCAGAATTTTAAACATGGTTCACAATTTCTGCAATACATATATGTACATATTGTCAAACAATAGCAAATTTACTAATATAGGAAACAAAAATTAAAAGACAGCTGCAAAATATTTCTTTTCTGAGCTCCCAACAAAGTATTCTAGCCTTCCAACTCAAATGATTCAGGAAAAGTTACATAACATTGTCTTCCTTACCAAGCTAATTCCAGACCATTTGTTGTCGCACCAGGAAATTATTATGTAATCAGGAATATCATGTCACTCAGTGTTGTGTAGCATTCAATCCCAGCTCATGTAGTATAAATATTACATTTTGTTTCGATATGGAAAGTGACAGTATTTAACTGCACAATCATGACTATAATAGTACAGTGCTAGCAATTACAAGCATATGCTTCTTTTTATTTTAATAAATTAATGTGATTTTCATGCTCTGTTGCATTTTATTGCCCGTTTACTTATGTGAAATATTCATTTAAATCTGATGAAATGAATTTCAAATGTATTTACTATTTAATGTATTTATTATATTTATTATGAATATGATAAAAATGTTAAGTTACAAATGTCCGTGTAATTACAAAAATTTAGAAAACACTGCAGTTATGAAATGACAAAAAATAAATGCAGAGTACACTTATGAAAGGACAGAAATAATGCAGATAAGTAATGCAGATAAGTGAGTTTCTTTGACAAGCTTCAGACAGTGCTTGACAACCTTTAGTTATTGAATAAAGGAGAATTGAATAAACAGAAAAGCAGGTTGTATTGTCAGTTCAATTGACTTAGGTTTTGTTAATGTGCCATTGCTTTTGCAAGCTTTGTTGAATTTTGTGAAATAAGCGTAAATGGAGTGTAAAGGGGTCATGTTGATTTGACAGTCGGTAATGTACGGTGTTAGTACCTCGTCTATACTAATCAGACAGGAAGAATTACACTATTGTTGAACCAACTTGATTTGGTTTTAAGCATAAGACATATTTATTTCACTTGTTGACTCTATGCTGGGGTAAGCGAGAGTGTTGGAATGGGATAGGGAGGTTTGTGTTGTGTACTTGAACTTAACCCTTGATCTTGAATTTATGTAACATCTGTTTTATATATATATCCAAATTGGGTCCAAGATTGAGATCAAAATGTCAAGCAATTAACAGACATCACCAAGCAATTAATAATAGACATCACAACACTCCCCTCCCTCATAATGAGAGCCGTGCTCTCATGTATTAAGGATTTCAAGCACGCGCAAGCAGTTCACGCAAAGCAGTTCTCACACAAGTTGTTCACGCAAAAGTTTTCAGTTCAAAACTCCATCCAGTCGAAGATCTTCCATAGAATGTACAAAGTTCACACTTGTATCCATAGATCGGTCTTCGTCCATCTTCACACATATAGTGCAAGTAGTATCAAAGTAGCAACAGCAAATTATAATAACGCGCATTAGCGGCAGCAGGGATCGCAAGCAACTAGTAAGCAAAATTGTGTTTCACTGACTTTCAGGGAATTTAACATTTTTGACAAACATTAGAATCACCTATAGCCAAATAAAACAATCATAAATCACAAAACAAAATCAGTAGTCAAAAGTATTCATACACAAGTTCAGCTCTCATACAACACATAGTCAAATCACACCTTACACTCTAGAGAGAGCATCAGCATTTTGATTTTGAACCCCTTTCTGTATATGATTTCAAAGGAATATGGTTGAAGAGAAAGACTCCAGCGTTAGTCTACCATTGCTGGATTTGTTTTTCTGTAACCACTGGAGTGCTTTATTGTCAGTTTCTACTCTGAAATGAGTACCCAAGAGATAAACATTCCATTTTTTCAGTGCACATAGTATCGCAAGACATTCCTTTTCGTTTGTACTGTAGTTCTGCTCTCTGGAGTCCAATCGTCTACTATAATACGCCACCGGATGCTCTTGCCCTTGGTCATCTAGCTGTGCTAGAATTCCAGCTATCCCTGTGTTTGATGCATCGGTTTGCACTATGAATTGCCTGGAGAAATCAGGACTATTCAGTATGGGTTCCTTAGTGAGTGCATCCTTCAGAGTGTCAAATGCTACCTCACACTCCGGATTCCAGGTAACCACATTCGGCAGATCTTTCTTCAAAAGCCTGTATAACGGATCAGCTACATCTGAATACTTTGGAATATATGTTCTGTAATACCCAGTCAACCCAAGGAAACCCTTGATATCCTTCTTTGTTATAGGTCGGGGATATTCACGAACATCTTCTATCTTCTCAGCACTTGGACAGGTTGAACCTCCACCAATCCTATGTCCTAGGAAAGTTACTTGCTGACCAAACAGAGAACACTTCTTGGGTTTAGCAGTTAAACCAGCATTCTTAAGCTTCTTCAGCACTTCCTCCAGATTCTCAAGGTGTTCTGTCCATGATTTTGAGAAAATCACTATGTCATCTACATAAGCCTTCGCAAAGGTTTGACAACCTTCTAGTACTATGTCTACCAACCTCTGAAAAGTACTGGTACTGTTCTGCATACCAAAAGGCATGACACAGTATTGAAAGTGACCGAAAGGGGTCACAAAGGCACTCTTCATCTTTGCATCTTCATCCAATGGTACTTGGTAGAACCCTCGCGTCAAATCTATAGTGGAGATATATTTTGCAGAGCCTACCTCATCAATGATGTCATCAATTCTGGGGGTCGGATAAGGGTCAAATACTGAGGACTGATTAAGACGTCGAAAATCTGTTACCATCCTCGCAGTCCCATCCTTCTTATCCACTAGAAGGACCGGGACGATATGGACTGTTTGATCTTTCTACCATCCCGGCTTCTAATAGCTTGTTCACTTCCTCCTTCATAGTTTCAAGTTTAGCCCGAGGCACTCTGTAGGGCCTCTGCCTTACGGGAACATTATTTGTTGTCACCACTGAATGTTTCAACAAGGATGTACGGCCAGGTACATCCGAGAAGACTTGCTTGTATTTGCTGAGTAGATTTGTCGCCTCTTCCGTCTGTTGTGAGGTCAAATCTTCAGCTAGGTGTACATCTTGCCAGGTCTGCGTTTGCAGATGGCTAAGATCACTGTCACTCGCAGGAGTGAAATCATCTTCTGCCTCTATCATCAAGCACTCTTGCTCACGTGTGTGATACGGGGCCAGAAGATCTATATGATATGTTCTAGGGCTTCCTTTGGCCCATATTGATCAAGTAGTTTGTTGGAGAAGTGGACCTTATGATGCGAAATGGCCCCTGCCATGCCTTCTCAAGCTTATTAGCTGAGGTAGGCAGGAGAAGTAGTACTAATTGACCTTTCTCAAAGACAACTGGTTTTGTCTTCTTGTCATACTGCTTCTTCATGACTTCCTGGGCACGTGTCATATTTTCTCTGACCAACTGTGTAGTGGTCTCCATCTTCTCTCTCATGTCTAGTAGATACTCTACTACAGTTTTACCTGCGGAAGAGGGAGATGTCCATTCTTCCTTTAGCACCTGCAGAGGACCCCGGACTTGGCGTCCATACAGAAGTTCAAAGGGAGTCCTCCCTGTAGACTTCTGGGGTGTCTCTCTATATGCAAACAGAACATGTGGGAGGTATTCATCCCATTGTTCTATTTTCCCTTGCATGACTGTACGCAACATAGTTTTGAGAGTTCTGTTGAACCTCTCAAGCAGTCCGTTGGTTTGCTGATGGTAGGGTGCAGCAACCAACTGACGGATCCCAAGGAGCTTACACAGCTCCTTTAACAAGGCTGACAAGAAATTTGTACCTTGATCTGAGAGTATCTCTTGTGGGATCCCAACTCTGCTGAACAGAGTCCATAGCTCACGAGCTACTGTCTTTGCCTTGGCATTAGGTATTGGAATGGCTTCCGGATAGCGTGTAGCATAGTCGCACTTACGACCAGCACAAAACGCTTTCTACTCTTGGTCAGAGGGAGAGGTCCTACTATGTCAATAGCGACTCTCTTGAAAGGCTCATCAATAATAGGCAAAGGACAAAGTGGAGCCTTGTCTTGGCTCATACTTTTCACCATTTGGCACACATGACATGTTTTGCAGTAGTTTGCTACGCACGCAAAGATGCCTGGCCAGTAGAAACTAGCCAACAACCTGTCTTTGGTCCGTTCTACACCTTGGTGTCCCGACATGGGAATGTCATGTGCCAACTTAAGCAACAAACTGCGGTACTTCTCTGGTACCACTATTTGCTTCTCAACAGTATGTGGAGACTTTGTTGAACTCCACTTCCGATAGAGAATGCCATCTTGCCAGTAACAACAGACTCGATGCTGCTCTATCTCATCAATGGGTACTACCCTGTCTCTGATTCCAGCTAGTGTAATGTCTTCTAACTGCAATTTCTTCAACTCATTGGGTTGAAAATCAGCCCATATTGGATCATCCGAGGTCTCTTCTACCGTCTCAGATTGTGATCCTTTCTCCTCAGACTTCATGTCTGGCGAAGTTAATGAAACTTCTTTCAAGCTTTCTGTTGCTTCTTTCTCTTCCCTTTTCTCTTCTTTTGCTTTTGATCTGGTGGTGATGAGTACTTCTAATCCTGCCTTTTCAAAGACATCCATACCTAGTACAACATTCTTGGGTGAATTACTCTTCACTGCAGCCTTAACCCACCCAGTGAAGTATTCACAATCTAACCACACCCTTGCCACTGGCAAAGTTACTCTACCTATCAATCCCTTGAGTTTGACAGGTTTCTTCTGATATTGATAAGGTTCAACGAACTTCTTATCAACTACTGTTTGGTCACAGGCTGTGTCTAACTTGACCTTCACATTTTGCCCATTTACCGTCCCTTGGACTACTTTGTCAACCTTGTCTATTACAAAAACTTCTGTTAAGTAGGCACTTTTCTCTCTCCTCTTTGGACATTGGGATGATATGTGACCCAGTTCTTGGCAAGAATAGCATCGCCTTTCAGCAGTACTATTGAGTTTACCCCCTGTTGTACCTTTTCCTCTACCTGCTGGATTATATGAACTTGGATTGGACCTGCTTTGCCCTGAACTAGTTGTACCCTTATATTCTGATCTATCCGTCCCATGAGTTTTCTTAGCTAGATTATCATACCATTCCCTTCCACCCATATTCTCAATATGTTTGTCAGCAAACTCAGCCAACTTACTAGCTTGGTTGTTAATCTCTGAACTTTTATCTTTTAGGTAAAGCCGCAGGTCCCTGGGAACTTTGGTCAGAACTTGGTCCATGACAATCAACTCCCTAATTGCCTTACCATCATCTAGTTTAACCCCACTTTGCTGTATCCACTTTTCACTGATTTGTTGCAATTCAGTTACCCATTCCTTAACTGACTGGTCTTGGCCCTTTTCCTTGCTACGAAATTTACGTCGGTAAGTTTCTGCATTTAGCTCATATGCATCGAGAATTGACTGTTTGAGCTTATCATAGTCAGTTATGTGCTCCTTACTTAATCTTCTATAGGCAAGCTTTGCCTTACCAGTGAGCTCAGGTACAAGATATAGACACCAGTTTTTCTTGGTCCAATTATTCATTATAGCAACCTTCTCAAAACACTCCAGATATACATCAATCTCATCTTTCTCATCATCATGTTTGGGAACCTTAACTTTTGTTTTGGTAGGCTTTTCTAACGATTGGCTATCCTTGTCTTGACCGTTATTTTTATCATGATCTAGTTTTGCTTCTGATTGTGACTGTTTGATTTTCAATTCCTCAATTGCTCTGATCTGTTCTAATTCCTTAATCTTAAATTCATGGTCCCTTTCTATCCTATCTGCTGATTGTTTCATTTCATGTTCTCTCAATGCTATCTCCCCTCTCTCTCAATTTCCACTCGTTCCTTTCTTTCTCTCTCTGAAATTCAATCTCACTCATTCTCATCTCATATTTTTGTTCTTCTGATAATGAAAATTCCACTTCAGATTCATCATGCCCATGCTCACTATGACCATCAGTACTTGTGCTCTCTTCTTGATTTATAGCACTGGGATCACTGTTTTCTTTTTCTTGATCCGACATGATGATCTTTTGGCAATTAATTAATATTATTGATAGATACTAATTAATATTTTTTTTTTTTTTTTTTTTTTTGTTGTTGAAATTTTGAGCAAAGAAATTTAAATCGAAAAGGGGAGTCTGAAACACAATTTAGCTTTTAGTTACTCACCAGCTGCAATTTTATATTCCATGAAAAGTTTTTGTTCAAGCGTCCTGGTAATCAACACATCGTTATAGAGTATCCAGCCAGATGCAGTTCATAATGTTCTGATAGTTCAAAACCAAACACTGTCATCAGATAGTGGGTGTTCAAATCCTGTTACTTTCCTTTCAAGCGCGAGGATGTCAATTTTGTTATCCTTGTCTCTAATTCACCAACAGCAAAGTAGATAACAGACCTGTCAAAATTGTTCCAGTTATCCAGACACTAAAGTATCAGAGGGATGTTCCTAGTCCCGAATAAAGTGATTCAAGCATCACAAATAGAGGATTACCAAACAGAATCTTGAAGTATTTCCATGTGCTTCTTAGTGCTTTTGTCCATGTGTCTAGTTTGACACCAAGATTTTCAAAGCAAACCAGTTCAAGCTCAGCTCACGATCATGTGAAATGAAAACTTTGTTCTGGGACTGATTATTCAGAATAATGATCAGCAATCTCATAATCATATATGCGAATCAATATTCCTTTGAAGCTATCTGCAATGAGAATGTCATGATACAGCTCCTGGTAATTAAATGATGTTGACACAGTCATTTATATCTAACAGCAGGGTCCTTTGTGTTGAAGACTGGGGTTCAAGAATGGAAAGATGAAGATCATCCAAGATCTAAGCTGCCTATCCATATAATTGAACAATAAGAACACAAATTTGGCTGTAGAGTAGAGTATGCAGATGCACCTTAGCTAATTACCAGAGTTATCACCAGCAGTAGTATACACGTTATCAACAATCATTTCGATGGCATTTAAATGTTAGATCCCATTCGCTGGTCACCATGTTAGTACCTCGTCTATACTAATCAGACAGGAAGAATTACACTATTGTTGAACCAACTTGATTTGGTTTTAAGCATAAGACATATTTATTTCACTTGTTGACTCTATGCTGGGGTAAGCGAGAGTGTTGGAATGGGATAGGGAGGTTTGTGTTGTGTACTTGAACTTAACCCTTGATCTTGAATTTATGTAACATCTGTTTTATATATATATCCAAATTGGGTCCAAGATTGAGATCAAAATGTCAAGCAATTAACAGACATCACCAAGCAATTAATAATAGACATCACAACATACGGTATGTAATCTGACAGCGAGGTATGTGATATGTTAATTAGATCATGAACATATTACGAGCTTGAGCATGGATTTATTGCAATTGTATTAAACAATACGGCAAAAGCTACTGCTAATGTTCACGTTCCGTCAAAATGAATGATGAGGATGTAAATGACTGTTGATAGGAGATTGTTTTATTCAGAAATGAATTTCAAATGTATTTATTATTTAATGTATTTATTATATTTATTATGAATATGATGAAAATGTTAAGTTACAAATGTCAGTGTAATTACAAAATTTAAAAAACACTGCAGTTATGAAACGACAAAAAATAAATGCAGACTACACTTATGAAATGACAGAAATAATGCAGATAAGTAAATTTGCGAGTTTCTTTCACAAGCTTCAGACAGTGCTTGACAACCTTTAGTTATTGAATAAAGGAGAATTGAATAAACAGAAAAGCAGGTTGTATTGTCAGTTCAATTGACTTAGGTTTTGTTAATGTGCCATTGCTTTTGCAAGCTTTGTTGAATTTTGTGAAATAAGCGTAAATGGAGTGTAAAGGGGTCATGTTGATTTGACAGTCAGTAATGTACGGTATGTAATCTGACAGCGAGGTATGTGATATGTTAATTAGATCATGAACATATTACGAGCTTGAGCATGGATTTATTGCAATTGTATTCAAAAATATGGCAAAAGCTACTGCTAATGTTCACGTTCCGTCAAAATGAATGATGAGGATGAAAATGACTGTTGATAAGAGATTGTTTTATTCAGTTTAAATATTAGCAATAAGAATAACATCAAATAATTACACATTTCATAGCTTAGCAGGAATGAAGCCTTACTGTTCCCCCTCATGCGGCAAAATACCTAACTCCAATAAATAGCTCTTGGTGTGAAAATATCTTGTAGAAAAAAGCGTCTCGTGAAACATTTAATATGTTACTGATTACATTTGTACGAATCCTACCATTTCTTGACTGTATCATCCCAATTGATTCTGACAGACTAAAAAGTCTGTAAATTTAGAAATCGGTCTGTGCAACGCAAGAACAACTACCTTCAGGACAAAATTAAACTAGCATGGAACGTGAAATCCATCAATGATATCTGCATAGGATTGCGATTCCAAATGAGTGCGTGGAGGTACGATAAATGTCGTTGTTATCAAAATTTATGAGTCTTGGCTGCTTGTGTTATGACTAAGATGAAAATGATTTTGCTCCATTGCCAATTATTGGTGTCATAGCCATGGTAACACAGTCACCTCAGCTGAATAATTGGACATGAACTTTAGATCTAGACTTGCCTTTCTCAACTTTCTTCAAGAAAAGGGCATCTAGAGGGGAACATTAAATATATAATTAGTATGGGGTTGCCATTTACTCCTGCAGGGGACACTGAATGTCAAGTTAACCCCGGAGTTAACCCTCCCTTTAAATCTATGATTGATCAAGTTAAAAATGTATAGACTCAGTCTTACTTCCATGGTCAGAGGGGTCTACACAATGTGATTGTTTTAGACCAAATACAGTTAATTAATACATCAAATTAATTATGGGATATAAACATAGATCGTAGTTAAATGATCTATGATATAAATATGCAGTGTTTTGAATGTAGTGTTATTCTATCCCCGGAAGGGGTTCTCACCCAATTAGGGCAAATGTGGGTGCTTTTTGGGTGTTTTTTTGTAAAAAATATGTATACTGATGGGTGGAAAAAACAGCAAAAGGTTGGTATAGAAAGTCAGCATCCGAAAGTCTGCGAGGCACATCCCCGTAAATTTTTTTCGAAGACCCCCCACCGGATTCCATCCAGAGGTGACATTTATCAGCAGGGCCGTAGAGCAAGCAGGGCGGCCGGGAATGTCATGGCCGCCCCACTTTTTGAGAAATTTGTTATGTTTTTCTTTATATCTTTATTTCAATATTGGCGTATATTTGTATTTTGACCGCCCCACATTTGTGATGGCCGCCCCACATTTTTCAACCTTGCTGCGGCCCTGTTTATCAGTACGCAATTTAAAATGACATCATCTGCATTGAGTCAACAGGTCAAGTGATGGTTATGTGTATGCAATCACAGATATTGGTGATGCAATCTAAGCACATGTAATTTATTGATTGTATTCAAATTTCCATCATTTGCAAATAACAGCAGAAGATTACATGTTACATTACTGATTACATATTATAAAATTGTATACACCATGATTGTGTCCATGATGCTTTTCAGCTGTTTAAACTAAAGCTGAAGTCTCAGAATTTATAAGTACAAACTTTGAATATTATAGCATTAATGAGTACTATTTTTTTTATCAAATACAGATCCTGCATACAGATGTGGGAATGTAATTGTTTTAATTTAATTGGGTTTATTTATTTCAATTTGACAAATATTGCTTTAGGTTTTTGAAATGACTTGATTAATAGCGATGTGCTTTTTTCGTTCGCAACATAATTTTGAATATATTGTTATTGCAAATTTTGTGAAATATTGGATATACTATACTTTTCTATTCCCCTGATAAAATAGTGATAGCATGTTTTTTTCCTTGAAATCCTGGCTCATCAATTATAAGGGAGAGATATTGGGTGACCTTGTGGTTGCAATATGAAGTGAAATGCATCTCTTGTTTCCTGATGCGGACATTCACTGTTCATTTCATAATGCTTGTTGTCAACTTGTTGTTTTGTGAACAAAATCAGGGAACATCAAGTATGAAATGGGATATTTTTAAATTTGATATTCTGCGACAATGGATGCCTGATAGAAATGTGCCGAAGGAATTATAAATTTTGTGACATTCTGTGATTCTAACAATGTAAATCATTTTGATTTTAAACATATGTACGTATAAGTTAAATGTGGCAGAGATGAAGTCTCGGCCTGGTATGATAAAACCTAAAACCTGGATGATTTATAATAGTGCGCTATGCCAAACCCACAAAGTCTCAGCACACTTTACAGATTGTAGTTGACCACTATTTTTGCAGAAGTGTTTTGTGCTGAATAGGGGAAGGATGGTCAAATCTATATTGATTGAATCAATTTCAGCACTACAAGCAAATCAAGTGGAAAACGTCCTTGTCTTTAAAAAATTTAAGTTGCACTACATCTTAGCACTTCTTTCGGGCTCTGTTGCTTAAATGGTATACCATCGAGAGAAGTTACATGCTCTGTCCTGCCCTTCGGTAAGATTGTGAGGGCCACAGACTGCGGCTGACTACATCTGCGCCTTGTCTTTGACAAATTTAAGGTGCACTACATGTACATCTAAGCACTACTTTTGGGCTCTGTTGCTAAATGGTATACCATCCAGAGAAGTTGCACTCTTGTTCCTGTCCTTAGGTAAGTTTGTTAGGGCCATGTAGACTGCGGCTATCGCCGGCTAACTACATCTGCGCCTGGGATGTTTATGCAAACCATCAACATTATAAGGCACGGTAGAAATTGCACTCCTCAGATAATTATTGTAGGCATGTGAGATTGTGCTCTTTATACCTCCAGCCTGATCATAATAATTTTGTCTGCAGACTAAAATCCGAATGCAGCACTACGATTACGAATTTGTATGTTTATTGGAATGGTAAATTTAACTCTGATATCAGTTTCAGAAAAGCTGAAGGGTTAATAAAGACAAAATAGGATTGATGCTATACAAGTTTGACTCTAATAAATTTGGTAGGAAACTCTGACATCCATTGCTATAGGCTAGTGAAAACTGACACTACTTACACAACATACAGAGTGCTTTTTGTGGACATAACATTGCACGGTGCATTTGTGCAATATATTAAATGAAGTGAACATGTTAACTAAAGTGACTTTGTGAATAATGTATCTAGAATGTTAGCAATGTAGTTCATGTTATAATGCTATATGTATTTACTATGTGTGCAAGCATGTGTATTAGAAACCTAAGATAACTGGTTTTATTTTGTGTAAAACCAATTACATATTTGACTTTTTCCAAAGTGGCCGCGCAAAGTGATCAGTACAATTTAGTATTGGCGAGGTTAGCTTGGTTGCCGGCTTGATTATGTCTCCTATTAACGAGTCGATTTTAGAACTGGCTCAGTTCCCTCTGATCGCGACACCTGATCATAATAATTTTGACTGAACAAGTGCCAGTCGATTTTACAGATCGTACTTACGCGCACGCAAACACCAACATGCGTACATCCATTGTGCACCCCTGCTCACCCCCCACACATATTTGAGAGAAAATCTAATTTGAAATTAGACTATAAATAAATAAATGTTTAAAACAATATGGATGGAAGATGCACAACAGAGCTGGTGATGCAATTCCAGCTGTTGGCCAATATGTTCACAGCTGGAGAAGTTGGCATGGTAACAAATAAGTGTTATAAACGTAGAAATCATAGAAAAAAGTGCACTTTTGCACGAGTGTTTAACCTCTCTACTCAATGTTTTGGTGCTGCAAGGGTTTATTCCGGGGGTGTATTATCAATGTTTGAAGATGAACCAATTTTAATCTTTCAATGTTTGAAGAATGAAGATGTATACTATTAATTTGAAAAACAGTGAATCATGTTCATAGTTAATTTATTTGGCTCATTATACCATTTACTCGCAGATGTTCCGATTAGTGATGTAAAAAAATATTTCGTACATCAATTTATTATGCGAATAATGTTGAATCATAATAATAAATTACATTAATTTTAGTAGTTATTACCATCATCATCATCACCATCATCATCATCGTTGTGGTAATAATATTCCGCTGGATCATTTACAGCATATATTAAATTATCGTAATTTGTCCAATTGACTGAATGCATTTGTAGCATTTGTAGTTTGTTCTTCTGAAGCAGAAGCTAAACACAGACAACTTGCATTGACCAATTTATAGGCATTTCACATTTTGTTATCTAAACAAATATTATAACTAGTGATATGCAATAGAGGAAAGTTGTTTTCCTGTTTACTGTATTCACCCCTTGCATGGTTCCGCCATGTTGAGTAGAGCTTCAAACTGGCAACAGACATGAAAGATAGAATTATGTAACTTTACTGTAAGTTACGTAACTGTTGTATAACTGATTTCAATTCCCATTCATGTATGTTGCCAGTTTGAGGCTCTACCCAAAACTTGATGACCATGCAAGGAGCGAATATGAACAATTCAGAGACATACTCTTTGCCTTTATTTCCATTGTTATTTTGTTTGTTTGTTTTTGTAATATAAAATAGGACCAGTAGCACTAGGATCCACAACATGCACATCTATCAGGGCATAGTTCTTTAACCCCAATACATTTGTACATTCATTGAATGACCTTTGAAAATTTGGGTATAAAAACTCATACTCTGCTACTTGATGTCAAATTTTGCACTGATTGTTTAATTGAGGTTATTGAACTATGTCATTGGGATGAGGCAATTGTGGTCCATAGTGTAGGTTCTGTAAAGTAGGGTAAATCTCAAGTTCAAGAGTAAGATATCTCATCATATCTGACTGTCATTTTGTTACTGGAGGCGAGTGAGACATAAATTGCCTACTTGTGGCAGATCTCGTGTTAAATTACTAGCGTTGATGATGTCATGAAACCTATCATTACAGGGATATTATTTGATCCTTACACCAACTCATAGTAGAATTCAATAGACATGATAGGGAATAGTCTGTTTATGCAGTGTTACGTATGTGAAAACATACACAGTGCTGCAATCGTATCAGTAATATGATTGTTTTCCAATATGTTCGTACACATTTGTAAAGGTTTTTCTTTGTATTAATTAAGTAATGATCATGTTTGTAATGTTATATCTGGACCTCTTGGGAGATTAGAGATTATATTATAAAGAAGCATCCAGAATAAAGAAATATTAGATTTAATAAACTGTAGTTTACTGTATACTGTGGAAAAGGTGAAAACATTCTTGGCTTCGGGCTACAATATATTAGTACTGGCAAGGATATGAACTGTTGCAAATGCTTGCTATTGTATTCACAAGCAGAGTCAGAAAGGTACATGTACTAAAGATTCAGAAAATACTGTAGGATGTCACTCTGAGAACACATACAAATTGGGATCTTGCTTGTGATGTGCAATGTATTGATCAGACCACAGAGCTGGACGACAAAAGTGAAAATGTTACGAGCTGGTTTCAGCGTGTATTTTGCTTTCTCTCACAGGAAATGGTTGAATCTTGGGAGTATTTGCCATACCATTGTTTCCTCTGCTCCTTAGGATAAAACCGTGGATGTTTTTGGCATCAGCGAAGATTAGAATTAATGGCATCTTGCCAGGCATATATTGGATTCATAACATTTAATAAACTCTGCCATCAACCTCTTTACTATCAAAAGGATTGGTTGGTGAAATCGTAACAGATTTCACTTAAGCTCCTTCGAACTAAAGAAAACATGTGACATGATTTTGCTTGTCCATGATGCACTTACTTTTAAGGCTCTTTCCTCTAATGCAGCCGTCAAAGGGAGTCTTGAACCTACCCTCCTCAAGGGTCGTCAAGACTTCGACGTCAACTCGGCGTCGAATCTTGGGGTCTAGAAAATCTTGGCGTGATGAATCTTTGACGTATTTTATTTGGGACATAGTGAATCTTCACCTTAATTTTTATTTGCGACTGGTGAAACTTCGTCTAATACTTTATTGCAGGTGGTGAATCTTGAACGAATATTTTTCTGATACAAGTGAAACATCGTCGAGTGCAACAAATAGTTATGTCGAACGACCGTCGAATATCTTTGACTCCGGAGTTCAAGATTCATACTTCAGTTGCTGCAGTGTAGTCTGTGTTTGCTGTACTATCGAATGAAAAATCATCCAACAGAATAAACTTATTCAGAAATATTAAATTCTGGGATATGAATGATACAATAATAATTTTGTGTTGAAAATCTGTCATATATAGGCCTAAATTGTAAATATTTTCTGCGTCGCAAAAATCCAAGGCTACTCACCACTCTCGTACGTACGTGTCCGTGCAGCTAGCTGGTTAACCAACCCACCCATTCACGAGGTCGAGGATCGTGACATGATCCTGTGATCCGGCGCTCGTACAACTATATTTTCGAGATTTTCAAAACAGTTCTCATTGTGTATTTTGTCACAAAAAGATTGGGATTGCATTATGTAGGTCTACAAAAGTTAGTGGGTGACATTTTATAGTAGCATGTTATGTATTCATGCACATGTTTACACCCCGGGGTTTTCAATTTGTTATAATAGTCGAAAGCTATTCTGCTTGAAATTGTGCCATTTTCCTCACAAATATCGCCAAAAATATGACACTCCTGTGCGAAGGAAGTCTTATAAATTGCGATTGATCACAGATTGAAACATTATGTTGAGCATAAAAATAGAAAAACAAATTAAAACATTTTTAAGTTTGAGAAGAAAATCCCGACTTCCTGCCTTTTCAGCCATGATGGATATGGTTAATAAATATTGAAACGGAGAGCCAAAATGCGATTTCAGATTTTTGGCCTGTTTTTAAGCTTACCTCCCGTGTGTTGTCAATGGCTGAATTTAGCTCTTGTCAAATTCATATTTAGAGAAAAGTCACGATTCTCACGTGTTCGTGGTAGTTTTTGATCGTTATTATACATTTAAAAATGATTGCATGGCTCTGCACAAGGTATATTTTTGTAAATATTTGGATTTGTTTACCTGCCGATCGCCTTTTTTTTGTCGAGTGTTGAAAATACGGCAGAGAAAATTTGTCATGTCGTGCGTGTGAATTTGGCTTCAAAATTTCACTATTCTGCTAGAAGTTGTACAGAGATCTTATAATATTGTGTAAATAATTTTGTCAGGAACAAAATAAGGTATTACATACCGTCTATGAGTAAATATTGAGGACAAAATTCAGGTTTTTCATGTGTTGTTTCAAAGAATTTTAGATTTGTCATTTTGAAATTCCCCGGCCAGCAATCGTCTGAAAGTAAACAAGTTTTCCTAAAAATGGTAAATTTCCTTAAAAACGACTTTTGTTGATCAAACTTTGGATTATTTAAGATGTAATTGTTTAAGGATGTAGAATTATAAGATAATTTTGAGTATTTTCACGTTTTACATGGTCAAAAAGGGGGTCATCAGTTTGATTCCTGATTTAAAAACACTTTAGCAGTTATGACAGTTGTTCTAGTTATTAGATTGCTGAATTTGAAAGTGAGCGCCTGACGCGGAGTGACTGCGCGATATCCATAGTAACGGAGTTTACGCTTTGAACGCTGCCGCCAAAGGGTTCCATGAACGCGTTCAGGAGAGTATAAAAGGCCGTGCACGACATAAATTAATCAGATTGCTTGGTGGACAATAGTCCACCCAAACCTTCACTCAGTTTGAAGGTAAGCACTGCCAACCAAAGCAAATACGCCCTACTCTGGAGCTCAGATTGAGCTAGGGGCAGCTTGGCTACCACAATAGTGGCACTGGCAACACCAGGGTGGTTATGCACTCCGGTGATTTGGCCTAGCGCCTGTGCCTAATTTGGGGCAAGTGACTTGCCACACACATGCACAAGTCCAATGGAAATTATGCACTGTATTTTGTGTGCATTCATTGTTGCATAGCAAGTTCGTATTATTTTGGTGTACAGACATGGATACTCTGCAGTATAGGCCTACTAGGCCTTGGCCTAGCCTACGACTATGTCATGTGATGAGAGATTCTGTTGATTAAATTGTATTTTTATGCTTCTCGATTATTCAAGCAGATAGTAGCCTATATGTACTTTTCGGCAGCATTTATTGGTAATTTATTTGGATTTAAAAGAGAGAAATAAGGAAATATCGTCATGATCATCAACAGAGATTGTGTATTTACCAGTGTTTACTTGTATTTATGAATTGTGATGTGATAAGACAAATATGAAAGCAAAATAACAATACATGATATAACAAAAGAAGCAAATATAAAACAGAATTGTCAAGTCTCATCTTTTACCAGTTACTTCTCCTTCATGCATCACTGATTTAACATGTCTTAGGGAGAATTCTAGTCTTTGATACTACGCTACCACTTGTATGTTAGAAGGCTAGTCTTCTCCATCAGTCGTTTATAAAAGTATTAGGGGCAAGCTCGGTCCCGTTACAACTGGTGGCAGCGGTGGGATAATTCAAAATTTTAACAAATTTTGGCTCACGATTTATTATGGCAGCGACTGAAGATAGTGTTGATACTTCTCCAACCGATACCAGCTCAGAAATATTAGCTGGTGATGAATTTAGTGTTCATGAAAGTGATGAGTCAGTGAGAAGTAGGCCTAAACTTTCTAGCAATGACACTCAGCCTGGAGTAAAAAATAAAGCCTCAAACTTACGATGGGACCACTTCCTGGTCAGACTATTTGATACAATTGAAATTGTTGCTGAATGGAATAAATGGAATGATTATACCAAAGCCATTTGTTTAGCAACTAGTCTAAGAGGTGTTGCTCAGAGTGTACTGGGATATTTGGATCCGACTGAACGGCATGATTACCACTCACTTGTGGCCTGTTTGAACCTGAGATTTGGAACAGAAAATCAGGAAGAGCTATTCTGGGTGAAACTCAATAACAGAGTAAGGCACCCAAAAGAGTCATTGCCTGAACTAGCTCACAACATCAGGAAGTTAGTCAAGCTAGCTTTACCAACAATACCAAGTCCTTTCTCACAGGAGATAGCAAAGAAATACTTCATAAGTGCTATCAGAGAAAGCGAGTTGCGGTTAAACATCCTGCGTGCAAAACCTGTTACTTTTGATGATGCAATTAATTTTGCAGTGGAAACAGAAGCTTTTTACAAAGCTGAAAAGTACAGGAAGCATCAAAATAAAGGGCAATTTGAAGATGAGAAGGATGATGAACTTACGAGAGTCGATTCACAGAGGACTGGGAGATCATCGAGAAAGAACCGGAAGTCTCCCTCATCACAAATGCGAGCCAGGAGAAGGTTAGCTTTCTTAAAGATCCAGAAAAAGTTAACCAGGCCGCATGCTCCCTTAATTGGGAAAGACTGTGATGATCTACCCTGCCAGATGGCATGCTCAAGCAGTTTCAAGAACGGGAGAAAGACACGAAAGTCTCCATCATCTAGAAGACGAGTCAGGAGAAGATTAGCTGTAAGGAGACAGTTAACTGGTGGTCAGGACACTCCCTTGATAAATGGGGAAGACTGCCAACCAGCAGGTACCCCGAGTGATAATCAGGCGGTATTAGTTGACCGTATAGGCGTGGGTGAATGGAATTCATCTGGTCAATACGCCGACACTCTGAGAAAGTTGTCATCTCAGATGAGTCTTTGGAAGAGGTCAGCTATGCTACTTGATGACGGTCATGATGGTATAGGCACACAATCAGGCATATGCACCAACTCATCATTGGCACCAGGAGACTTGCCATCATCAGAATGAGTCTGGAAGAGTGACCAGTTATCCTGATCATGCAGACATGCAATGATGTCGGATGGTATATAATTTGCAAATAGCTTTACGAGGAAGATTCAAGGAGACGAAAGCTATCGTGTTTATGGGATAATGATATGCGGAAAAGCCCTCGCCGTATATAGTCACTGATCCTTGTGGTGTATGAAGTCCGGAAAAGGGCTCACCGACGTCTTGCACTGCATACTGATAACTCCTTGCCGCTAAAATATGAAATTACTGTTTTATGAAGTTGAAGTCAGGTATAGGCCTTGCCGACATCATCATCATATAGACGTGTTTCATAGCGGATTGTCTACTCTACCTGTAGACCCTGTAAAAGTGTTTTCATTTGAAATTGTTATTATGTAATCATAATAACTCGACTCTGAGAGGAACAGCCTCCAATGCAGAACTTCATGAATGAAATTTTATTTCAGCCAAAACGTGATTAGAAGTTTGATATGACTTTACTGACTGCAGCGGTATTGACATGACAATCTTTTGATCAAGTTTTGTCTCTGTGAAATTCTTGTTCTTTTAAGAGCAATTCTGGATTTCTTAATTTAGATAAAGTGAAAGACACCTCACTTTATTTCGACACAACTATTCTTACAATCATTTGGAATGATGGATATGCATGGAGACTTCACCATGGACAGTGTTGACTGTCGGGCACTCGTGCTGTTTTACATGAGATTTCATGCCTTAATTCTGAATTGAATGTCAGATTTTGAGAACGAAGACAGATGAAGAAAAACAAAATGAAGATGGAGATGGCTACAGTGAATAACATACATCGATTTCAAGCCTACAATAATGGTTGCTTCATTGAATAGCCATTAGGTCTGTACGTGCTATCTACTGAAGATAGCAATTTAAGTTTTGTCGTACGGCTTGTGCTCTTAAGAAGATTAACAAATGAAAATCAACTAGATCTCATCTGCTTTCTTACTGATACTGTTGAGTGTTGAGGCATCACCACGGGCCGGTTATGCAGATCTTATGATTTTGGAACTCTTGTTGGTGCGACGGTGACTCACTGATTGCAGTCATGATGTTTTCAGAGCAATGTCAGGCTATGTAGGCGCATCGGTAACAGAGAATCAAGTTTCGCGCTTGGGTGGATTACCAACTGAGAAAGTCTTCAAGGACTTATAGAACTCAGGTGCAAGAGTGAATGGTAAAAGTGATATTTGACTAGTCAATGGTTATTCTTTACCAGGTCAAATGTTTTATTGGATGATGTATGGTTTCTTTACACCTTGCATAATTGATGTAAGGGCGGCGCAGTCAACATTTCCTCTCATGATCGACGGTGAACCAATCTGGCAGTTTCTCATGAGAGTTGCGAAAGAGGTATGATAATGTAGATTCTCAGATGTTGAAGATATCGAACTGAAGACAAGGTCCATCAGAAGAAAGGACGCTGAGGAATATAGAACTTTTATAATATCTGAACTTAAATATTGATCATTAATTGATGGCAAAAATGTAAAATGTTAAACTGATGTTTTGTGTAACTTGACGCAGAGACAGACTTCTGTTCATTAGCTCGAAAGTCAAGATTAAAACTGGTATTGTTCATTTGAAATGAAATTGATGGAAATGTGCACCAAGGTGAATTAAATGGTTCTTGTAAATTAATATTTTATTGGTGAAGAAGAGTAGGCTATGCATAAAAACCAGATGCTGAAATGATTAATATGCTAGAGATACTGTGAAAGATTTGTGTAAAACTTGTAAACATAATAATATAATTTGCATGTGAAATAGAGTTGCTTTTATAATGTATAGTTGTAAATCTGCCGAATAGCCAATCAAATTTTGGAAAACTTTTTGAGGTCACGAGGTCACGACAATGTTATTGTCAGCCTGTTAAAGTTTTGTCAATGAAATGCTCTGATTTTTGATTGTAATTAAGTTAAATAATTATACATGTTACATTTCGGGACGAAATAGTCTCGAAGAGGGGGTAGTGAAACGGAGAGCCAAAATGCGATTTCAGATTTTTGGCATGTTTTTAAGCTTACCTCCCGTGTGTTGTCAATGGCTGAATTTAGCTCTTGTCAAATTCATATTTAGAGAAAAGTCACGATTCTCACGTGTTCGTGGTAGTTTTTGATCGTTATTATACATTTAAAAATGATTGCATGGCTCTGCACAAGGTATATTTTTGTAAATATTTGGATTTGTTTACCTGCCGATCGCCTGTTTTTGTCGAGTGTTGAAAATACGGCAGAGAAAATTTGTCATGTCGTATGCGTGTGAATTTGGCTTCAAAATTTCACTATTCTGCTAGAAGTTGTACAGAGATCTTATAATATTGTGTAAATAATTTTGTCAGGAACAAAATAAGGTATTACATACCGTCTATGAGTAAATATTGAGGACAAAATTCAGGTTTTTCATGTGTTGTTTCAAAGAATTTTAGATTTGTCATTTTGAAATTCCCCGGCCAGCAATCGTCTGAAAGTAAACAAGTTTTCCTAAAAATGGTAAATTTCCTTAAAAACGACTTTTGTTTATCAAACTTTGGATTATTTAAGATGTAATTGTTTAAGGATGTAGAATTATAAGATAATTTTGAGTATTTTCACGTTTTACATGGTCAAAAAGGGGGTCATCAGTTTGATTCCTGATTTAAAAACACTTTAGCAGTTATGACAGTTGTTCTAGTTATTAGATTGCTGAATTTCGAAAGTGAGCGCCTGACGCGGAGTGACTGCGCGATATCCATAGTAACGGAGTTTACGCTTTGAACGCTGTCGCCAAAGGGTTCCATGAACGCGTTCAGGAGAGTATAAAAGGCCGTGCACGCACGCAAATTAATCAGATTGCTTGGTGGACAATAGTCCACCCAAACCTTCACTCAGTTTGAAGGTAAGCACTGCCAACCAAAGCAAATACGCCTCTACTCTGGAGCTCAGATTGAGCTAGGGGCAGCTTGGCTACCACAATAGTGGCACTGGCAACACCAGGGTGGTTATGCACTCGGTGATTTGGCCTAGCGCCTGTGCCTAATTTGGGGCAAGTGACTTGCCACACACATGCACAAGTCCAATGGAAATTATGCACTGTATTTTGTGTGCATTCATTGTTGCATAGCAAGTTCGTATTATTTTGGTGTACAGACATGGATACTCTGCAGTATAGGCCTACTAGGCCTTGGCCTAGCCTACGACTATGTCATGTGATGAGAGATTCTGTTGATTAAATTGTATTTTTATGCTTCTCGATTATTCAAGCAGATAGTAGCCTATATGTACTTTTCGCAGCATTTATTGGTAATTTATTTGGATTTAAAAGAGAGAAATAAGGAAATATCGTCATGATCATCAACAGAGATTGTGTATTTACCAGTGTTTACTTGTATTTATGAATTGTGATGTGATAAGACAAATATGAAAGCAAAATAACAATACATGATATAACAAAAGAAGCAAATATAAAACAGAATTGTCAAGTCTCATCTTTTACCAGTTACTTCTCCTTCATGCATCACTGATTTAACATGTCTTAGGGAGAATTCTAGTCTTTGATACTACGCTACCACTTGTATGTTAGAAGGCTAGTCTTCTCCATCAGTCGTTTATAAAAGTATTAGGGGCAAGCTCGGTCCCGTTACAATATTAATGAAGTAGTATAATGAAGTCACATGGCCGGAGATTGTCCAATCACATTATAGTAAACAAGTGCCCATTCACAAAAAAAGTTTAGCAAAGGAGAGCCTGTTTCTGATTGGCTTGAAAACCTTACTCTCCATTTGGACCATTTGGCACAGTAGGGGAGAGAGTGGATTGTCTAAATGTTGATTCTGTAAACTTTTTATTTATCACCAAAATCTCATTCATCTTTTCGAATTTCTAACTAATCCAGATTTCAATAACAGTATAAAAACGTGAAAATTCAAATTTTTATCATTTTTTCCTCAAGTATTATCAAAAGACAAAATCCCCATCTCTGGATCACCCCCGTAAGTTAAATGGAATATTCCAACATCTTTTCATTCATTTGTTGATAAACAAAACAGTAGTAAACAGTAAACAAATTAAGTAAACATGTGAGGACCTATGCTAGTAAAAAAAAATATTTATAGACCCAGATTTGAAGTAAGAATTGCTAAAATATGATTTGGATCATAACCAGTGATTTTCAGAACATTTTTATGATCAAAAAATCAAAATGGCCGCTGCCAGTGCTAGCCATGCGGTGTTGATGTGCCGATTTCGGCGTGTGTATTTTCTGCAAATATTTGTAAAAATAATTCTTATGCAGGTGAGATTATCTGTGACTATGCCTCTGGGTATATTACCCTTAGATTCGGTGGATTTTTGTCATGCAGAGTCATTGTTTTTAGGGGAATTTGGCCCAAACTTTAGTAAGCTTAAAGTTGATTGAATTTAGAAAATGAAAATCAGTTTGTGTCGTATGCATGCATTACTTGCAACTAGCAATCGCTAGAAACTTTGTCATGATGATGAAAATTGCACTTGGATTTCGTCCTGACTTGTTTACTTTTTTCCCAGAATAGGATTTATAAATGATGCTGTCAGACTTTACAATTCCTTTTAAAAATTGTTGATTTACACCTGATTGTCAAGTATCCCGAAGCAGGATCGAAAGTTGGGGCCTCAATCAATGAATTTTCTCCTCGATCTCGTCTTCTGAATACACCATGCAAATCGACGTCCGACTTCAGTTCTTTGCCGATAGGCCTACCAATGTTCCAAATAACATTCCCAGAATAGGATTTATAAATGATAATGTCAGACTTTACAATTCCTTTTAAAAATTGTTGATTTGCACCTGATTGTCAAGTATCCCGAAGCAGGATCGAAAGTTGGGGCCTCAATCAATGAATTTTCTCCTCGATCTCGTCTTCTGAATACACCATGCAAATCGACGTCCGACTTCAGTTCTTTGCCGATAGGCCTACCAATGTTCCAAATAACATGCTGCATGACGTCGTAGGCCTACATCAATTCATTTTTTTAATCAAAATTCAGATCAGTTTAAAAAAATAATAAATAGGATTTTATGCCTCCACCGCCAAGCATACTGTTTTTGTAATGTCTGTGCTTCCGAGCTTCCGTCCGGATGCGATATCTCGGGCATGGATGGGCGGATTGACTTCAGATTTTCAGGATAGGTGGGTCATGGTCAAAAACTCTGGCTACTTTTTTTTGGGTGAGGTTCAAGGGCATATACTGAGAAGGTAAAAGGTCATTTGAGGTCAGAGGGCCCATTTCCCTTATTTACCTCTTTTCTCGGAGACTGGGGGTCGCACGTTCCTCAAACTTGGTGGGTGGGTGCATCTTGACCCCAGACAGAACAAGTTTATATTGGTTAGTGGGTCAAGGTCTCCTGAGGTCATGCAGGGGTCATCTGAGGTCAAATTAGCAAAATTAGTCATATGGCCATGAAACTTGGTAGGTACAGTCAACATTTAGAGCCACATTTTTGGAAGGTCATCTGGGGTCACCCAGGGGTCATCTGATGTCAAATTAGTAAAAACTGTCGTATGGGCATGAAACTTGGAGGGTACAGTCAACATTCAGAGCCTAATTTTTTGAAGGTCATTTTGGGGTCATCCAGGGTCACCCAGGGGTCATCTGAGGTCAAATGAGTAAAAACTGTCGTATGGGCATGAAATTTGGTGGGTACAGTCAATATTCAGAGCCAAATTTTTGGAAGGTCATTTCGGGATCATCTGAGGTCATCCAGGGGTCATCTGAGGTCAAATTAGTAAAAACTGTTGTATGGGCATGAAACGTGGTGGGTACAGTCAACATTTAGAACCAATTTTTTGGTAGGTCATTTTGGGGTCACCAGGGGTCATCTGAGGTCAAATTAGTAAAAACTATCATATGGGCATGAAACTTGGTGGGTACAGTTAACATTTAGAGCCAAATTTTTGGAAGGTCATTTTGGGGTCACCAGGGGTCATCTGAGGTCAAATTAGTATAATTAATTACTATATGGGCATGAAACTTGGTGGGTACAGTCAACATTTAGAGCTAAATTTTTGGGCGGTCATTTTGAGGTCACCCAGGAGTCATTGAAAGGTTGTTTTGGGGTCATCCAGGTGTCATCTAAGATCAAATTCAGTCTCCTCTTTTAGGCTTGAAGCTTTGTATCAACTTGTGAATTCCACATCACTCCCTTTGGTGGAGGCATCACGGTCGACGCTATGCGTCGAAAACCGCGAGAACCGCGGTCCATCTAGTTCAATTTGTTTTCTCAATTTCTCCCCAACCGTTTAAGTTCTAGTTCAAGTTTTATTTGTTTTCATCTCAATTCACAAATTCACAAAAAGTTATACAAGTGGAAATGCAAGATAAGAAATACTTAATGATAATTATACTTATAGAAATACAATTATTTATTTATTTATTTATTTATTTATTTATAACAATTATTAATTATAAAAGAACATGAGAAGTGAAGAGATGTGGATGCCGCAAAGACGCAAAGCGTGAAGCTTGTGGCACCCAATCTGAACAAGATGGAAATTTAACTTATTACATTACGGGATTTTTTTTATAGTAATTTGTTTTGAGATGAAAAAAGTGAAACATTTATAATTTTTTTGACAAGTGGAAAAAACCGCATGTTTATAAAGCCATGTGTTTTCCACCTGTGACAAAAGTCTGCAAACCCTGCTCCCAAGTTCCCAACCAGTGTCTTTTTTATACTTTGAAAGTAACGTGCATTTGATGTATAGTGGTGAAGGGATGGTGAATCTTGAACTAAGAACGCCAAAAGGGTTGGTGAATCTTTGCCTAATATTTTAAGGACGATGGTGAATCTTTGCCTAACCATTTTGGAGACCTTGGTGAATCTTGGACTAACAAATGATAGGGAAAGGTGAATCTTGACCTAAAATTTTCAGAAGAAAGGTGAATAGGAGGTGAATAGGAGGTGAATCTTGGCATTGCTAGTTCAAGACAAATTGGTGAATAAGAGTGAAGGCTTGAGGAGGGTAGGTTCAAGACTCCCTTTGACGGCTGCATAAGGTGATGGTTACAAAGCCACTGAAGTGGTGTGCATAATTGTACCATCTCCGTTGCAGCTTGCTGCCCTAGATGCCTATATAATCTTGTTGTTTATGTTAGAAGCTTTCTCAGGCCGGTCTGCTATTGTAACACTAGCACTTCCCAATCAGCAGATGAAGATGAGTGGTCCGACCATTATACAATTATCGGCCATGTGATATGGCTGGCGGGACCAATTGTATGCAGGTGAAGCTTGTTTTTTTACGAACTGTATGATAGTATTACAAACCAACGACAGTATTGAAGTTAAATATGGCATTGAAAAACGAAAATGTTAATATCGGCACTGACTGGCTAGAGAATTATGTCATCGTGGCCAGCCTGCGTACTCTCTGCGCCGATCACATAAACATTTTGGTTGTTTTTAGTTATCACTGAAAATATATTGGAAACAAAATCCTGCAGTTAATTCTTGAAGGGGCATGAAAGTAAATTCCCAAATTACAATTTTGTAAAATCTATGCAAAATATGAAAAACTGCACATGATTAAAAAATAGTAGGGAGGCAAACAAAATGGTGGATGGATTCAGTAATGTTACCATAGGACTTGTGTATTGCAACTAGGGAAATCAGCCACTTAATGGACAGGCTTCAAGAGCTCTGTGTTATTACTCAAAACATCAATCCTTTTAAGATGCTGCATCATTTTTTGTCTTCATGGGTCATCTTGATCATTGCATGTTAAAAGCATAAAGGATGCAAATAACCATAAATCACCGCTGATGGCTTGTTGTTTGGATGAAAATGGCTGCTGGGCCCCTTCTATATCTAACTAGTGTGTTTAGGAAGTGTCTTGGACATGAAAATAACTAAATGCATATAATATATCAACAAGTTGCTCATTTTGAATTACGGTTTATGGATTTTAAAGATCAAATATATCTATTTAATAGCATTATTAAAATGAAATATGAAGGAAATAACTAAAACGTATTTTGTAAAGCAACATTTTCATCATCTTATATCAATAATAATGTGCCCCATCAGTGATTTTGTTTCATTTATAATAATAAAGTCTTGTTTTAAAGCTGTAATTCTGCAAAGTATAAATATATTTCTTTCACCAAACGACATGACCGTCGTATCTGAAACTTGGTTTGTTGCAAAAAAATGAGCATCAGACCTGTTCTCTGGGTTTGAAGGGAAATTGTTTGGAGATAAAGTTTGCTTCCCCATGTAAACAATGTCATAAGAGAAATATTGCTATATTGGAGTGGAATTTGGCCTATTTTCCTAGGAAATTAAATTTTGTCCAGCCTCAAGCATATGCCTCTAAATGATGGTTTTTGGGATGAAGGAGATGAATGGCAGACACCTTCTACAAAAACATTATTTGGAGCAGGCAGTAATACCAACATAAGACCAACCAATTGTAATGTTTTGTGGAGGGTGTCTCTCACAGTCTCTGTCTTTCATCTCTTTCGTCAAAAAAAAAACCTTGTTAAAGCATAGACACTCTACTGTCTATGATTAAAGACGTTTAGAGGCATATGCTTATAGATGAAGTTCCATTGGCTCCACTTGGAGTGTTGACCAATAATCATCCAGATGATGAAGATCCAGATACAGATCCATGGTATTGATCATTATTACGGATGTGTTATCTGGCATTCAAAGATTAGTTCAACACAAGTTTTTTCTTTATAAATATTACATTTAAGTTACACTAAAGCCTATAAATATAAAGGATGCAGGTGCATGATACATTTTGTACTGTGAGAATCAATTTGCAATTCAATCAACAAGTTCATGTTTATTATTGAATTAGTAAGCGCTGCATTCTGTACTTTCCTCTCATTTATTCTGTACTTTGGTGAACCAGTGTTGTTATCCACCAGGAAATAAAAAATGTATTTATTTGTAGTTAAACAGTATACAGCACAGTGTTGGTACATGATGTAATACAGAAGTCAAAAAGGGGAACAAGATTTTTGAATAAAGTGACAAAAAACATTTGTTATAGCACCTGCAGCTTTGTTCCTTGTTTGGAGAGTGATGGTTAAAAGGTTAGCAAGTTTTTGGACTTTGATATTGAAAATCTTACCAGTTCTTATATTCTTACAACAACATCTTATCACATGTGTCAGCAGGAGAATCCCCACATATTTAGCAGTCATTGCTGATTAGAAGTACACATTTTCAGGTAGATCTGGGGAAATTAAGATAATGGTCAAAACCATCTTGCAATCACAATGATAATCAAGAGACAATATTTGCATAACCATCTCCCTCCCCTTACATATTTAGCCCTGTTCCAGCGCAGTTGAATTGACACAGCTTTTAATGAGAAAGGGGCTTTGCATCCTTCCATTAAAATAAATTAAACCAGGATTGGCAAGGTGTTAAAGTGAGAAGCTTTCTTAGGGGCAGGTGCTTAGTTTTAAGCTTATAGATTGCAACTCTTACCATACTGTACTTTTTGTTTTTTTAAACAGGCAAGGTTATGTTGTATTTTATTAATAAATCAGACTTTAAATTTGATGGGAGTTTTAAGCTCTACTGCCTTGCTACTTGCTAATAATGCATTATAAAAATCCAGATCCATGAATATATTTTGAAAAAGAATGGAAAGACCTCTTTTTTGTAGAATTTCACTATTTTTTGTTTTTGAACATCGAAATTTACAATTCTGTGCAGGTGGCAACATTGCCATCTGATATTTAATTTCACACATTCCTGCCATTGTTAAATTTCAATTATCATATCACTTTTTTACAAGTTGTTTTGATCAGAATTATCCTATAAATTTTTTCGAAATACGTGTTTAAAAAAAGAAATTATATAAACGAGCCTCTGGTTATGATGCAGAAAAGTAATTGAATAATTGGTACAAGCAATTGGATGGTGTAATTATATTAATAAGCTCCAAACATGACCTCAATTGTGTTATCTCCTACTCAATGATACAAGGTGTCAAATACAAGAAAAGTAATTTCTGTGCAGCATTTTAACTAAAAAGCGTGCGGTATATTAATTGTCTTGAGGGCGTAGCATTTTAAACAGGAATTAGTAGTAGCCAGTTTCACCCTTTGTTTCCGGAATGCTTTCAAATTGAAATATCTATAGACGTGAATTAATTGCAATCAGGGGAAACTTGACTTAATTATTATTGAATCGATTGAGCTTGGTGTATCCTTAACAACCGTGAACTTGACCTGCATTGACTTGTGGGTAATGATGATTTAATGATTTGTTTGGGAACCAGGCTGGGGATCTGCTGTGATTTGAACTTAAGAATTGACCACGTAGTGACACCATATTGTATAACAGACCAGAGACCTAAACAGTTTCTTTTTAACAAAACAAGTATTTAATTTGGTTTCCCACATGATGAAGAATTCGAAATGGGTAACATAGTTACTGAAATGGGCTTAGATCCATTAGAAGCTCAAACCATGTTTATTTGTATTCCTATATATTTGTGCAATTTCATAATAATTAGAGCTAATTAGAAATCCTAAACTTTGGGCAGCATGCATTGAAAACATAATATTGAAAACACAGTACAAGACGATATGGGGATATGTTTGAAATTTGAATACCATTTTATCTCAATCTTCAGAGGTTTACTGTTTGGTGTCTCATTTTACAGCATAAATGTGAATTTTATTTACATTGAGAAGAAAGGTGCTTTTAAGGTGAAATCCAACACCAAAATGATATGTATGTTTCTCAACTTTTCCTAGTTTTCCCATGGTGTCTACATGACTTGAAAAAGAAAAGTCATGTGTGTCAGATTTCTGAATTTCAGTTCTATGTGGTCTAGTGAAATCTCAGGACTTTTTATCTCTTTAGTTAGTGAGCAGAGTGTTTTGGAACAAACTGAAAATTGAAAGATATTAAGATAAGATCATTTTATTTCCCATAATTCACAACAAATTACACAAAAGAAGGAAATTTGTATACGAAATATAAAGGCTACAACTTACAAGGAACTTTCCCAGGTCATCCATACAATCTTAACTCATGACTTTATTACAATCAAAGCATATTGTTTGATATAAGCTGCATAAAGCTCATTAAAATCCGTTAACAATGTGTTCTGCATTACCAGGTCTGTCATACTCAGTCAAGTTGAACAATAGCAGGTAATGTGAAAGTTCATTTGCAATGTCATAGTTTACAAGCCCTATACCAGATAGGTCCCTTCCAGGATCTGTGCTTTCACTATGGCCTCTGGAAGCCACTACCACCAGAGAACAGTAACACCAGAGAAATCTTTTCCTGGACATAACAGGTTGGTTCTGGGATGACATAAGTTTTTGACTTTAGGCTATCAAAAGCACAGATCTTGGGGTCTCTTCAGGATCTATGGTAAAAGGGATCTTAAGTTATCTAGTACCGTAGTACTGGGCAAGCACTCAAAGTTACTTACTTTTTGTATTACAGTACCATTAAAAGGTTGATTGATATGTTTATGAATAATTTCGGGTTTTATAGTTAAATTTGATTTCCCAATGAATATAAAACATGCACAATATAGTACAAGCTACTTTACTTGTAGTAGAAGCAGTATAAAACTGTTACCCCAACAAAGATTACCATGCAGAACCAGATTTCTAAATATGGCTATTCAACATCAGTTTTGGACCTTGACTAGTATTCTAGCACAAAAACTGTGCCTTGACAAATGGGCCAGCTACCTGCCCTGCAGCTTTTGATCTCAAACAGCAAACTTTTGACTTGCATGGCATTCTCTTCAATTGATATGGGGACTTCTATTGTTATTCATTTACTATGGCAGTAAATAAAAAGATAAAAGTACAACTATTAAATGCCATAACAATGCATCGCCCTAGAGCAACATACCTGGATCTTTTCAATATAAAAATAATGAAGGAATTTTCATTTACAGCACCATTTACAGCATGCTAGCCCTATTATACCACAATTTTCATTTAAATACACTGGAGTTTAACCTCCAGACCTTCATTTACACTGCACTGATTTTATTTGAGGTTATTAAAATATGAATAAAACTAGGAGATGTTCATTACCTGTGGTTGGGTGTAATTAAAAAAACTATATCGATTTAATTGTATTTTGATAACAACATGTACATTACACGGATAACAGCAAATCGGTATGAATGATCTTTAACACTTACATAGTGTATTTAAAAAAAACCACACATTTGAATAGGCTTAGACCCCCAGGACCGGGATATGTTCAGGCCTCTGCCAATTTCATGCCTCACAATAGGTGGTTGCTTGGCAACCAATTGTTGACAACAAGAAAGGCAGCTTTTTTGTAATCGGTGAAAAGGTTTTCATGGTTTCTTTATATTTAATAGTTGCACTTGGATGTATTATTACAATTGATGGAGAGAAGATTAGTAGTTTTGTACAACAACTTACCTGTGTGTATCAGTAATTCATCAGAGATTAGAGATTTTCAATCAACTCTGCATTTTGTAAGCGTCAGTTCAAATGCAAAGCTAATGTACTCGTAAAACCACTTAAAATTTTCTGGCGTGCACAATTAAATTGTGTGAGCATTTCCAATGTTCAATTCACATGAAACTGAAATATGTGTGTACATAATGTCAAACTTTTTGTGAAAATGGGACTAGCTATTTTTATCAGCGATCAATCACCTCCCGTCATCTTGTCAGGTTTTGTAATATTTTAACACAGAACTTTTGAATAAGTGTCAATATTTCCATTGCTTAACACAGAGTTTACTGGATTAGCCATACTATTTAGTTAAGGTTTTGTGTTTCTATGACAACAACAGGTGGAATTGTTTGATGAGATTAAGACAAAAGGGTGAGGGTCATAGACTGATTGAAATAACAAAGTGGCATGAAACTAATGCAGAGGGCACACTCAACGTTGCACTTGTGGCAGATGAAAATCTTAGGGACATAATAAATTGATGAAATCTACATTAGACTACTGTGGCTTCTTAACCTGTCACATTATGATAATATATAGTGTCTGATCAACTGAACAAATTATAATAAGAAATGTAGTTAGATTGTGGTGGTTATCTTCAGCATTTGCAAGTGTTTTTTTCATATATCCAAGTGTTATTTTCATTATCAGCCGGGAATTTGTTGGGAGTGATTTTCAGGGTGTTCTGAAAGTATTAATTGTCTTCATCAAAAATTGTGCGCTTTCTATTTCTCAGCAGATTAAAACGACTTGTGAAGAATGCATGGAGCTAATTAGTTCACAATTTCTGTTGGTGCTCTGTCAAATTCCATCTATAAACACCTGCAGGACAGGATCTATTTGTGAAATTTCATTTTTCTTTCAGGGGCCCCGATTCAAACACAATCGGGATTCCCAGAGGCAAACTATTTTTGTTACCTAAATATAACAATCATTTATGACAACCTGAATTTGAAAGTGGTATCAAAAATGAGCATGCCCAGTTGCACGCATTGTTGCATTAAAGTTCGGTTTAAGATTTAATATTAAAAATTAAATTAAATTACTATGAAAACATTTTGTTTTCAAATTGATTATCATGAACATTAATAGTATTAACCGAAGCATTTAGTTATATACTGCCATAATGAAACACATGAGCAACACTTCTGAATGGATCAGCACAAGAGTTGCATGTTTTGAAAATGAACAGTTATGTCACAAAGCATTTATGTCACAGGGCAGTCATGTCACAGAGTAAAATTTTCCAATTCATGTCTTGTATTTGGATATTAGCGGTACTTGTTCAGAAATTAGAAATGCGTAAAATTGGTCTTCCTCAAGTCTTTGATATCAATATTTTTGCTGGGCTTATTTCCACAATTATTATATCTTTAGGCTTGTTGTATTTTGTATTGAAGCTTACTCATTTCCTCCTACACCTACGGAATAACATTGTTTATATGCTGTAAAAGAGCATAGCATAAAAAGAATGATTACATTAATGATTGAGGGAAGTCAACAACAATACATAGGAAGTCAGGTACTACAATATAGAATGGATCTCTCAAGGTCACCTTGCAAACCCGCTGCTACCCATGGGGTCATTACTCCCATGTCAATGCAATGGGATGCTCATAGCCATTGATTTGAATATCATCAGATAATCATCAGATATCAGTATTTTCTTGGTATCCTGTTGTTGGCATTAACTACCATTAAAGAGGAAGATAAGATAGCCTTTTGGGGATTTAAATTGTATTCAACGTTGTATTCAATCCCTTGCTTTATCTAAGGTTAAAATAAGAACAATATCGATGATATGTTTCAAAATGATCTCATCTCTAATATCATTTTTCCTGTTCTTTTCGTCATTTTCTACAGGTACAACAGAAAGAGTAGCACTGATTACGGGTACAGTAGAAGCACTTAACAATGTGTGTACCTTCATCATAGAAAAGGTGAAAGAATCACCGCAACTAGCTGCCAAGACAGGTTCAGAAAGTATTACGCCACCTGAACGAGCAAGACAGGTATTAGTTCCTTCCTATTTACCACCAATCTTATACACCTAGGGCTTGTTTCAAACACCTGTGTTAGAAGACTGTACTTGAAAGATAGCACCTTGATGGCCCTAGGTATTGCTATCAATACCCAGGTAACCAATAGGTGTATATGATAGTACACTCATCTACGCAAATGCTCGACTTCATGCAATAAGGTGTGGAAGTCAATAGATTTCATATTCATATTACTTTAGTGGGTTTGTTTGGTTTTTTGTTTGTTTGTATACTAAATTTTGGTACTACAAGGTCAAGATGGTCAAGAACCACAATTTTGACATGCAAGTGTATAATATAGGTGCATGTTCAACCTGGGTGTTCAACTTAGAGACCATGGAGCAACAGCAAATTAGTTACCGTTCTAATATTTCATTCATTAACTTCTGCCCGAAACCTGATATTTATGTTGTTTTACTGAAGCCATAGCTAAAACCTAGGTGCTTAGCAATTTATAGTTCTTGAAGATTATAACCAAGAGCAGCTATTGAGGCTCCAAACTTCGTGTATTTTGTTATTGATTTGGGTACTGGGCTGCAAATTAGTCACCCGATAGTGCGCATATTGTCGGCTATACGTCCCAGGATTTGCATCTAAAGTCGCCTTCGTTTTAAGTGTTTATACGTATAAATGATGCATGGGCACAAAGTGATAAAGGAGTTGGTTGCATTCAGACGTTGTAATGAACGTCTTGCACAAGGCATTAAAGTTTAATGGTTGGTAAAGGTGACCAGCATTACTTTCAACCCTTCCTCTTTAACAGGATGATATCAATAAATCACTTTGGATACAAAACTTGTCAATTATGCAATTGAGTGCCGTCAAACCAAAATCCGTCAAACCGAAATCATTTTGGGTACCTCGCACAAAAGATGGCATTGTTTTAAAGCTATGCTAAATTGATCAGGAATATGTATTATGATACTTTTCAACATATGTTATTTTCAATTAAAAAGTGTTTCCACAATCTTTATAATAATCAGTATGACTGCAATCCAACAACCAATATTGGTAACATTTTCTCAGTGTTGTTTTGATGAGAGAGTACCTGTTAGTTACATAGGCAAAGAGTAAAAGGACAACGTTTTTACACTCTTTAGTTTTATCACAAATCATGCATGACGAGACAAGGTAGGAGGTGATTCCAACACATATTTCAGAGCTTGTGTATTATTCAAAGGTGAACAGCTTCAGTAAAAGTTGCAACAACACAGGTGCCATATTTGATGCATCTTCAGAACAGCCAAGGAATAACAATAGTACCAGGAGGAGTATGCTACTTGGGAAGAAACAAGCACCATGGGATGATGAATGCACATCATATTGATGGAATGAGCAAGACTTGATGTGGTGAATCACTTTCGAGTATGATGTGATTATAATGCAATCTGGCAAGATTGTTGTAAAGTCATTGTGAAATATGGACAACAAATATTGTTCGCATCATAATTTAGAGAAAAAAAGTATTGTTTTGATACCCAGTCGTGTATCTGTCGGCTGATAAAACATGGGAGATACCATTATTTTAAGTGGACCAACAAGGCCGAAATGCTCAAAAATAATGGTTTGAATGAAAGGCGAGGAACTTATGTTAAAAGCAGAACTATTTATAGGCTAATGCTTGAAATTGATTGCATTGTGATCAGCACTGTCGTGTATTGCGCGCCAAAAATGTTAGCATGTTCCATTGTTGTGCGCATCCGAGCGCTGAAGACTTTAAAAAAGTAGTTACGGTCAAACTGTTTTCTAATTGTCTAATAAAACACGGCTGAAAGAATAAGCCAATCAGATTGCCAAGATTATTAATAGCTGTGTAAGAGTTCACAATAAATTATTGAAATGCAGACAATATTCTATTACTCGCAAACAAACAATATATAAGGATGTTTTCATTTCAACTTGTCTTCTGTAGAGCGTGCAACTGGATCAACTTTTAAAATAAATCAAAAATTGATTTTTCTTGAAGAGATTCATATTACTTGAAAGCATCATGTTTGTTTTGCTCTTCAAAATTACAAATTTAATTCACCAGAAATTCAAAGTAACAGAAAAACAAACTTGAAATTTGTTTTGTATCTGAAGCTCCTTCTAAGTGCACGGTACGTCATAAGTTTGTCAGGCTTCTGATGGCGGGTCTCTTTTTCTGATGACGTACATTGATTGTACCGACATCAAAAACATCCAACGTACAACTAGAGATAAATTGTGCATGCATGTCGTAGGCGAATGAAATATTCTCAATGGTCGTAGGAGTAGAACTGTAGCATGTGGGTGAAGATTGAAGAAGTAGTAAACTTTGACAGTGATCTTTTAGTTTGATTGTATGTTGTCTGCTGTAGTTCTTTTACTGCTACTAGTGGGTAGTATGGATAATATTGGTGCACAGTTTGTAGCACAAGACTACACATACACAAGACACACACTCACACACATCCCCATATATACTTAGTACTTGCAATCCTCTTGCATTACTATACTAGTAAATGTATTTTTCTCACACGTGACCACCAGACTCCTTAAACATGGTCGTGTAATAATGGGTCTACCATGGTGAGCCCTGTCTGGGGAGTGGGGACTGTTGGTTTAAACCCAAAAAAAGAATCAGCACAATTTTTACTATGGCTTCTGAAAACAAAAATCACTTGGGAACCGCACTGCCTGGGCAGGTTAGTTCTCGGACAACATTAGTTTTGGAGGCCATAGCATAAAAGGGATCTATGTAGCAATGCTAGGTCTTGTGTGTGTAATGGTAGACCCGGGTCTAGAAGTGCGAACAGAGCCTAGAAGTTATACCAACAACTTGTAGCGAATGTCCTAATTTCGCAGATGATCTTTCATCTTTATAATGCATTGTCTGAATGCATAGTCTTTGCACCGCTTTTATGTGCACCCTGAAGTATTCTTTACAGCAACAATGTGCACTTATCATTGCAGCTGAAATTAGTTCAGGGAAAGAGGTGACAGAGTTGATTAGTGGAGACGGGATTAAGTACATCATTGTGAGATGTATTCTGTTGCTTAGTAATGGGAGGTATGAGCTGTATAGCGATACTTTAGATGTAATCCTCGTTGAATTATTAAACATGAATGCAATAAATGTGTTATGGCGAGAATAATAATCAGACTGGATTATACACAAGTTAAAAACGGCAGAGCTTGTAAGAATGCGAGACGGATATTTTTGTCGACGCGCACGTAGCAAAGTATTTGTCGTAAGTGTTTCATGTATCATGTGTAATCACAGAGCGAAAACAGGGTCCTAGATTGATGGTTTTCATGTGAAATGTTAGAGGTTGATCACACAGATGTAGGTCAGGTTGTAGTGTAGATGGGTTGAGATGGTACCATGTAGGAGACGGGATATTTGGAGAGAGGAAAACATGGTGCAGTAGTTTAGTTAAGTTGTCAAGTCTATGACGCCAAGATGCGACTACTTTGGATGCCTACTAATAAGCACGTCTTTAGGTATGGATTGAAATGAAACATGTGATAATATGGGATACTTGTATCTTGTCAGGGGAGGAGCAGGGAGGGGTTTCGTCAGTTGGAATGCATTTTGAATATCGATTAAGGGTTCTTAGTTCAAACCATGTATAATTGTATGGTAGACTAGTACTAGTAATTAACCCATATCTGCCAGTCAGGACCTGTTTAGTGCTCAGGGTTAAGTCAGTTCATGCGAAAATGAGCAAGAAAATGCCAGGATATTCCAGAATAATTTCAGAAAATCCTGAAATTTCTGGAAAATCCCTGCAATAATTCGGACAGAATAAGTTTGAATAAAAAAGCTTGTATAATCCTTGGACTCTTAGTTCTGGCTTTAAAATCCCTGCGGTAATTCGGACAGATTAAGCTGGAATAAGCTGGAATAATTACTTTCAGAAAGCTTGGATAAACTTGGGACTCTAGTTCTGGTTTATTCTGGACATAATAAGCTCAAATAAACTGGAATAATTACTGTCAGAAAAAGCTTGGATAACCTTTGACTCTTTATTTCTGGCTTTTCCCTGGAAAATGCTGGAATTCTGTGGTACATCTGCAATTATTGTGGATTAGCTTTAACTCCTAATCCTGGATTTTTCTGGAAAGAGCTAGAAATTTTAGCTAAAGCAAAGGCGATAAATCTCAGCCCAGAAAAGCTGGAAATAACTAGGAAAAGGTTGGCAGTTCTATTTTTTTCTGGCTTTCCCTGCTTTTGATCCCATCTCGAAGCCAAATTATCCTAGGTTTAAAATGAGCCTCGATTGCAGAATTTGAATAAAGGTTCGTCATACTACACCGCAATTGCTTTGCGGTGCATGACTTGCTCTGTTGTGGCTTTTTCTAAAAGATGCAGACCGTGCACATATAAGAACTAATGGAGTGAAGAAGATGACTGACTTGCTTTAGGAATATGAATAGGTTGATTGTGTTTAAATTACAGAATGATAATGGCTTGAGATTTATGATTTCTCCTATCTTCAGTTATTATTTATGTGCTGATCTTGAGGGGTTTAGGTCTCACAGTTATGCTTTATTTAGATGAAAAGTATCAGTACTATAAACAGATCTAATTGTTGACCATTCAAGCATATATAGTTTGCTATACTTAAATTGCAGAAGAAGACTGTAATTGCAAATGATTTTAAAAATTGGCAATACAGGGGAATTATACATCATCAATGAATGGTGCTCAGTCATCCCAACTGCTGAATTATATACCCAAGATTTGGCTTTTTGGCCATATTTGAATGAAATGATGATAATAATGCCATCATTATCAGCCTGTTTATGTATACACTTTTTTAGGCTTTTAGTCTTTTCAGCAAATTCCAGTTTAAAATGGCAGTGTAATATACAGGCTATTACAAAGTAATTAGCTCTGGTACATGCCATTACCTTTCCAAAGGCACCCCAGTCATGTTGAAGTTTATCTCTTACCTTTCCAAAGGCACTCCAGTCATGTTGAAGTTTATCTCATTTATATACATGTACATGTAGTGTCTCATTTTTGCTATCTAAAGGTTATAGTTAGGCTTAGAGAAAAAGTACAACTTTTTGACCAAAAATGCACAACTGCCAAAAATTTGCCCCTATTAGGTAGTAATGTGTCACATTTGTAACAAGTTGATGTGAATTATTTTGGGACATCAAATACAAAATATTATCATTACTATTAAGTCGCATTTTTTCTGGTTTTTAAAAGACATTAATAGATGACTCATCCCAGCTTAAAATTATATAGGTCAAAAAATATTTTGCAGAATTTGATTTCATACTCCAAGCACTGCATGCAGGAGAAAAAGAAGAGAGGAAAACTGTTTGTGCTTTCAGTATCATAAAAAGCTATAACCATGATAACCTAGATATGAAATGGAAATGAAATTGATCTTCTATATGATTTACTGTTTCTTTGAATTGTCAGTATTTTAAATAACACAGTTTGTCTTGTAATATTTTGCTTGAATTCATCCGAACAAACTGTGTCATAGAATACCGAGATGATTTCATTGTGGAAAAGGAGATGACAGATAGAGCTATACACAACATGCATTTTGGTTATGCGATGCACACAAGATGGTAGCGTGATGTGATATTATTAGTCAGACTTGTTGCTGCCACCACTTAAGTGGAAAATATTACAACAGTGTGTCGGATATTTAACAAGATGGCAATACTAGTCATTAGATTTGAATTATTTCAAAGAACAATGCTAGAATCAAATGTGACAGTCGTAAAATTGAAAGTACATGACGGAGAAGCTCAGCTCATACTTATTCAAATAATGATCTATACATGTACATGTTTTGTTTTAACTGAATTCTCCTCAGGATGTGATTTTCTGCAGTAGCAAAGAAAGATAAAAATTTCTTCTACGTAGCCATGTTGCTGCTTGACAAATGCAGAGATAGCAGAGTAGTAGAGGAACTTGTATCTGATACTTCAAGTGTACCTTAAGGCAATGTGTCAAACAAGAAAAGAAAATTGGTCAAATTGTAGGAATTGGTCTCAAGTGTGTTCTGGTTTCAGTCTTGAGATGTGAAATCAAAATTGGAAAGATATTGTGCCGAAACCTGATATAATAATGATCATCCCGAATGCTATTCTGTATGAAATGTATTGGTTCTGTATGAAATGTATTTGTAATATTGCTATCTTGGTCTGTGTAAGCACGCACTAATTTTCAGGTAGCTTTGGGATAAAATACAATGTATGGCTTCATAGATAGCCTTGCCTTGTACATAATTATGTATTTTGTTTCAAAATCATTTATCAAAGTCAAAATTGTATCTTGATTATGTTAATGTCTGCAGTACCAATCATGCAAGGAGTATGGAGCCTTTTCTTATCCATGGTTACAGATCTGAAGGAATTCAATGAGAATCGGACAATAGCCTTACAAGAATTGTAACCTTGCTGTTCACAAAATAACTTGTTGTGTATAGAGACTTAAATAGGTTAGCTTATTAGGGCAAGATCAGATTGGTATTAACCTTAACTAACTGACTTAATGGAATGGAATCCCGACTGAAAATGACTATCCTCTAAAACGGGGATACAGCTTTTCTATGCTATTGTTGTTCCGACCAAGAAAAAAGAGGTCAAATTGGTTTCACACGAGATTGAGGTCACTTTCAGTTCAACCATGAAGCAGTTGTAAAAGGTGTGTGATTAGTACAAGTATGCTACAATGCAAGTGTAGGTATTATCACTTTCATGCACTGATATCAAGCTGGCTTTCTGTGACTACTGATACTCTGATATTGATACTGACAGGTAAATGAATGCAAGGATCCCATTTGCATCTTATTCACTCCTGTGCTGCTTTTGAAAATAAACGGAAAGAAGTTACCAACATCCAGTACTGTTGCAAGTTTAAGCCTATGGCATACTTGAAAAATATGCAAATGTGTAGTTACTGGCAACCGAATAGGTTGTGTCATCATTCATCAGGATTGTATGAAACCTTTCAGCTCCATCCTCCTTGATACCTATAAAATCATCCTTTGCCATTCATCATCAAAATTTATAGTTCAGAGATTTACAGTACATGTTGATACCCAACAAATCTCTTCAACATTGTTGATAATAGAGCCCACATATGAAAAGAAAGAATTAAAATGTAGAGGCCCATAATTAACAATTTTAATGAAACTGAAAGTGTTCATACATGTAAAGCCTGAAATAGTAAGTTCAGTATGCATTCATGAGCTGAAATTTGCCTATTTTGACATAAAATGTCTACATGTTTATTTTGTTCTCCCAGATAGCTTTTGACTCTCAGGTGAAGAGGTCACTTCAGTCTTTTCATTCCAATAGTGGGTATAACATAAATATTTGGAAGGATAGCAAACATCCTGCCACAGAAAAGGCCGGGCTAACTTTGTGTACACTCACTTTTATTACACTGTAAAAATTGTTTGTGATCTTTTAGGAATAATATGTAAGCTCATAAAAGGTAGATTTGTTTCTTTGTTAGAACTTCAAATGTAGGGATGTGTTTGCTATTTTGTTGTGTGGAGATATTTGCTATTTTCTGTGTGCTGTTGACGTGGCAAGTTTATTACTAGAGTATGCGTGATATTAAGTGCTGTGAAAATCGGGTTGAATATCTATCTTCTATGATAAATTACTGACGGGTGATTGTTAGTAAAAATTAGAAAGACAAAATGTATTTTCGGCAAACCGTTTGACAATTTTTGTTTTAATTTCAATTTGTTTGCATTATCTTTGAGATATTTTATTACATTAACATCCTGCCTAGTATGTTAATATGATATTATTAATAAAGCCTTGATCAGTCTTATTGCTCATGCAATTTTGGAACAAAGCATGTTGATACAGAATTATTGATAAATTCAAATATGAAAGTCTTGTATTTTTGTAGACAAAGTCTTACCAATATTTCAAATGAAAATTTAAATGAAAAAAAATCAAGTCATTGATATATTTGAAATAAAACTAAATGTTTCCATGAACATTTACTTCATGTGAAGGAGGCTGCAGCAAATCACATTAGAATCATTTTTTCTTCCAATTATCTAAAGGCCATCAGTGTTTTGCCTGATGTCAATGCATAAGCTTATCAAACTGCCAGTCTCCCAGTATATACGGTATACCACAACCTCACCTCCAAATGACAGATGTTATTATCTTCTGCACATCTATTTCTACAGTGATCAGTAATTAGAATAGAATCCATCTCATTTTGGAGTGTAGTAAATCCCAAATCTACATCAGATGGTTTTTCATTCAAGTGTATGCTTGCTGCATGGATTGATTCTGAGGATTGATTTTCTATATTTTCCTATCCAACAAGTTGAACTGTAGGACTGAATTCATTTGTGAATGTTCAAAGTTAAGAATTAAAATTGTATGTGAAAGATATTAAGGATAATTAGCATGACTAATTGACTGTACAAGTATATTTCAAATCCTTATATGATATAATATTTTGCAGTAGGCTATCAGAGTGTTCGTATTCTTTAGATATAAATATTTTTTGTATTTATTAAAAGGAATGTGTAGACATACTGCTTAAAATTGTCTTCATTTTAATATTGTTGAGCCCCTTTTAAAAATGGTTTTATACCTCTGATTTACAGGATGAATTCATAACCAGGGACTGTCTTTTGAGGAGAGCGAGAGCAATTGCTCTCCTTAAATCAGTGATTTTTAGCTCTTTAGTTTTACAGTGTCTCCTTACATTCTATTGTAAATGTTCTAAACAACTCTCCGTGAAGGCTCCAGAAGAGCTATTTAATGCTCTCCTGCAAATTCTAAAAGACGATCCCTGCATAATATGTTCACTTTGTTGCAACAGTCGGATAAAATAAGAGTTACTTTGAATTCAAGGCAACATTTTGAAGTAGTAGATCATTTGTCTTACTGCCCGACTTTCAAATACTTGCATGTAAAGATGGGCTAATTTGGAGCCAGACGACTGTCCATATTTCCTCATGAGAGACGGGGCTTCAGCGAAATTCTACTTTCAAGAGTGGAAAGCATTTACTCAAATTTACTTGATGCTTAACAGGGGAAAAATAAGAAGAAGATAAAGAAGACTGGGCCAACATGATCAACGAGTATCATATACATTAGCAGTCTTGATGATGTTTGCTCAAATACGTCAGGTCTTCAGGCCGCTGCTGATGCTGGCGCCAGCATCGCAAATATTCATATTTTATCTATCAATGGTAACCACAAGATGCATGTTTTTGGACTAATGCAGATATTAATTTGCCCGTATTTTTAGTTCATATTATAATGGTGAATACAATGAACTTTAAGACACTGCAACAAGGTGGTAATCTCATACTTAAAAAAAAGCATAATATATTATTTCAAATTGCGATGTCAATAGATTTAGGAGAAAAAAATATTATTTTATAAATTTTAAAGGAAATTATAACCTTGTAAAGAGATATTTTTCTGTTTTAGTTGCCATGGTTTTCAAAGAAGAAAAATTGAGTGGAGCGAATTGGAGAGAAAGTAATACATATCTATCTATTAATTCTCAAGGTATTCACTTCAGATTATCAAATTAAGGCATAGGATTTTGTATGCTGATGACAAATAAAGTATACTGATATGAAATTATTTTATTTATTTCTCTAGTGCACAAGGCATTTATTTTTCTCAAACTATAAAGTAGGTTTCAAAGGTGCTAGTAAATTGCATAAAATTTATAGTGCATTTTAAATTTGAATAATAAAGTTTTTCACAATTAATGTTAGTGAAAAAAATTGCTGAATAGAAATTGACAATAGTGGTTTGTTAAAGAATGTGGGTGTGTGAAAAGAGACCTTTAAAAGGAAAGGGTTCATGACTTTGGTTGGTTCAGCTACAACAAGGGTCGTCATCAGATTTTTCAATGAAAGCCATTGATGAACTAAATAATATGTAGCGAGGGTACACATAATGATTCTGTTTTTCCCGGTCTAATTATGTGAAATCGATCACAGTTTCCAAGATATTGGATGACAATTAATACCGCGTACAGTTTTCATCAGTGAGTCGAATTGTGCATGTGAGCACATGAATGTATTATACATGTAATGGAATAACGTTGTGGATATGTTTACATGAAGAAAGTATTATTACTGACTAACTTAATCAAGTATTTAAAGGAAAGTGGTATGACTACCACAAAATTAATGTACATTCATCAGGGAGATGAATTTGGATTGTTTAAAGAAGCAATACATCAAAGTGGTCTCTCCTCCCTTGGCTTACTCATCTGCAGGTCAGTTCAAGGTGCGAGACTTTGATATATTGCCATAATCAAGATTGATTCCTCCCTATAATTAATGAGCATAATATTGAGTCAAGTTAAGGTGCTCTTTTATCTAAGGCGCCCCAAACAGAACTGGAAAAGAATTGTCGCATAATATGTGTGTTTGTTTTTTGTGTGGGTACTAAATTGTAATAGATTTTTAGCTTTGCAGCATGATAACCCAAATACTAACTACATATTTCTCGAATCAAACCGCTCGTGAAATTGCAAATGAAAAAAACAAGCTTTAGAATGGAGTTGTTTTACATGTATACAGTAATTTCCTGTGATGTCTTGCGTTGTGTTTGCACGTTCTCCATCTTGCTCAGTTTACGTGGAGACAACTTTGATTTTAATTTGCTCTGCTCATTTATATTCAAATGTGCTATTTGATATTGCAGCTCAGCGTACAGCAAAATTGTGTGTTTAAAATGCGTGGTCACTATCGATTGAGGTAGTCCGGGGATTGTTTCACCTTCGTCAAATCATTAAGCGTGGCTGCAATATCATATCCACCTGCTTAACGAGAGAGTACCCAGCCAGCGTGAGATTTCTTACCAGTTGAAATTACAAGTTAGGACACAATTTAAATTTAAATGATTGATACTAGAGTTAACATGGTTTGCTGGTTGATTTTCATTTTATATTCAGAATAACAATGGTAATTGCCTTTTGGTACTTCCTAGTTCCTTGATTACCTGGCCAACCACTGTTTGGAATGAAAACATGGTTTATTCAAAAGCTGTCTGCCAAATTTGATGAAAAGAATAAAGTGATGTGGTTGTTTTTAAAATTACAACAGATAGTAGAATAGTTCATCACTCGCTATTCGTAATCTTTTGCAAGGATGTTTTTTAAGTGTTAACCCTCACGTACTTACAATCCTGCGACATTAAGCATGCACATAGGACCTTGTGCAAAATAATATGTGCTGGACGATTAGCAGTGCGCTTAATTTGTAAGTTAAGGAAATCTGCAAAACAATATAATGTAGCAATGTGTCAAGAGTCGTAACATGGACGTTGTTGTGAGATAAGTGTCCACCCACATATTAATGTTGACAGGGTCAGACTAGACTGGAAAAGATTCTTTAGTTTGTGTGTGTATGTGTGTGGGTGCATTCTCCTTTTGGAGGACTCCAACAATGTTGTTCAACATGATACTCCAATGCAATATGGACCTCAAGAGTTGAAAGAGTGGCCTACACATGAGTCTTCGGAATAACCATTAGCAAAATGTCATCTCCAATGACATTGATTCCAAGGTCTAGTGAGGATTTGGTTTGAAAACACCACAATATACAAAATGTTCATAATTTTAAGTTCTAGGAAAGCGGTATGTGAGAGCACAGATATTGGAACTGGTGAGAGCATGCTGGACATAAGCATTTGCATTTCAGAAGTGTCCATAATTATGATTTTCTGTGCCAAATGGTAAGGCAATTTTGCATAAAAATGTTTCTGAAGGAAGTAAAATATGAAATGTCTTTCAAAATCTTTACACCTTGGCTGCGTGGTCGGTCGGTACTAATGTAGCCAGCACTGCTGTTATTGTAAGGCTGCAGCTACTTGTTGCTAGAAATGAAAATAGCAGTCAACATACCTTCATCATGGGACTCTTTGTCTAATTGTTGTTTAGATGGCTTCCTCCAAATTAGACTACCCATTAATTGACTGACTACTGCAGAATAAAGGTCGGGGAATTGTGCTAGCTATATACATGTACACTATAGCAGAGCCAGGGAGGGCCCATGGCAAGGGAAGTTCAATAATAAACATAACAGGCAATGGGAATGATAAATAACCCTACACAGGATACCATTCACAGTATGACTGACAACTATTGTTTCGCAGGAAAACTGCAATACCTCATTTTATTGCCTAAATTCTATGAACAATAGAGACAGTTATCAACATATCTAGGGCGTAATCAAGATTTCAAATTATGTGGCGGGGGAATGTGATAGTTGGCTTCAACCTGCAAATTGTTTTTAGGATTTGAAACATTTATAGCAGGGAAATGCAAGCAAGGAAAATTGATCTTCTTCCGAAAATAACTCTCTAACCTTTCTTATGCCAGTTTGCTCAACTGTGGCGCAAATACGATCCACCGTGCTGTATTATAGGCCGAGAGCAACGTACATGCATCTGTGTTTGACAGGAATAAAATGCAAGACAAACTGCTTTCTTAAGGTGGATGGTTGGCTATGATGCTAGCTTGCTGTGGGCTAAAAGGTACACTACATCAGTTTGAG